>NW_008236478.1:8838956-8883991 GCF_000691975.1 Corvus brachyrhynchos
CGCCGCGGGAGGCGGCTGGGAAGGGTGCGGCCGAGGATGCCGGGGATGCGGTTTCTGCCCGACTCGTCCTCCCGGAGCATCCCGCTCCAGGAGCGGGGCTGGTCGGGGAGAAAGCCCGGGCTGGGATGGTGCTCGTCTGGCTGCACCACGGGGATAAGGCATAGATACCTGCCCGGGCAGCGCTGACGGGCTTGCTGGGAGGTGTCGGGGTCGACGGAAAAGTAACTGTGTCCGTGTGTATCGGTGTGCGCTGTCTGAGAGCCCCCACCGGGAAACACCAGCCCCGAAGGGCAACGTTACTGCCAGGCAGCTGGGCGGGCTCTCAGAGCAGTCACCTTATTTCTCCCTTCCACCAGCAGTTTCTTCTTAGCTGAATTGATAAGGTTTGGAATGTTGGTGCGAATTGACGAAGCTGAGGCTGGTGAGTGAAGCCTGCTCCCTGGGTTTGCTGGGTGATGTACTGCGGGGGTAAGGGACTGGAATACCCTGCACAGGCCAGCGTTAAACCAGAATGTGAATCTATGGACAGCATGCGATAGTAGCCATGTCCCTGCCTGCATAAATCTCGTGCCATAAATACTTCCGTGAGAATACTGCACTCCTTAGTATTAAACTTGTGTTTTGCTCTGAAGTGTTCTGTATGAGTTTGGATGTAGTAAGTGTGCTGCATGCTTAGTGAGGTATGAATGGGGTTTTCAGAGACCCTTCCTTGTCACAATAGTAAACATGGATATGGAAGACACAGGTAAGGCATCGCATGGGTTTGGAGTATCTTGTATCCTTTCTTTGAATAGAGATACATGAGGTATATACATTTACACTGTGAATATTCATATTACAGCCCTGATTCTTCTCATATTTTCTACCAAGTCCAAACCCTGTAGTTTAAGGAACAAATAGACATAGTTAGAAAGTAGATGACTCTCTCCCTAAAGATATTTAGCAAGATGAGAGATTTTTATTTGTTCATTGTTTGTGTTCTGAAGTTTCTGTGGCCTGACCTTATTTATTCTTTAACCTCATGATATGCATGCAGTATGCAGAATAATTGTAGTGCTGGGTTGCCAAAAACAAAAGACAAACAAAAAAGAAGCTCTGGCTGTTATCTTGTGGTTGTAAGTGCCTTTTCCCCTTTGAAGCATTATTTGAATAAATTAAAAAAAAAAGTCGGTGAAAGAATAAAAGATATATATGTTTCCTGTGTGTGCCAGGGGCTTGGCCTAAAAACGGGCGTTGGTTTTCTGGTTGGGCCTTCCCCCTGCCTGCAACTGTCAGCGCACTGCACAGTAATCTTGCAACTTCTGCCTTTCAGCGATTCTACTCCAGCAAGCATGCTTCTCTTTATTTTTTATTTGTTGGGAGATGGAGACTAATGAGGTGATGTGGGTAATTAACTCAAATTTTCCTCTTCAAACAGAGGGGTTACAGGCTGTGTTATATACAGAGGTGATCACTGCTCTGTTCAGCACGGTGATACTTGACAAAAAATAGGGATTATATTTAAAAAAAATCGCGCTACAAAGGCGCATTTAACAAAAATAGACTACATCTGCACTTGTGGTTTGTCTGTGGCTACTGTTCCTCCAGTTCCATCTTTCTGTTGAGTATTTGTGTTTCAGATGTGCGTCAAAATAGCTGAGGAAAGAGAACAGAATCTGTATCCATTTCTCGTAAGTGTAATTGAAACTGAATGTAACGATACTGAAAGGAGTTGTACTGGTAGCCTTAGGATTGACAATATTTGTTTTAGATAGCACAGGTAATTAGCCAATATCCTCTGGACATTTCTGGTGACCTCTCCACATTGCAAGGACGGGCTGGGATTTTTACAAGCACCTAGCTGCTCACTGAAAATTAGCTCAGGTGGGGAGATGCTGCACATGCTCTGCTGAGCTGGTCCTGGGAGACAGCAGGTTTCCCTGAGACACGTGCCCAGAGCTGGGTGCTGGGTCCCTGCCTCTGCCAGGACACACCCTGACCTTGGCAGGGTCATAAAAGTAAATTGAGATAAAAGCTCCTGAAGTGGCTCTTGAGGGAGGCACCCTGTCAAAAAAACCATAAAATCAGGTTGTTGATTTTTAAAACCTGTGGGTACCCTGATGTAAGAACAGAGGTTGGGTGTTGGCTGACAGCCAGCCGAATGTGAGCCAGCAGTGTGCCCAGACTAATGGTGTCCTGGCCTGTATCTGCAATAATGAGGCCAGCAGGACCACGGCAGGGATTGTCCCCCTGTGCTGGGCACTGGCGAGGCTGCACCTCAAGTGCTGTGTCCCTCAATTCAGGAAGGGCATTGAGGTGCTGGAGCAAGTCCAGAGAAGGGCCACAGAGCTGTTGAAGGGTCTGGAGAGTAAATAATTTGAGGACCAGCTGAGGGAGCTGGGGTTGTTTAGCCTGGAGAAAAGGGGAGACCTTATCACTCGCTACAACTGCCTGAAAGGAGGGTGTAGCAAGGTGGGGGTCAGCCTGTTATCCCAAGTAGCAAGGAGTAGGACAAGAGGAAATGATCTCGAGTTGTGCCAGGAGAGGTTTAAATTGGATATTAGAAAAAATTTCTTCATTGAAAGAGCAGTGAGGAATTGTAACAGGCTGCCCAGGGAAGTGGTGGAATCACTGTCCCTGGAGTGTTCAAAAAGCACGTAGGTGTGGCACTTTAGGGACATGGTTTAGTGGTGGACTTGGCAGGGCCGGTTAAGAGTTGGACTTGGTTATCTTAGAGGTCTTTTCTAGTTTTAAGGATTCTGTGATTCTAGGCTTATGGTAGTCAAGTACAACCCCACACAGACTGTCATGAGGAACACCTGGCATCATTTTACCCTCTTTCACTCACAAATCTGCTTTCAAACAGCAAAGTTATGCAGCAGTCCTGCTGGGTAGGAGACTCAACATCCTCTGGCACAAGAAAAGCCACGAGTGGGTGATGTGTCGTGTGTGGGGTTGCATGGCCATGGTGGTGACACTGGATGTCCCTGGACCTGCGCTGGTGCTTGGGTCTAGTGAGTGAAGTCCTGCAAGCCAGTGCTGCTGATCCTGTTTGAGCCATAATGTGAGGTACACACATGATCACATGCACGGGTATCTCCTTGGGTGAAGATGCTGCTTTCCCATTGATACATGGCTGGAGAGCCACGCTCATCTGTCCTACTGATGGGAGCTGGTGGTTGCTGAATGGGCCCTGAGTCAGCTGAAGGAAAGTTTCCCACCTGATGGGACTGGGAGGAAAAATAAGCTTTTAGCTAGTGTCACTAAAGCACCAGCTACTTGAGCTTCCTAAGAGGGATCCACTTCTGAGTTCATTCCTCACTACCAAACTAACTCCAGTGGCTTGCACCATGAAAAGCAGCACCTTTGTTTTTGAAAGGAGTCATCCTTTCAAATGGCTTGACATGTTGGGTCATGGGACTGTTCTCTGTGCAGTGCTGAAAGCTGCTCAGGCAGTCTCCATCTGTGTCCCTGTGCCTGGAACTGTAACTGTCTCTGCTCCTCCTTCCCATTCCCTCTTGCTTTCCCACCACCCTCCACAGAAGTCCTTGGGGTGTT
Organism: Corvus brachyrhynchos; assembly: GCF_000691975.1. Classification (NCBI taxonomy): domain Eukaryota; kingdom Metazoa; phylum Chordata; class Aves; order Passeriformes; family Corvidae; genus Corvus; species Corvus brachyrhynchos. Next base: position 8,842,494 of record NW_008236478.1, read on the forward strand.
TTCCAGAGCAGTTTATGCAGGGAGAAAAAAAGTCAAAAAGAAGTTCAAAGGTAACAGAACCTTGATGGGCAGGATGTTTACTTGCTATTTAAAATGTAGTATCGATATATGCGGTGCTTAACACTGTTTTAAACAGGAGATGTTAATATGGTTCCTTGTGATTCACACATAGCTGGTTTCTACAAGAATGACTGTATACTACAGTATTCCTGTAACATAGTCAGGGTTTACTAAATAATTATATTAAACTACTTGCTAGCTCGTCATGCTTGAAGGAAATGTCTAATAGATGCATATGTCATAATACCTGTGTTCTTATGTGTTTGGCACAACTCTCATCTGCTGCAGTAGTTTTTCATTCTTCCTTATGGCTGTGAGTGATCTGCTATTTGTAGAAGATCTTATTCTTGATTTTAGGGGCCAAATCTAGGAGATTCAGTCTAAGGAAAAAAATCCCCAAACATCTGGGTACTTTTTATGTCTCTTTCACTCAGAACCAAACTAACACAAAGTGATGGTTTAACCAAGGCAGCTGCTACACTGTGTGGGAGAGGGATTCAGTGTATGTAGACGTGCAGAGGTTAATGATGACATGTACACATTTCTTCAGAGGCCTTTTGCCTAGCTAGAGTGTACACTGTGGGTTAGTCCACGTGCGGGGGATGTGGGAGCCTGCATATCCAAACATTTGCTCAATAATCGTCCCTACTGCCAGTGATAATTATTAATAAATCATTAATTGCCGGTCTTTGTTTCACTTTTGCTTTAATTACTCACATCACATTAATCAGAGTTTTGCTGTGGAATCATTTTTACAAGGAGCAGGGGAAAAGGTATGTCGTGTCACGTTTTTCAAACTGTAATTGTATGGCACCAAGGTAATTGCAAAGAAGTCCCAAGTGTGTCGGGTTTTTAGCCCGGGAGGTGGTGCTGATTGACAGGTGTGCTTTTAAGTTGGAACGGCTGAGTTTTTAAGCTGATTGCAGAAGGTGCTCTGCAAGTTGTGAATACAATATAAATAACAGCTCATGTGTCTTTGTGTGATGCATACAGAGGATCACATAAGTGTTGTGTGTGACCAGATTTACACCACCCATATCTAGGTCTAGTGAGCCATGCAGCCACACTTGTGTGCTGCAAAATGGAAGAAGGAAGCAGGAATTAGGATATAGCAGGACTTTGTCCACACTGCGTGGCAATAGGCTTTTGGGTGGCTGGCTGGATTAATTTCTCATTTCATCAGGATCTCATTTTCCATGGACTTTCCTTTCCTTCCTGGCTCGTAATTTATTCCTGTACAAAAGAGTGTGAAGCCCTGACATGATCCTTCCTCCACATTTTGTTCTCCTGGAAAACAATTTCCGGGCCTTGTTCACACATATTGGCGGGAGATCCGGGACATTGGGGTGCTGTGTGGAAGCCTCAGCCCCCGTGACAGCTGCTGAACAGCGGCTGAAGGGCTTTGGGGAAGAGCAGAGGGTCGAGGCCATTTCCCTAGTGAAAAAGGGCTATGGCATGCAACTTCTTTCAGTCTTACTTTGCACTATAGAGCTCTATTTTTTTTCTTTCTCTGCATTCCTTGTAGAGTGGTGAATGGTGTATCTATATGCAAGTACTAAAATCAGCCCCAAGCTTTGTTTCTCGCTGTCTATTCATTGCCTATACTGCAATAACCATTCTAATTACCACAAGTTACCCTTGCAGTTAATATCAGTAAACAGCATTGTTCTCTAATGCACACATATATTCTAATTTAATAATTTCCATCTTCTTACACCTGATTATAACTGCGAATATCCCAGAAGAAATAAGAAACAGCAACACCAAAAAATATGAAGGCCTACAACACCAACTGCTAATGAGATTTCTGTGAAAATTAGTGTTGATTTATAGTCTAATAATCTCTGAGTTATTGCCTAGATTTTGAGATAACTTGTCATTTGATGGAGTGACTGGTGATGGGATGAACATCTTCTTTATCCTTCAGACAGTTGCTTGTTGAGAACTAATACAGGGCTGAGGAGAAAAAGTTGTTTGTAAACTCCTTCTGCTTTTAGCACAATTGCTATATAGTCCTGAAAGCAAAAGAGTCTGTGTGTATGAGGAATTAATCCTGTTCAGGGCTGGATTAACTGGTGCAGAAGACCTTGGGCAGGGTGCCAAAGCAGTTTTGGCATTTGCTGAAAGTGGAACGTCCAAAGATTATTTTAGTGTGTGCCTCTGACCTGTGTGTCACCTGCCAGTGCCCCAAGGTGACCGATAAGAGAGCGTTATCAGCTGCTGACAACACTTCTGACAAGGAGGTGTGTAGGATCTCTGTATGTAGAGATTTTATGAATAACCATGTTTATACTTGAAAACCGTTTTATTTATTATGAAAGGCAAATGAGTTTTTCATTAGTTGTGGCAGTTTTTGAGTGCAGGGATCTTGCTACAATGGTGAAAGCAAAGACTGTTCCTGTTCTCTTTTTGCCCTTTGCTTTCATGGCATTTTCTCATTAACTTTTCTGTCTGCTCTGTTTTGGTGGGACTGCAGGACTGAATGTTGTTTGTCAGATTTTGTTGTCTTATTTGTCTCCTCTTTGACTGCTCCTTCCCCTCCTCTTTGTGAATGCATTCTTAGCTCTGATCCTTCTTCACCTCTTCCTTACTTCTCCTGTTTCCTTAAGAATTATGGGTGATATATTCATCTATCATTCAATTAATTTATAGGCACCAGGTGTCTCTTCAGGAAGGTTTGTAGGATCCCCTGACATGTTCTAGGGAATCATTTGCATACTTAATCAAAGCAAGTACTCCCACAGCCTGAAGACTCATATTGTTAATAGTATAAAATAAATTTACTAAACAAATATGATTACTATTGCAGACATTAGAAGGACTTAAGGAGAGGTTATCTCTCTACATATAATCTCAAAACTGATGTGGCTGCTTTAGTTTCGATAAAGAATTTTACGTTAATGATATCTATATGTGCAGAGGGTGGCATCAAGGACAGTCAAAAAAATTATTAACCCTAAAGGAAAGGGAGTTTCCTGGAAAGTGAAAGCAACCCAAAGGGTTGAATTCATGTTTGCTCTCAGGAGCTGTCAGGGATCAGTGATGACACAGCAGGGTACTGAGCTGTATGAGTATGGCTGTGAGCCACAAGCCTTGCAGTGCATGTGCCCGTGGTCGGTGCAGATGCTTCAGCCCTGCGAGTCCCGGGACTTTGCTCTGGGGTGGATCCCTATGACCACTGTTGTCCTTTCACTTTTCTTCTTGTCTATTCCCCTCTAAATCAAAGTTTTACTGTGAAAATGTATTTCTCTGAGTCCAAAATGAGTCAGAGCCACCTTCTCTGTGGCTCTTGTTGAGTTAGTCTCACCAGTAGGTCTGTTCCTTGACTCTGTCCTTGATTGCCTCTTGAAGGGACACTGTAATTTGTTGGCATTAAAAATAACATTCAAGATGACTGCAATTGATTGCAGGTGCTGGGGAGAGGAGTCCTTTGGTTTACCTGAGATTTACCATGGGCCTGATAACTGAAAGGAGGTAGGCTCAGAGTGAGACATGATAATTGACTGGATGCATGAACATACTTTCCTCATTAGAAACATTGCACTTTTGTTTTAAAGAAGAAGGAAAATAGTAAAATGCTCATATAATAAAAGCTGTATACATTCATGAACATGATACAGTGTGCTCCTGATTGCCTCCTCCCTGACAGCCAGCATCAGCAGAAATCAGAAGTTCTTGCCCTCTTCATCAAGTTAAAATACTTTTTTTCATGAGAAACCTTTGTGTTAAACCAAGGCCCCTTGGTATGAAAACCAGCTCCTTTTTGTGGTTCAGTTTACATCCTTTTCTGCCTATACCAATAAACACATCCTAATACAGAGAGGGAACATGGAGGAGTCAAGTAACATTTTTACCCATGGCCTGACTTTGCCCCATCACGTTGTACCTCAGGGGGTGATTCTGCATGGAGGCTGCATGACACAGGTCCATGCCAGGTGACCTTCCCAGATGTGCTGGGTCAGCCCCCAGGGCTCGGCAGCTTGCTCACAGCAGGCTTTGATAAAGTCTGGAAAACAGAAAAGGACCCAACACTTGTCCCAAAGAGGATGGATGTGACTTCTCTATAAAGTTTGCCTGAATAGCAGAGGCTGATTTGACTACCCTAGCAAGAAGGTTCCCACAAGTGACTTGCCAATGGCTCAGTGTGACGGTGAAAATGCTGGTTTAGTCTCGCTCTGGTAAAGTCTTTGGGTTACTTGCTGCAATTGCATGAAACTTTTTCTGGCTGACACTGGCAGATTTTCTCTGTGATAGGCCCTGCTGTGCAGCCACGTGGCGCCATGTGGATACAACACTGCAAGTTTTTGGCCAATAGACTTGTCAGTAAAAGCAGGACCTGCTGTGAGATACCGGGGCGGGACTGAAATTGTGTTTTTCAAGGAACTCTGAGGCTTGTGGCCTGGCTTAAGCAGAGCCCAGGCAGTGCCTGTTGAACCAGGAGGGAGTTTGAAGGAAACGTGCCTGTGTTTGAGTTGCGCCTTGGCAGGTCTGGGGATTGGTTGTGGGTTTTTTGATTCACACTCCTGCAAGAGCCTGTTCGTCAGTTCCCTGCAGTGCTCCCTAGCAACTGAGCCCTTTATGAAGTTCAAGTGATCCTCAGGCTACTGCAAGTCCCAGAGCTGTGTTATCAGCCAGAGGGAAGCTGCGCATCCTTGAGAAAAGGGGATGGGTTTGATCCTGGGAGAGCTCTCCACCTGTGGTGGGGAGGTTTCTGCCTACAAAGCAGGGATGGTAAGGTGCTGTGCAGAGCCCCAGGGCAATGCTGTCCCCTGTTTGCAAGAGTGGAGGGGGATTTGAGCCATAAACCACATTGTGGCACACAAAGAAGCCATTTCAATTTCAGTCTCTGCTGGAAGCGCCACATGGAAAAGAAAATGTGATTAGTATGAAAAGAAATGTTTACGTTTCTAGGAGCAGAGACCTCCCAAATAATTAGTATCACTTGACAAACTGCTGTTTAAAATGCAAGTGGTTTAAGTGCTGCAGCTCAACAGGCATTTATCAGAGCTCTGGCGTAAATGCGATCCCTGCTCTCGGTTGGTTTCTGCTATAAAGTAAAGAAGATTTCCGGTAAACATCTTTTGCTTAAGGAAAATTTCTCCATGATTTTATCCTTTTCTTGGTTGGAAACCCTAAATGTTAGAAACAGGACAAATCGCAACTTGGTGGGAAGAGTGTTTGGGATACTGTTTTGGAATGAAATAAATCCTGGATTTTGTTTTCTGTTCATCAGACCAGGCTTTTGGTCAGAAGAAAGACAGAAATGTTTCATTTTCTTTAGCTTTTGGGAGGAGGAGAGTGAAGGAAAGGTTTTTGGGTGAGAGTTTTGAAAGCCACAGCTTCATCTCTGATCTGCCTCTCTCTAATATTCACTGACTCAACTAAAAGTACTTTAAATAAAACCTTACTTTTCTCTAGGGCTGTTTGAAGACTGACTGAAGACATGAGGGTTGTTAAGATTTTTCAAAGGTTTAAAAAGTGGCAGCTTACAAAGAGACTAAGATAAAAAAGGAAAAGTTAAAAAAAGTCTCTCTGGAAGATGGAAATATATGGGTGCTTATAATGTACTGAAGTATCCCAGACCAAAATGACTTCTGTCTTTGCACACCAAATAGAATCAGATTATCATATATAAAATAGAGCTTTAAGAATCTAAATCCTTTTACAAAGGCATCACTGATGATATGAATTTCTTGCAACTTGCAAAAGGAGAATTGCTCAATTTATTTTCTCATTATCTTAAACCAGCTCAATGCCACTGTCTGTTTTTTCATCTCTGAAGGGTAAGAGACTATATCATTCATGTTGCCTTCTTGTTTTATGATTCTGAGTGAAGCTATGTGCTTGGAAGGAATGCAAGACTGGGAGTCCTGATTAGTGCTGGTCCCATACGGATCTCACATGGTACTAGAGCTGCAGCATGGTAGGAATTGCTGTTCTTCTTCTCTTAATCTCTCAGCACATCAGTGGCTTTGCAAAACTGGCCAAAGAGACCTTGATCAAGCAGCATGGCTGTGACAAGGTTCCTGGGCAAACCTGTCTCCTTTCTGACCAGCCCAAGGCACTATTGCTTGAGCAAGGGTGGGTGATTCAATATCTTAATATTGTGTCTCTGTATCTCAACACTTGGATTTTGGATGGTTACTGACTGTAAAATGATCTTACTCTCTTTGGCCTGTGCTATTCTGTGCATGGCCTCTAGCAGTCAGGCTTAGGTAGGAAAGTGGGCAGTGCTGTCTTTGGGATGCTACAAAGGATATTCCACCATGTTAGAAATTAATTCCTGAAAATGGAGATGCAGTGATTGCAGTTCCCTGCATCCTTCCTACACAGGTGTGCAATGGCATTTATCAGACAAAGGATAAAACATTCAGGCTGTCTGTACCCATGGTAGAAAGGATAAAATTCAGAGAACTACCTACAAATGTGCTACAGATAGATTTGAAAGAGGGCTAAAGTCATTCACTGTTTGCGAGAGCTGACTGCTCTCACCATGCTCTTCATCAGAGATCATGTAACCTTAGCCCTTTTGCTGGGAGATGTTTCTATCCTGTTATCTCTAAAATGGCTACCTGGCCTCTCTTTACCCATTCATGAGTTATCCCACAGAGACCTTTCTGCTCTGAACCCTCATACAGCAAAGCTGTTTTCTGGGGACTCCAGGTCATGCCTCATCCCAAGGTGATTGCAGCTTTAGACTGACCAGTGTACAAGCAGTTGCTTGGAGATTCAGAAGCTCTTTAGCATTTGATAACTGGAATATTTTGAGGTTTATTTGCTGTATATATGACAATACACACTTTCCATCTTCTCTTAATCCTGTGCTTTGGAAAATCCATGCTTTAACCCTCATGGACAGACTTTATCAGTTTTGTCTTTAGTGGTGTGGCAGAAGCAGTAATTTTGTGATACACACATGGCTGGTACTGCTGGCTCAGTTAGTGCAGAGTGGGGTGTGTAATACTGTGTGAGCAGCTGTAATAAAGTGTAAATATGGGCAAAATACCCTAATTAACTTCAGTATTCCAGAGATTTTGAAGTGTACCCTCTGGGAAAAAAAATACAGGTTGATAGTGGTTTGGGATTTGTGCAACTTCAGTTTGATAACAGGTATTTTGTGCTTTTCCTCTGTGTACTCTATTTACAGCAGTAGGTTCAGCTTCTGAATTGAGATCTGCTTTTGGGTGCAGAAAACTAATCAGGGAAATGCTTCATGGCCCAGAGGTCTGGATTTGCGGACCCCAGCTCAACAGCTGCATCTCTCTGTGCTGTCAGGAAGAAGCATCTGTCAGGGATGCAGCGTGGTCCTTATTACATTATAATTTAGTGCTGTGGCTTAGAAAAACAAGGGCATTTATGTACTCAAAAAAACCCCAAACCAACAAAAACCCCAAACCCCTAAAAAAAATTAAAGCTCCAATGATCTTTGCTACCAGAATAAATGCCCCTTATCTGAACATTGACTAAAGGATGTTACACATTTTTTTTTTTAGCTAAAAAAAGCAAGGAAAATGGATGAATGAGTTGGTCTCCACACTTAATTGCTCCTTGCTTTTCTGAAATAGTGTATGTGTCTTTCCACCAAGAGAATAAAGTCCCCTGAGCCCTTTAGGCTTGTTTCCAGTTCCCACGTGATCTTCAAGGCAGTCACACTATGAATGTGGCTTCATCAGAAATAATGCTCTGACTTGTGTGACATCAAATTTCTTCCTCTTTTCAAGCTTATCAATACATCAATATACAGAAATGCCCCTCTGCATGAATTGTAAAACAGTGTGTTGTTCCCTTTCCCAGCTGGCTTGCTTTTCTAGCCCATCTCTCTTCCTTCAGCTATTTAGAAATGCAGTCAACTTTTCCTCTTCGTGATGTTCCTCCTGTGTCACATGCTACATATTACCCAACTTCAATAGTTGGTAACTGGTCATCTGTGTCAGGAAAGGTCATGCAAGTAAAGCTGCAGCAGTATAAACTTAATGAAAACTGAATCATTGGGAAGTTTTCTCCTGTTTGTACACACTGATGTTAAATACAATTTCAAAGCTGGCGAGGCGAAGCTTCCTTGGTGTGTTCTCACAGGAAACATTGGGGTACTGCCTCTACAAAACAGCTTGAGGGGTGGACTCTGTTACCCAAGTCATTAGAAAACAATCATGAAGGTTTGGGGGGGTTCTGTGAGGGCTTACAATGAAAGGGCTTGGAGCTTCTAGTTTGAAGTGTATTTTTGCCTATGCAAATCAGAGGGGACTAGAACTCTTCCATGTGCTGTTGTGGTGACAGAAGTGTGGAGTCACCTTTTTCTGTCCTCTGGTGCAAGGAATTGCACTAGCCATGGGTATGGAACAGCATGGGTCCTGACAGATTCATTAAAATAACAGAAATTCAGATGAAACATATGCTTGCTTACAAAGTTATGTTCCTCTTATTCCTATTTCTTTTCATATATGCAGCCTGTAAACAGGCAGGACCCATCTCTTCTTTCTGTCTTTGTAAGATTCGGCATGAGGGGGTGGCTAGCAGGTAGGATGACTTCTAAAGAAATAAAACAGGTCTATGTGCTCTTGTCCTCAGGCCATAAGGATTCAACACTCTTGGTCTTCTACTGGCTGACTTATGGCAGCAAGTGCTAAGGAAAGCAAGTTCCTGTGTAGACTGCTCGAGCAGCTGTTTGTAGCAGAACATTAAGTGATAACTTCATGGGTCTGGCATGGGAATTGCTAGGAAGGATGGTGGAATAGTATTCACACTCATTCTTTGAATAAGCACCAGAGATACTGTTTATTTTTGTTAAAATAAACTGTAACTTTATGGTCCAACTGGCTGGTGAAGTTTCATGTTTTAATTCAGTGGTCCAAGTTCAAGTTCTGGTCTGCTAAAGAAACAGAGTTATTTACTGGTAAAGGGTGTTGAAACTGGTGCAGGCGATGTGCTGCTGAGCCAGATGAGAGTGGGAAAGTCAGTAATTTAGATTCCACTTGTGACTGTGGTACAGAAAGTGCAGATTAATGAAGGAATGTGTGCATAGAGGGCCAAATTCTTGCGTAAAGGGAGAAATGTTGCCCTTTCTCCTGGTTTTGCCTCAGCAGTACTTATATTATTTGCCTGGAAAAAAATAATGTTTTAATGGTGTAGCGGTTAACACTTCTAATGCTACTGGAGTCCTCTCTGGTCTGGGCAAAAGTTCTTGTTTATAGTTTGTATTTGTGCATTGAAGTTTCTGGAGAGCAGGGCTGGTGCCTTGCCCTGGGCTGGGACCTTTACATCTGAGCCCTTGTGCTGGCTCTGCCAGGTGCACTGGGAGTTTAAGAAGCTGATGGTGGGAGTCAGGTATGGAGCTCTGTGGTTTCATCCCAGCAATGTACCTAAAAAAATACCATTTTGATGACAAACTCTTGCCTCATTTAGTGCCCAATGCAAGTTACTTTGCAGGAATACATTACATATTAACTAGTGGTCTACTAAAATAAATCCATCTCTTTGGAACTGTGAGATTGGAGAGCCTTGGTTAATCACAAGGGCCTGTTGTGCTTCAGGAGACGGGGAGTTGTTTGGGGTTTTTTTAAATGAGAAGGTATGAAGCATGAGGAGGACAAACCAGGACAGTGCAAGAGATTAAAAAAAAAAAAATTAAGGAGTAGACCTAAGTGAGAGAGAAATGTGCTGGATAAAGTCAGGCCAGTGAAGGAAGGGGAAGACTTGAAAGAGAGAAGTGGCTGAGAAACTTTAATACTTGTGACAAGGGAGGAGGAGGAGGAAGAAGAAGGAGGAAGGGATGGCGAAGAAAGCAGAGAGGAAGGTTGTATGTTCTGTGAGTTTTCCTCAAGGAGAAATGGACAGAGGAAGAGAGAGTGGAAAGGAGGAATTTAAAAAAAATATGTGGCTCCTATAATCCTGAAACATTTAAGAGGATGTTAAACATGGCCAAATAGTAAAAGTAATAGTAAATTTTGACCTGCCTGATAAGTTGCTAGATCAAATAACCCCTTACTTTAAGGATTTATTTGCTGCCAGACAGGAAATAAAGCCAGTGGAATCGATGTCTTTTGGGTCTAGTCAGTGTAGAGCAAGACTAGAGTTTCAGGTCATTTTTCCTTTGTAAGCACTTTCGTATTCCATTTCACAAGAACATAAACCCTACAAAACCCCCCAGCATAAACAGCAGCCAGGTGACCCTGAATAGATATATATTTAAAGAACTTCCCTTTAGGACTGCTTTTGGACTTTATATTGAATGGAAATCTTTGATATTTGGGTAACTGATGCAGATGGAAATAGTTTGGAGACTGTTCCGACTAACAGCAAAGAGAACAGTGCAATTTTCGGATGCTGAAAAAGGGAGTTTTCAGTTGATCAGAAAAAAATGAAAATAGACAAAAAAAAAGGACATAGAAAAGACATACTGGGCAGCAGAAGGAAAGAGCAGTGACCTGAGTTTAGGGACATTGGCACATCAACACCAGAAAAATTTTGGCTGAAGATCGCTGTACCTAACAAGTGCTCATTAAGTTTAAATATGGATGGGGTAAGGAGCTGCTCCTGGCAGTCATGATCTCAAGAGACCCTGCAAGGAAAAACAGCAGGAGACTTTCAGGAGGAAAGGTGTGAAACAAGCATGGCTTGAGCACTGTGTTTTTAAACAAGACTACACACAAAATGACCCAACTTTACAGTATCTTGAAGTGATTCTAAATGGATGTTTTATATTAGAAGAAAAAAGCACACTCCAAGTGTAATTGTCATATATGATAGAAGAAAAACAGACTCCTGAGAGTCTTTAGAAATGGTGTTACAGCATAAAACTTCATGATATGTGGTTCTGAACACAATCTACACTCTCCAGCTGGGTAAGAGGAGATGTTCTTCCACTTTTCTACCATTCATCCCAGTGCATGTCTTTCTTGATTAGAGGTGGTCTCTGATTAGGGAGCTGTGCTGAACAAGACACTCAGGATATGGGAGCATCCTCCAGCTGATCATCCAGATAAGGAGCATAATTCAGATATGCTCCACGAAATACCTCGTCTCTTTCCACTGGTGATAGAGTGCAAAGAAAAGCATCCTATTATACTGTGAGTATGCAGTGGGAGTAGCCTGATGTGGGCCTAATTCAGCATCTTGAGTCTAGGGGCACATCTTTGATTTTACACAGATATAACTCTGAGCAAATTCAAGTGCTTGAGTTCAGAACCACAACTTTTCTAATTTGCATTTCCTTTGCATGGCTTTGTCAATAGGCTGCACTGTTTCTACCATCTCTTGGATTTTGGTTCTACAGATCCATTTGCTTGTCTCTGCTGCTCTTACATTTGCTTTCTCCTGCTCTCCATTGCTCCCACATTCTTTCTCATCCTGACAAATAAATGAAGTTTAACCTTGATAGGTTACCTCTGTTTCTGGTGAACTCTTAATATTCAAACTTTCAAGCTATTACACTGGAGATGGAAAATGTGCCCAGGATAGACTTTCCATTAAACTGTATTTAAATTGGAAGAGAATGCTGGCACCTCAACAAGTATTCCAGAATTAGATCCCAAAATACTGAGGCTAGCTAATCTTTTGGAAGAACAAAAACTCTTACTGATTTATATTTAGCAGAGGGAATGCATTTTAAAAACACAGCCTATATGAGGCCCCTTGAAGAAAACATCTTTTACATTGATTTGTAGTGCATGGAAATACTACGCCGCCGTAAAATATTTGCAGTTGGGCTCTGCTTTTATGTCGCTACTTTTTTTTTTGCAGTATGAACTGTCGTGAACTCTCTGAGAGTGGCTGCTCTGCTGACTGTGGCTGTGCAGTGAGACAGGGCTGCCTCTGGGGCAGCAGCTTCACTCTTCATCACGGCTGTGCCCAGTGTTGCAGGAGGGGAAGGGGATAAGCAGCAGTGCAGGCAGCACCACGGTGGGAACACCCGACTTGTGACTGTGAGGTTTGGTTCAAAGTGACTGCAAGGTTTGTATTTGTACTGTGCCCTGGGACCTGTGCAGAGAGGGATGAAGGGCTGCTGGCCCTAATCTCAGCAGCACAACTCTAAGCTGAATGTCTGCAGTGACTACTTGGGTTTAGTTTATGTGATTATAAATTAGGAGGAGTTCTGTAATGTTAACAGAAGTGTAACATGTTCTGTGCATAGTTCTGATCTGTACTAAGAAAATGAGTAACTGGAGTTACAGTAGGTGGGAGAGCTCAATGGCTTATCCCAACTGGGCAGTTTCTGGAAAAGGAGCTACGACAAGAAGCGGGTTTGATAATGCAGTGAGTCAGAAAAGCAAACATAACTTTAATCTTATGGCCAACAGTGTATTAGCTTATCTTTGAGAAGATAAGGATTATCAACAGGACAGAGCATGGAAAGTTCTGGGTTTTTTTCTTCCTTATGTCCCACCATCTGCAGCACAGGCAGATCAGCCATCACCCTGGGCAAGCTGTTTCTCTTCCTCCTGAAGCATGAGATATTAGAAAAGGAGAAGATTACCAAGCTGCACATTTGTAAGAGAAGGATAAACAGAATTTTTGAAACATCCCTAAACTGTAAACCAAACTAGACTTAACTTGCTTTCTTTTGTTAGAAAACATATTATTACATTTCTCATTAGACTGCTGACAGAGCCGACCTGATTTCAGCAGTGCAAAAATATTCTAAATCAAGAAAGAGATCTTAGATGCTTCCAGAGCACCCTTTTTTACTTTGATCTTCTCATTTCCTACTCACAACATCAACCTACCATAATAAGTTAGCCTAAGTAAGCCATAGAAAGAACAATAAAGATGCAATATCACCAAGATGCAAAGAGAATAAGATCAGAAGTGCCTCCCTGCTATCAAAAACCTAATTACATGGCACATGCAAGTTGTTCCTGCCTGTGGATCAGAGGAGCCTCTGGAAGCTGCTGTAGGGAGGCGTGGCTGCTGCTGATGCAGGGATGTCAGTCTCCTTCCCAAGGATCTGTCTGGAGCCCGGGGACGCAGCTCCTGAGGCAATTCCTCCCGCCCAGGGTCTTCCGGGGGGCTGCTCACCCCCTCTCTCCTTACCTGGCAGACGGGAGCATATGGCTGCTTACTGATGCTCTGCTGTTCTTATGGGCTTAGTGGGCTTATGGTCTGCAGGGGCTTGGGGGGATTTGCCTGGGGAGAGGGCAAGGAGGGACCTGGAACGGGTGGGCTGCACCCATGGGAAGTGGAGCGGTACCAGGGTCTCTGTGGTGTGTCACAACAGTAACTGAATTTTTGGGAATGACTGACAGACATTGAGTAAACAGTGCCTAATTAGGGGCCAGGAGATGGTTAATGATTACACAGCACTGTAACTGAAGATAGGAAATCTTAAAATTTGTTTATAAGGAGAAGAGATTTCTTCTCAACAGCCTTATGTGCATATAGAACTATATTCACACCTTTCTTCCTGGGATCATCTATTCTTCAACAAAAAAAAAGGCCTGATCACCCTTGGTATTTTTTAAGTGCTTGCAGAGCCGTCAGCTGGATTGTTCCTCCTGGAGATGGTATGCGTGGGGGTTTGCCTCCCCAGCTCAGTCCTGCCCTGCTGTCCTCTCCTTCTGCCTCTCCTGCATTTTGAGGGTCTTCCTCACCTTCCTTCCCTCATCTAGCAGAGCCTTCTCTAGGCTCTGCACAGAGGCATCTTCCCATCTCTCTGTGTAATTTCAACAACAAACATTAGTTCAGCCTTATCCTTCCTATAGTCAATTAACAGATTCACTTCTCATATGTAGTACTTAAATCTACTTTGACCAGCCTAAACTTTTGCTGTGAATATTTTCCTTTTTTAAAAAATAAAATATTACAAACAACTCAGGCTTATTATAACTGAAGCAGAGCTCTTATTCTCCTGTCACTCCTCATCTTTTTTAGCTACTTTTTTTAAGCTTTATAAAAGTTGCCACATGCCTGACTCTTACTGATGCTCAGAACCTTAGCATTGTCTTTGAGCAAGCTTTTGTAAAGCCTCATATCCAAGTTGTAACCAGGGACTCCTAAGTTGAGGTGTTCATCTGTGTTGCTAAAAAAGCCCCACTCCCAGGTCACTGCCTGGCACTCCTGCAGAGGTTGTTGTCTCTGTTTGTTGGACAGGATGTGTGTCTGTTCCTCAGCCACAGCACTGCAAGTGTTAGAGGGCAAATGCACATCCCAGCTGAGCAGAGAGACAGAGCAAGTGCCAGTCTCTCAGCCCCTTCTAAATGCCCTCAAATACACTGGTATCATGAGTCTTGTAGATCCCACTTGCATCTATCCCATCTTCCGGCCACAGCCTTTCCCCTTTCTGTTCTGAAAGCTTTGAAGTCATCTCTTCTGTCACTGACAAATGAAGTCTTGCCATGCTTGTATTTATTACAAATTTCACCTGTTGCACCTATTTCCCTGCCCTTTGTCCTTTTTGTCACTTTTTGCATCTCTTTCACTAATTTAATTTTTCTTTATGAAATGAAAAATCAGCTTCTTCACTTTGAGGGATCCTCACAAATTAACCACTCCCTTCCCACCACTTGTCAGTCAGGTTTGAAAGATGGATCCATTGCATATCATCCTGCAAACAACTCCAGCTTCTTTTGCCCAAGTTTTATGCTGGGTGGGGGGAGGCTTCTCACAGATGCCGTAAAACCACTCTTGTTGTCTTTCATATCTCTTACTGTAAGGACAACTTAGACAACTTTGCATGTCAGGTTAATTAAAAAAAAAAAGGACTGGTATTATCTCTCTTCATATACATGTGGTTTGTCTGCACCTGCCTCTTGTCTTGCAGTTTGCAATTTAAATGGAAAATCTTACGCTATGCATGAACCTACTCGCTTGATACATCTTGTCACCGCTAAAATAGCACAGATGAAAATAAGTTATGTTTTGGCTTTGACTTCTTTTGGAGTCTTGGATGGGAGCGCTAGATCTGAGCAGCTGGCTGAGATCCACCTTGTAGATACTTCCCTAATTCACTAAAGTTTAACCCAAGATGCTCCTTAATTTGGATTTGACATCCTAGAATTAACCTTTTGCATTTCTATCATTGAATGCCCCAACGCTTGCAAAGCTATAGTCTGTTGCTGTGGAGGAGCAAAGCTTTGCTTTGGCTTCTTGGTCATCTTGCAAAGATGAGTCTCTACTTGACTGTGGTGACAGCAATCTATCTGACAGGGTCATTGTCATCCTACAGACCCAGGGAGAGTTGGATAAAGACTGGAGATACATTATTACTTACTCCCTCAGGAACAGCAAACATGTTTTTAAAGGCAGTGAAGATTTGCATTAATTTATGGTTCTCTTTCTTCTGTGCGCATGCCCTGGGTCGGGCTGTATGTGAGAAAACAAGGTTTGCAACCCCTTTCAAGTTTCCACTGGTGTTAAGCTAATGTTTATTTTTAGTAAACTGTATCTCAGATTGTGCTTTTAAGAATCCTTTTGCAAAGCCTAGCACAACAATTTCATTATGTTTTCTCCTTCTGAGCTTTTTATTAACAATTATAAAGGATCATTGTAACTAGTTATGCTGTATTTCACTGATAATTTTCAAAAGTGTGGGTCTAGCTCAAGAAATGGTAAGGACTACAAGCATTCACCTCAGCTGATTTTTTTGCCCCAGTGCTGCTACTAACTACCCAGCTTTGGAAAGGCTGTGTGGATACTCCTTCAGGGGCAGGTCTTTTCTGCTGCACTGTGTGGGTGTCCCTGTCCCCACACTCACACATGGTTTCCTTTTCTTCCTTCTCAAAATCCTTCCCTTTAAGTGCTTATCCAGTAAGGCCACCTGCCAGATAAAGCACTGTCTGTCAGCCTCTTTTGATAATGTAATAATTCTGAAACACTCTTCTCCGTTCATCGTGTGGTGTTTGCCCTGCACACTCATTTCACTGTCACTTGTCTGCAGCACAGTTACCTCTGTCCCCATCCCAGACCTCTCCTTCTCCCCAGGCAGACAAGGATATGTCATTTCCATTTGCTACTGCATGTCAGTCTTAGGGCTCTGTTTTAAAGTCTTTTCTGTTTCTTTCAATTCTGAATGATACTTATTTGACATGCTGTAAGAAATTTATCTTAAACACCTTGCAGTCAGTTTTCAATCTGAAATGATTTTTTACAGTATTCTCATAAGTGCCTATTGAGATATTTTCAACTGGCAAAAATGTATTTTTAAAAAAATGAACCCAGACATTTCTTGCAGCATTTAAGAAATCCCAAGCCTTTAAGATTATGCCTAATGTTTGCAGAGCATGAACACTTCTGGTGAAAACCCCTAAGAGGATTTGAGCTGCAAGTTTCTAAGCTGAGAACTCCCAGTGTTGCCTTGTGTGTGGTGTGTTGTATACAGGATGTTGTTCAGGCATTGAGATCCAGGAGATCAGGCACAGGGAAGATAATGCACAGGGAAGGATGAGTGTGCCACCTTTGGGGAAATACTCTGCTTTACCAAAAGGCTCCAAAAAGGATACACTTAAGAGTGGGACACAGAAGGCAGAGAGGTTCAGCTGTGTAATGATGTGGTTCATGTTACCATCTCCTTCACCTTGGCTCACTTAAAGGTTTCAGAAGATCCGGTCCATGGCCTTGTGGCTCGGGGGAGCAAGTGGCACTTTACCACTTCTGTTACATTCTTGGCAGGGCTTATGGTATTATGGGGAGGTTGTATTCAAGGTTCAAACCCAGTGTTGGGTGAAACAGTTCAAACAGCATCTATAACCAGGCATGAATGGAGAAATGAAATCAAACCTGAGGAGCGAGCAGCTGCTGCTGTCTGTGACCTCCAACATGAAAGCTGGAAAGCTGCTCAGGGTTCCATGGTGCACCTCTGGGTTTGCAGCCCTTCAACACAGAGGCTGTTTTCAGACAGGAATGATCTTGCTCTTCTGGCTTTTGTCACAAGATAGCAGTTTCAAAGGGGTGATAGTAGAGAACACACCTAGTTTGCAAAAATCTAGTGATACTGGAAGGGATTCAACCTCCTGTTCTTTGGGGCATGAGGCAGTCTCTAATTAAACAGGTTTTAGGCAGTACCCTGAGAAGATTCTGTCTATGGGCCTGCTGCAGCTTGTATTGTCTTCTGACCACGCAGTCTGGTCTGTGGGGAAAGCCAGGGTGCACCACCCCAGGTCAGCAGTGACCTTTGCAAAGGGAAAAGGCCAGGCTCATGTGAGCTTCTGCACCCTGACCTTCTCCTGTAAAACTCCCCTTTTGTGCAGTCTGTACTCCCCAAAGGTTTCCCTCCATGACCTGCCTGCTCAGGTTAACCTCTATTTTCTCGGTACTCTGCACCTTATTTCTCCTCCTCCACCTGTGAGAAACAGGAGAAGGAAGTTGACAATATTCCACATCACTTTTAGCATCAAAAAACTCCCACTTGGTTCATCTCTCCCATAAAGCATTAATGAAAGTGTTTAAAGGTAACAGCTCTGCTGTATGACCTCCCTGCTTTGTTCTGAAGGAACAGCACTGTTGCTAAAAATGGGAGGAAAAAAACCCAGCAAGGAGATGAGAAGAGAAGGCCAGAGTGACAGATGCTGAAGTTGAATGATAATGTTCTCATCAGAAGCAAGCATTTTGAGTTCTGCTGAAAGTTAATCACACTCACCCGGATGATGTGCTGTTACAGCTTTGTGTAGCTACAAGCTAAGACTACCTAAAAGGCTGGAAGGAAGAGTGTCTGGGCTTTTTATTGCAAAACCAAGGGTTATATTAGAGGTGTAAGCATTTTATAGTAGCTATAGAATGACATAGCAGCGAGCAATTAATGTGTGTGAAGAATACAGATAATTAGTTTCTATAGTTTGTGTGTTTGAAGAGTACTGTTTAGTCATGCATCTCTACAGCACAAACTGGCACATTTTTAAGGTCATATTTGCTTTTGTAGCGTCCTTGAGTCTGTCACAGAATAGTTGTGTATTCTGTTGGTACTCTGTTTCCAAATCTAGGAGTATTTCCTCCCAAACATATGTGCATGGTGTAGTGTGTATGTGCACACAAGGAAAAGGAAGCGCATGACTTGTGCTCAGTAGAGTGGTTGTTTTGAGCTGGAACTGCTGCAGGCTCCCCTTTGAAAAGAAACGTGCCTGTCCCTTCATCCAGGAACAAAGCTGCTGCCATGGCTGTGCTGATCCTGCGTCAAGTCTTTCTGCAGAGTCTTGAGTGGAGAAAGACGTAATCTCCTCTGTCCTTCACAGCCTTTCTCCCTCTTACCTTTCCTCACTGTAATCTTAGTGTGCTGATCAATGCCTTCCTGATGTGTGGGATCTCAGCTGAGGTTCTTATCAGTGGAGGAGAGAGGACAATGGATGGGAGTTGGTGGAGAGATCCAGGTGGGTTGCTGCTGAGTGGTGCTTGAGCATAAATTAGCAATGTGTGTGTCTGAGCTGGCACATGTCATGGGTGGATAGGGCACCCAGAGTCACATGGAGGCAAAGATCAATGGAGTTGCTGTTGCAAAGGAGGTGTGAGAGAAATGGTCAAGTTGTGTAGGAGTCCTCTGGAAGTGGAAGATTGTTCCCTAGGTGTGACAGCTTTGTTACAGCAACTTCACAAGCGCTTTGCTCCAGTTTTAGAACCAATTCTTGTGTTCTCTCCTGGTCTGTGGCCTCAAGATGGCCTGTGATTTCAGTGCTGAGGTGCAGTCTCAATGTCATGCTCTGTACTGTCAGATTGTCCAGACAGGAGTCTTCAGTATCCTTGCATCTTTTATTGCTGAAGCTCTAAAAACTGATGCTGATGTTCTAAAACCCCTCAGTGGTTTACAGTTTAAGGATTTGGCTAACTTTATTTTTTTATTTATACTTTCTATCTGAAGTACCTCTGCTTTTTTTTTTTTGCATTGAAAATTTCCTATTACTCACAGCAGATTTGAAACCCTTTTTTCCCCATTCTGCTTTCAGATTCCATTGGTGGGTCATTTTCAACTTCCTCCCATCGATGCCACCACAAGCAGAAGCACTGTCTCCCCATCCCACAATGTGGAACTCTGTCCATCAGCCCTCTGCTTTTCCATCCTCACACGAAGGGATCCCAGATCATCATGGACACAACACAGAAGGCGGTGAAGCGCCAGGCTAGCTTCTGCAATGCCATTACCTTCAGCAACAGGCCCATTGTTATTTATGAACAAGTCAGGCTTAAGGTGAGTAAATTATACTTTCCCTTTTTGCCATGGGAGCTGCTGGGAATGTACCAGGCTTTGGTGCTTGCCAGCAGATTTTTAGCCCTTCCTTGAAAAGCACAGTAGTCAGATCTTGGCCTTAAAGATCTGCAGTCTTCGTTGGTACTTCTGCTTTTCTCGCTGTAGTTCTTGGAGCCATAGTTACAGACTGCTCTGGAAACTGAGAACAAAAGGGAAATCCACATTCCAAAAATACTTATATTGATGTTAGACAAGTACGACAGATTAAGCTGTGATCGCTTGGAAAACAGCAGGAAGAAAGGGATGTATTGATTAGTCTGAAAGGCAGCAGCCTCAGTATCTCTCTAGAAAATGTGTCCTCTAGGCTTTGCTCCTATCCTGCAAAGCAGCTTTACTGGGCAGGCTGAGGGAGGATGAGGAGTTAGTGAAGGTGTTCCATTCCACAACAATTGTTCCTGTAAGCAAGGCAGCAATGAGGGCTGGTCTCATGGAGGTGAGAAAGCCAGGCGGTAAGAGGTCAAAAAGGACCTGGAAGCGAAGGTTCTTGCTCATGTGCTTGGCAGGAAAACCAGAAGAGTCTGGAGGAAAGGATGAAAGGAGAAGTCGGCGCAGTCACAGTTGCTGTCTAAGAAAAGGACCTTTCTGGCAGTCTGCTGACTGCTTTGTTGAATCAGTCACTTGATAGCATTAAGGGCAGAGGACAGAACATTGCAGGGATCACATTTTTCTCACTGGCACAAGCTGATTTCACTTCCTTTGTGCCTATGGTAGCCTGGAGGATGGAGTTCATACTCCTGGTGCTGCAAGGGAAATCCAGCTCCTCTAAGACAACATGCCTTCATGTACACCAGGAGCTGCTTTCTAATGAAGAAACTCCTCTATCTCTTTAGGAACTGAAACACTTTTCAGATTATCAGCACCTTAAGGAGCTTGGGACCCTTGAAACTTCATTCACAGATACTTTCCCATCTTTATGCCCTCTAGTTTGTGGGGCTGTGTTTTTCTGTTCATAGCTGATTTCACGCCTTCCATTGGCACAAAGTAGGTCATCTTCTTTGGCCACTTTAGTTCATGGCACACATGAATGATCTGACTGCAAATCCATCATTTGCACAGAAGGAGTTTTCCAGAGGGTTTGTCAACATGTAGATACCCAGTTTGAAAGATCTTGCTGTTGCCCGTTGCTAGAGGTCCAGGAGTGCTGGGTCCTACAGCAGTGTATCAGCCTTCCCTGCCTCTTTGCTCACAGCCAGCAAAGGAGCAAGGAATGAGGAAGATGCATCCTTTTGGAAATATATGGAGATTTCAGGCTCAGGCCCAGAGATAGAAAATCCCCACTACAGGTTTCTTATGCTTCCTGTGGAGCTCTTAGTGCTTCTATCCAGGCTGGAAGCCCAGCAGAAATCTCTCACATTGCCTAATGAGATTTTTTCCCATGTTGGCCAGCAGTTTGGACAAGCAACTGTGACAGATAGTCTGGGAGGAGATGAAAGCAGTATTTCACTTTTGAAGACACCATCAAAGATTTGAGTGGATTTAGTGGTTTAGGCAAAGGTTCTGGGTTATTTATTCCTCATTCTGAAACAAGGTAGCTATCTCTGGAAATTCACACTTGTTTATCTCTGCGTATTTGGGGATTTTAGCTTGTATAACGTGTGTGAAGAATATGCATGCAAATCTGCACAAGAGATTTATGAGCAGAGCTCCTGCTGACTCCAATGGGAAGGTCTCATGGGAGTAATCAACAGGCTTTAGCAGAACTTGTGCTCTAGGGAGGGATGAAGTGTGAAAACATCCTTGCTTTTGTATGATAAGTCCATCCTGTAATTGCCTCGCTATTGTTCATGGATGTGGAAAACAACATCTCAGACCTTCTTACCAGCCACAGACTAACCATGAACCCAGTCATTCAGGTCATATAAAGTCTAAACTCCCTCTGGAAAATGGAGTAAAGAAGTAAGGAGATTTCCTTCTGTTTATTAGCTATTGTATCTCAGGTTTTATTCTGAGATTGTTTTGCAGCTCTGGGAATATGGGAATATGGCTGTCAAGCAGCATCAGACACAAATGTTCCTGTATGGTTTCTTCCATGTAATTCAGGGCATTTCTAGGAAGTGAAGTTCTCAAAGATGGCACAAGGCAATAAAGATCAGGAGCCTGAATCTGTGAAAGCAGCAGTGGTTTAGCAGTTTGGATGTTGATTCTGTCTTTTCCTCCCCTTCTGGTACCCAGTGGACCTCCCAAGCATTTCTGCTAGCAGTGGCTGCTGAAAAGAGAATTTGGTCCATCATTAACCATTGCCTTTTTTAGCAAAACTGTGAACCCTTTGTCCAGCCATGTCTAATTCTTGGCAGGCTTTATACTTGATTTTAATTTGGATATTAGTTTGCCTGTGGTCAGACTGTATTGAGAACTGTTTATAGGTGCTGATTAATACATGGAACATGTGCAGCCTTAATTACCATATGAATATTTACTTCATGCTGCCTGTGACTGCTGTGAAGTATTGGCAAGAGACTGAATTGTACAAATGACAATGAGGCCATATTTATCTTAGACCCAAAAGCTTTTAGGGCTTGCAGTAAATTTGCTGCAAAAAATAACCCAGGCTTCTTCTTGGAGTGTGTGTATTATGTTTCCCTGTTTTTTCACGTGCACACCCTGTTAACCCCGCTTCTACTGGGGACATGCACAATGCCATCCCACCCTGGCCAGGTATATAAAGTAGTAAATCTGCTTCAGTCCTTTTTAGTGTCATCCCAGTGCCCACCCTGTAAGCAGGAGCTTCCCATGGTTCCTAGGACTGAGGTCAGTGCTGAAGTGTTCCATGTAAACAGTTTAGGTACCTGGATGGACTGAGTAGGGATAAAGAGCAGCACTCCCTTAACTGAAAATTGTCTGTTGATAACTTTTTCTGAGCTCTGAGTTATTTTCTCTGCTACTTTAATTATAAAACAGAAATCTCTAGGCTTTCAACAATGTCTTTGTTGTGAGATTATTGTGACCCCAAGGGCACATGTTCCAGATTTGCCTTGGAGAGGAATATGTAAAAGAGAAACACAGTATTTACAAATGTGATTAGCAGAGAATTCAGAATTCCAAAGAAAATGTCTTGTAGAATCC
This sequence comes from Corvus brachyrhynchos, assembly GCF_000691975.1. Classification (NCBI taxonomy): domain Eukaryota; kingdom Metazoa; phylum Chordata; class Aves; order Passeriformes; family Corvidae; genus Corvus; species Corvus brachyrhynchos. Next base: position 8,864,782 of record NW_008236478.1, read on the forward strand.
CTTGGTGAAAATTCTATACTTCCAAGCTGGGACACGAGGGGCTCCTGCCAGGCTTTTGAGAACTAAGTCCTGCAGTCCTGGACAGTTCAGTCTCTGTCACTGCCATTCATCTGAGCCATTAGTGCTTTGGCAGGGTATGAAATTACAGAACGGCAGCGACTTTTGTGTGACATCTGGTAGGTGGTACCTGTCCATGTTTCTCCTCTTGTCCTGCGGCCAACAGTGGAATTGCTTGAGGCTGCCAAGGCATTGATGGAAGAGGACTATCTCAAGTGCTCTCGTGTTTGCTGCAGGTTCAGGGTGTGAACAGATACAGCAGTTACGTGTCAACTGGCATGCAGGAACTTTCTTGGCTGGATAAGGTTGTATCCAGCATCCTTAGGTCTTTCATTTCATAGTCTGGATCCTGACAGGCTGAATCACTTTGAGAGAAACAATTCCCAGCAGGTTCATACTCAAACAATAAAATAAGAGGAAAATCTTCACCAAGGACATCATCTGAGGACTATACTAACTCTGGAAGACTCCCTGCTTCCATGGGGAAAAAAGAGATCTTATAACTGGATAGTGTTTTCAATGTGCTGCATGTGTTTAGGACCTGCTGCCTGCTCCCCACAGATCCCCTACTGGCCAGGGCTCAGTTCTTGTGAGTAGAAGCTGATGACTCTGGAAGTATCTGTGATCCTTTGTCCTTCTGTCTGTCAGGTGCAGAAGGATGGGTATGACAAACGAACCATTCCAAAAACCATAGCAGATGTTCCTGACCCCAGACACACTGAGTAATTGCATACTGACAGGTTGGGGTGTAGTTATGCACAACATATTTTGCAAAACACCGTTCACAGCTGAAATAAGTAGGTTTTCCCCAATCATAAGAGAACATCTATTATTGCCTCACAATTGTGTATTTAACAAAGTTAAATACTCTATATTGTGCTTTCCCACACACAAGTTCTCTGCTGGAAGGCTGTGATTTCAATATGCCATCCATTATGACAAGTTACACAAGGGAAAGACTGTCTTTTACTTGCCTGGGAAGCCCAGAAAACCCTGTGGTGGTAACTGTGATTCTGGAGTCTGCTTTTCCCTCAGGTCATGAGAGACCCCATCATCTGAGCACCATGTGGGAAGAATGCTGCTGCTGAAGGTGCTGAGATAAAAGGTCCTGTGGCCATTTATGGCACATTTTGTGAGAGGACTATTCTTAGGCCAAAAGGAATTACCCTAGAAATAGAAATGAATCATCATGCAGCTGTAATTACATTTCACCTATCCACATAGATTTAATTTGATTTATTTGGTTTTAAATATGGGGATTGTATCCTAAGTTTGCAGCAGCATTGCTGTGTACAACTGAAAAAGCTACAGCAGTGTTTGGTGGGTAAAATGTTTCCTAGATCTGGTGGGGCTGTCTGCACACTGGCCACCAGTGTTCAATGCATAAAGTGTGTCAGTTGATGTTCAAGTGCCCAACACTGTTATTGCTGCTGTTGTCTTTGCAGATCACTAAAAAGCAGTGCTGCTGGAGTGGGGCTCTTCGACTTGGCTTTACTTCCAAGGATCCATCGAGGATTAACCCTGACACTCTGCCAAAGTATGCGTGCCCTGACTTGGTTTCCCAAAGTGGTTTTTGGGCCAAGGCTCTGCCAGAAGAGTTTGCAAACGAGGGAAACATCATAGCCTTCTGGGTGGACAAGAAGGGACGGGTTTTCTACCGGGTGAACGACTCCGCTGCGATGCTCTTCTTCAGCGGCGTGAGGACAGCAGAGCCCCTCTGGGCCTTGATCGATGTCTATGGGCTCACCCGTGGAGTGCAGCTCTTAGGTGAGTGCCTGGGTCCAAACACCAGGGTGATGCTGAGCCATCCGTGACGAAGGGCAAGGCTGACACTGCCTGTCCTCTCGCTGTGCTGGGACAAGTACAGGGAAACAGCTGTCGTTCCTCCCCAGAGCATCTCAGCACCTCAGCCTGGATCAGTGGGTGTTTGAAACTCAGCACGTAAATATAACATCGGTGAGAGGTGGGAAACAGCTGCTACAATATAGCACTAGAAGCCATGTCTAAGTAAATGGATTTCTGCTCAGAGGTGTAGCTCTATCAGAGAATAGCCTGGAGTGTGTCATACACCTTTGTTTTTATCTCATCTTCTGCTTTCCCTGTGCCAAAGCGGGGAAGTGCGTTTTACGTGCTGTGGTTAAATCCTTCCTGGATGGCACTGTTATGATTTTCTGTCAGGTTTAATGGACAGATTTGAAACATGGCTATCTTCCAAATTACCTGAGAGAATCTGTGGCTGGTTTTTCCAGGATGTTGCTTTCACGGAGGAGTTTTATTTGTCTTCTGGAGCCTGAAGGTTGGGTATACAGTTGGGATTGTAGGATGAGTGCTGAGTGCCTGTGTCTTCTGCCATCCTCAGGTGAAATGAAGATAGTTTGGCATTCACGAGGACTCAGTCATAGTCCCAGATGTGCAGGCTGTCAAGGTTTGGGCTATTTGAGTTTATACATCTTACAAGAACTGAAAAGATTCTCCGAGGATTGAAGGGCAGCAAGGTTGCTGGGGAGCCAGGAGTGTCAGCACACAGCCTTAGAGTTGGCTTTGGATTGTCACTGGCAGGAAAATTGCAGCACTTCTCCATGTAACGGTAGATTCATGGGTCTTCCTTTCACCATGGAAAAGGTTAGATGGTACCTGCTGACCTTCAGGAGCTGAGGTTCCTTCTGAAGATGAGATGATCTAGGCTGAGAGAGATCCTGGCTTTTTCCTGCCATCCAGCCTGTTAATCTCTGTTAAAGTGACAGCTTCATGCTATATATCAAAAACTTAAATTAAACTTCTTTTTCTGACAGTTCTGCCTCCTTTCTGCATTCCGTGCTGTATTAAAAAATATGGTGGCAGGTCTACCCATAGCAACCAACACAGCAAGGAAGAGGGATGTATGTTCAGGAGATGAAGGAATGAGACTGACCTTGTTGAAAAAACTCCTGGCCCAAGATTGCACAAGACAGAGGAATTGAAGAATTTCTCAGCAGCTTTTTCTTTTTTTAGGTGCAGAAAGATTTATCTTTTGTTGTGAATCAGCTTGAGTCAGAGCCACTAGGCAACTGTTCATAGGCCAAGGTGGTGGTATTTGAATTGGGATGGAGAATTTGGGCAAATGTCATGCTAAGGGTTCAGTTAGGAAGAGCTTACAAACAACTCCAAGTCCTACAGCTGTTCTTGTGAGATTTGGCACCTCAGGACTACTCTGCCTGATTAATGAGGGTCCATAACTCTGGATTATGTGTTTCCTTTCAAAACACCCGAGAAATCATTTCCTATCCGTCATCCGCCCCTGCATTGTCCTAGCATCTTCCACATCCCCCCTTCACAAGGAAAATGTGACTTCTGCCAGCCACTGACTTACCTCTAGTCCAAGAGGCTCTCGACTTTTTGGTGGGTATGAAGTCCCTGAATGAAGCAAGCAGCTTCTGAGTTTACACAGTTGGCGTGGAGCTCAGATACGTATTTATAGCTTGTTCCAGCAGCCTTCAGCAGGCTTTAAGCCTGCAACTGTGCTGAAACAGCTTCCACCCGAGTTCTCTGCATCTCCATTCATTATTAAACAGCACTAAAAGTCAGAGAAGGGAAATCATCAGCTGTGTTGCCCCTGGATCCTATAGACATACGTGTTACTATGCTCTGCATGCCTGCTCTAGTGTAGCAGACCACACATATAGCACAGGACAACTTGCCAAAAACTCCCGGGACTTGACAAATGAATTTCATAGCTTAGCTACAAACATATGGTTGAATTCAGCCTGGTATGGCATGCAGGGCATCTGATGGAGGCTGGGGATGCTGCAGTGGTATGTTGAACAGAAGAGCCTAGCATTTCAGATTCCAGTTCAGTGATTTATTACCCCCCCCAACCCCAAACATGTCCCTTGTTCTTAAGTCTTGCTATTTTCTCAATGCTTGTAGGGTTGCAGGGTCAAACTGCACCTCTGCACAGTCTCCATTTGCTTTTGTGTGTAAGAATCTGACCAAAAACTTTACCATTTCTGGTGTCTTTCTGTTTATTGCAGAATTAATCCCTCCCCACTCCCAGTAATGTAACTTTACTTCCAAAATGAGATTTGCCAAAGGAAAGACCTGCAGCAGTAAGTCTTGTGTCACTGCAAGATCCCAGCTCTGCAGGGAAATGGACAGTGTGCATTTATGTTCCCAGAAGTGACAACATCCAAAACTGCACATTTTTATTTTGCTTATCTGCATTACACTGGCAAATCAGTTCCAGCCCAAATAAGGAACTCAGTAAAACAGGGAAATGACTAAGTCTAGTTACACTGTTCCTGTCTTACAGATAGAATAAAGAAAGACTTGAATGAAGGGGGGCCCAAAGCCTGTGAGAGTTAAATGACTTGCCAGAGCAAAAGGTGTCATCTGCCATCAACCTTTTTACCCAGCTCAGTCCTGCCTCTCTCTATCTGCAGCACAGGCATTGCACAACATTCTGGCATCACTAAAATCCAGCTGGTTTGTACCTTAATTTTTCATTTCCTTCTGCTTATGGCTTTACTCACAGCATAAGACTTACTGACAATTACCCACGTGTCAGTACTGCTGTCACTGCACAGGTATATGTGGCTGTCACAGATGTTCCTGGGTCTGACTGTCCTTGCTGTATGTTCAAAGGCAGAGCCCTTTGAGCAGCTTCTTTGCCAGCTGGATTTTGAAATGAACCAGGTGAAAAAGGCTTTCACGGTCCACCACACCGCAGCCAAGGGGAGTTTGAACTGAGCTGGGACCATGGTTCGCCTGTCACTGCTGGAATGAGTCAAAAGGAGGCACTGGTTTAAATCTGCCTTGAGGTGGCTTCAGCGATGAGGTCCACAGTGCTGACACTCAGTCACAGGTGAGAGGCTGCTCCTTGCTCTCCTCTACCCACATTATAGAGATGAAAAGGCTTAAATTCACCCAGGAATCTGGTCTGCTCTGACCACAGGGTCTCAGCCAGTGTAAGGGCCCGCACAGAGGAATCTGTGGTGATGGAGTGCATGCATGTTCTGTGTTTTAGGGCATGAGTTTCAGTGTAGGTGCAGGCTTACATGACCTGTAAACATGCCCTTATACAGTGAGTCTCCTTCTGACATGCTCAGCTTGCAGGCAGCATGGCTTACAGCTCTGCTTTCCTTTTTGGGCAGCTAGTTTTGCACAAGTGCACTTTTACATTCCAGAGTAATTTAAAATAATATTTACTAAAAATGTGGCTTGTCCTTATGTTATCACTTCAACATACACACATGCTCATTCACACTTTTAAAAAAGAGTCCGAGAAAAATGGAATATAAGCAATCTGCTGCCTTGCTGCTATAATAAAGCATCAAAAAAAGAAAAGGAAAGGGCCAGCTGTTTAAATTCTAGAGTCTTCAGAGCTGTGGAGGAAGGATGGCAGCTCATGGGAACCAAGTGGTGTTGTCTCATATTAACCTGCTTCTTTCAAGCACTGGGCTTGAGCCTGGCATGTGCACTTTCTATGGATTCACATTCATGATGCAGGACAGCAAGGTTGGCAACTTCCCTCAGTCATGTGTGCAGTACAGCATGATGAGTTCTCAGCATTTTCCTTTACCTTTGGTGGGGGATTACAGGTTTGCCTCTTCTATGTGGTGCCTTTTTGAAAATCACAACATTTTTCTCATTTTGGAAAATCACCCCATTTTTTGGGCAGTGACATTGCAGCAGGCATTGCAGAGTGCTTAAGATGGGAAAGGCCCTATGACGATCATCTGGTCCTACCATCTAGTGTCTTTTCTTTCAAAGCACAATGCAGGTGCTCTAAAAGTACAGAAAAATGGGGCTGCAAAACAGTTATGATTGCAGGATACCTCACTACTCATCCTGTGTTTCCAGTGGGGTGATGTGAGGTACAGTTTGCTCGTTTTCCTTGGTCCCATTCTTTGCTAGAGTGATCAGCAATCACACCCCTTTACTGTTTATTACTCTGTTCACACTCTTCTCCCATCCATCAGTATTTTCATTCATGCAGTATTTCAGAGTATTCTTGGTCTTTTACCAGCACAGACTTTGAAAACCAAGGATAATTTTATTTAGATCGGCACACTGAGAGGCACCTGCTGAAAGCTAAGTCTCACCACATCTTGTAAATACAGAATATGTGAAAAACTAGTAAGACCTTGCAAGATTGGAAAGTTTTAAATGCATGTGTATTAAATGTGCATGTATTAGATTTAGCCAAAGTAGAAGCAGTATAAATATATATTTCAGTCGTAAATATATATACAGATCCTAGTAGAATTAAATGGGAGTTCTGTATATTATATTAGATATTTGAGAAATCTCTTCTTTCACCAGCTCTTCCTAGCTTCTTATTGTTTTATGTTAGCAAAGTATCAAAGTTAAAATGTGAACTGATCCTGGATGGAAATGTACCCATCTTATGCCTCAAGCTGGTGTCTCTTTGACAAGGAAGTTGCACATTTTAAGGGAAAGAAGGAAATGTTCTTCTTTATTCATGTCTGTCAGTTCTTACGTAGTTTGGATCTCTAGCTCCAGGCCACCTTTAGAAGAAACATTAAGTAAGCCTTTAATGAGGTAGATTTATGGGCAAATTTCAGGTGTGAATGGTATAAGACTGATGATAAATCTAATTTATTACATGCATCTGCAGTTTTACTGTGTGGTTATTACTATTTTATTTTCCAAGTGCAAAGCTTATTTTCCATTGCCCACGGGAATTCATTTTGTTGCTATTCTGACACGTGCGAATAAGCAGACTGATGTGCTGGGAGTGCTTCGCACTGAACAAAATGGGATGATCAGATATGACTGCAGTGTATTTTTATAGGGTATTGTTGAAAGTGGAAGCTATAAACAATTAATCCTTTTTGTGGAAGTCTGTGACTATCTGATGGAAAAGCATAATAAGTGCTTAAACAGAGTCCTACTTAATGAAGGCAAGATCCACAAGACCTGCAAACAGTCAGTTGTCCTTGTTTTTCCTCATCTCCTAAGGGGAGAGAGAATTTAAATTGCTCATAAAGTTTTATTGTCTGTAGCTGTTGTCTCTATGGCAGCTGCAGGAAGCTCTCTCGCACAGCTGAAAATGTGAAAACAGTTTAATAAATAACTCATCTCTTGCCATTTTAATTATCCCTGCTTTGCCTTAGCACCTCTGCAGGGACGTATTTTTCCAGGTGCAATAAGCACCCAAAAGTTAGCCCAGGACCTGGGCAGCTCCATGTGCTTGAGGGTCTGTCTGTCCTCCAGGTCTGCCTGTCTAGGTTGTGATGATGAGGCTGCTGGACACAGCACTTTTAAGCAAGCCAGAGCTCCTCTTGGCCATGTGAATGCCGTGGGGGATTTTTTCTTCTCTTTGTGTTTGACTGTCAGCAGTGGAGACTTTGTGCCCATGAGCTGGGGAAGGCAGCATCTGCCTGCCCTCACGGTCGGCACGGGGCATTTGGGCTGAGCAGCAAATGACGAACACCAAGAAGGTCAGGACAGGCAGATGCCGAGTGAAATATGGTCTCTGAGGGATCAGCATTTCAGGTTTCCGCGGGTCTCCATGAGGAGTTGAATTACAAAGTTGCACAGAGGCTCTGCACCTTACTCCTATTTTTTCCCATTGTGCTTTGGATAACCTGTTGCTTTCACCTGAAGCACCTTTGCCTTAGCAGGACCTCTTGGAGGGGAAAGCATTGCCACAGGTGAACAGAAAGGACAAAATCCGTTACATAATGTGCTGTAGGGCACTTTATATCCACAAAATGTCCACATCGGCATCAGGAGAGCCTGCAAAGGTACCTGGGTAGGAATAAATTTAAAAGGGATTAGTCTGGCTTTTATTGCCCAGACTGAGAAAAATGGAGGCTGCTACAGGACAGAACGACCAGTGGAAAAACACATTTTGTGCTGTAAAGTTTCTTTAGTTCGGGTAAGCTGAAATATTGTTCCTAACACAGGCAAGAAGGGACACTTTACCCATAAAAACCCAAGGAAATATGAAAACTCTGACAATTTTAAGTGGTGTTTATGTTATGGGTATGTTGTGGTTCAGATGCTGACCCTGCAAAGATGGGCCCCTATGTTAAAAAAAGTGGAGTCTTCACATTAAATATCTGTTGTGATGATTGATTTGGCTGTTGCTCTAAGGAGATAAATGTTGCTGGTTTGCACTAAGTTGTTTATCTTGCCTTTGCTAAGTACTGGAAGTGTGGAAAGTAGAGTCTGGAAACAGTGGTTCAAATTAAAAGGCTTTTGACTTTCTTTTACTTCTAATAAAGGTATGAACTACTTGAATAATTGAATGTATACTGAATTTATTACATAGCTGTAGTTAGTTACAGACATTTCTAGCATGTACATGGCCTTAGAGAATAATAATCCACCACTAATGGAGCAGTGTATTCTTTTGACAGACATTTCAAAGAATTGCTTAGGTTAGCAATGATTTTAGCTTTTTGATTTAAACCATTAGGATATCTATGCTGCTTTTTTTTTAACACACTCTTATTAACTGATACTTAATGCAACATTAATTGCATTTTCCTTAGTTTGTCTAATATAGTTCCTTTTTTAAAATCGGTAAGTAATAGGTGTCTTAAAAAAAAAGGGAGAGAGTATATGTTGGGAGAGAAAATTAATCTTTGCAGCTTTCTTAATACTTTTCTCAAAAATATTCAGCCAAATAGTTTAAACTATTCAAACCTTGGGCTGTAATGCTGAAAGCTAATTCCTCTTCATTCATAAAGCTACAGCTTGAGAAAAAGGGTTTATTTGGAGCTGGGGGTAAGTTTTGGATGTGAATTGAGTGATCTGGTAAAAGTATAACAATTTATTGTGCTAATCTTGCAATTCCAGCTATTGCAGCTGTTCCAGCTGTGGAGGCCCTTTCCCCTAAGCCTGTATGACAGATGACAGCTAAACACTGCTTGTATGATAAAACTAAACGCTGTCTCTGTGCAGAAAGTCTCTGCTGGCCTGAGATAGCACTTTGTCATTTCAGTGTCTAATTGGCCTCACAGCTGCTGAATATGCAATTCACCGTACAGAGGATGTGAATTTGTTATCCCTGTAGGTGTCTGAGTTATTAAAAAAGTTTGACACCTTTAATAAAATAAAATCGAGTTTTCCATCGATATCACCAACAGAGCTAAAAATGAGATTGCTCTGTAGTCCCAGTCTCCTTTGTTTTTTTTTTTTTTCCCAAGCTGCATAAGCAGAACTGTTGTTGTTGGGCTCAGTATAGAAACCCTTACCTACAGCCCAACTCTACTCTCAGTTTTGCCAGCCGAAACTGGTAGGTACTGTGGAGTCACTCTGGTTTTACACTGTGTGCAGTCTCTAGCCCTGGGTTTTTGCTCACTCATCCCTTCTTTTTGGCCAAACACTGAGCAGCAGAAGCTTCTCCAGACCTTGTCTGGCTTAAACTGAAGGAAAGAAAACATTTTGACTGTGCTGGTTTTTGAAGCTATGCTGATTCAAGCCAAAACTTCTCCTTCACAGAATCATAGAATCAGAGAATAGTTTGAGTTTGAAGGGACCTTAAAGATCACCTAGTTCCAATCCCACTGGCATGGGCAGGGATGCCATTCACTAGATCATCTTTAGTCATGCTGAGCTACTTCTGTTGTAAAGGTCTTCATCTTTTATTGAATCCACTCCCAATTTTGATGCAGATGTTACATCAGCTCTGCTTGTGATGCAGCTGATCCTGTGAGGTGCTGTGCTCAGTGAGAGCCTGGACTCCTCTCTCCTACTCAGACATTTAGGAAAATCTCAATCTTTCATTCTTCTATCATGCTCTCTTAATTGCATTTTCATAATATGTTCTTCTGACAATAGTTTTTAAATGTTTCCCCTACGTTGTGGCTTTTGGTGAAAATATCATGCCTTATGCTGACATGCACTAGGTAAGTGCTTCTTCTGTTTTCTTGGAAATTATAGCAGGGTAGTGTTGGCAGAACTTTGTGAAATTTATACAAAGCATTCCATGTCTATTGGCTAGAACAGTATGTCCAGTCACAAGTTTTGATTCTCAGACATCAGCATTGTTTTGATGTTAAAGGCCTTTACAAAATACATTTTTTTTAAAGTCCCATTCCATCTGCTCATACTAGATTTTGAAATTAAAATCATTTGGGATTGGTAAATTTTTGGTCTGTAGCTAGGGGTAAAAGATTGGTAAAACAGATTGCTGGCCACTGACTATGGATGGTGTGTTTAAGAAGATGAAAATCTCTTGTGATGCATCTGGCTACCAGTGTGACTGTTCACAGACGATTAATTCTCTTCAGGAAAAAAAAAAAAAGTTTAATTGCTCTATCTTTTTAAGAGGATAAAGACCACTCCAGGGACAAAGCCTTTCAAATCCAGTAATCCTATTCCCATGCTGGTGCTGTGCCAATAAATACTGCATCACTTGCAAGGAAAGATCTGAAGCCTCTAAAATATTTAACGCAGCGTGTTCCCTCTTTCTCTGCCTGCCCAAGACCAGAGGACCCCAGCACCTCTGAGCCCCACAGGTGTTCACTTGAACCAGGAGGCTGGTGACAATTTGTTCAATATGTTTCTGCAGGTATTTACATTTCCTCCTCATTCTGCAGTGGTGTTTCCCTGGTTGATTTTCGTTGCTCTCTCTGGTGTTTGTAGGCAGCAGCCATCACTCTCCTGAGCCCTTCCCAGACATCAGCAATCCACTCTGTTATCCCAGCATGGCTTGTGTGAAAGCATCTTTTTGACAAAAACACTGGGCCTTTTGGTTTCTGCCCCTGTTTGTAGCCCCGTTTGTTCTAGATCTGATTCAATGTTTCCATACACTGGAATGTGTATGCTCATGTCAGAGGTGAGCCTTGATGTTGCCTGCATTTGTCAAAACGCATTTTTATTGCTTCATTCCTGACACAGGAGAGCCTGTGGATGTTGTCTGTAACACCCCTTGGCCAGGTGGAAGGAAATTGGCCTCATGATGGAGATCAGAGCTAGAGATAGTCAGAAAGAAAACTGGACTAATGAGAATTTCACCATGGAGCTGCAGGGACCGACAATTTCAGCTCAGCCTAATTGTGCACTCTAGAGAAATACATAAATAATTTGGTTTTGAGCCATACTCACTATTATGACTATTTTTATAATAAGTTCTAGTGCTTCAGTTTTGGATGTGATTCCTGAAAGATCAGCGGTCCACAAAAAGCAGATGAAACGTCAAAGTAACAATCTGATGGTGAGGCAGAGGGTGCTCTATGTTGGCAGGCTAAGGGAGGAAAGCTGGTGGAGGGAAAATTCAAATGGGAAGTAAAATGCTATTTTTTTAAAGCTGTGTAGTTTCCAACTGGGCAATTGGAACCCATTCTCAGTTGCTCAGGAAAGAATACTGCATAGGCTGCAGGGCCCAAATTCAACAGGATGGTAAATTCCCTACCCACCTCCATGCATATGTAGCTATATGGTATGCCAGAAATCAGTTATATGCTTGAATAAGTATGTTAATTCACATTCCTAAAGATAGCCATGTGCTTAAGTGCTTTGCTGGATCCTTTTCTTTGCCATCTGCTTGTTACTGGGTTCTGTGCAGGGCTTGCTAGGTCAAAACCTGTGGTCTGTGGTTAATCAGTAATCAATGGTTATGCAGGGATTAGCCTCTGTGCTTAATGGGTTTTCTGGGCAGCAAAGACTCTTTTAGGAGGAGGAGGAGGAAGAGAGAGAAGAACATGAGCAAGAGAGGCTGAATGCACTGTTGAAGTTGGAGGGGAAGTAGAAAGGTTGCCTCCAGGCAGTGTGGTTTTCTTGGAAAATGTGTCTGGTTTCTGTGCAGGAAGGTTTAAGAAGGGGTCCAGATGCCTGAGATAGCGGAGCAGGAAGGTGAAAACACAGAAAAAGGGTGAACTGCTGTGTGAAAGCAGTGGAAGGACATGTTTGGCAAAGAGAGATCAGGTTATATTGATGGGAAAGGCAAGGACAACCCGGTGACCAAAATACCATCCTTTCCTTGACTGGTTTCTTCACTGACACCAGTGGCTCATTTTGTCTTTGTGCTGGCAATTCATAACCCAAAGGCTTTGGCTTCTTTTCCCCCCCCCCCCCCTTTATCTGGACAGCACAGGGTGTTAGGTGTGTTTGAATTATTTTGTATGGGTCACCATGAATATCTGGCATGTTCCCTGAAGATAAGTGAGCTCTTTTATCAGGTCAAGCACATACTACTGACAGTCTCTCTATCATAGGGATCATGAAGATACAGGAGAAAACAACACTGGGGAAAGAATCTGAGTCAGATTTGTTTCTTACATCTTGAATTAGATTGATGGTTCTCTGTTCTGCTCTTGATAACACCTGTTCCTCTTCATGCAATGGTTCTTTTTATCGTATAATTTATTTGTTATAGAAGTTTTTTTGCTAATAGCAAGTATTGACAGAACTAACTATCAGAGGATTTATTTGGATGAAGGCAAGCAGTCTATGAGGAGAGATGAGAGATACTCCTTTGTGCTTTGCAGTGGGGATTTCACACTCCTTCATCTGTGTCTGTGGAATTTGCTGCCAGATAAACTCCTGTCTATAGAGTTGGACTTTAGAGTCTGATCTTCCACTTAGCAGCATATCTAGCTTGCTTGGCTGAGAAAAAAACCCAAGCAACCATCTCTAAAATATGCACTGAATGCAGTTATTTTTCCAGCAGAGGGTTTAGTTACAATGGGCAACCTGGAAGATTAATTCAAATCAATAGCAAACGTGACTTTAAAAAGAACTAGCTATGCTAACCTGAATAGTTGCTATGGGCAAGCGTTTAGAATTGAAATAGCCTGACACTGGTTTAGCTAGATTCAGAGTGAGATCAGCTGACATCAGATTTACTTTAGGAGTTTTGCTGACAACCACGTAAGTGAGAAAAAAAAAATTTAACCTCTCTCTGAGACAGACACGGAGTGAATGGTGGCTACTGGAAAAGGCCAGGCAGCCACCTCTCATATCTTTAGCTGAAGGGTGAAACCCAGTAGTGACTGCAAGGAGATTCTCAGACTGTTCTGGGCAGACTTAAAGATAACTTTGCTGTCTCTCCTGGAGATGTTTCACTGCTGGTTATTCTGTCATAAGCATTGCCTAGGGCGTTTTTGCACCAGGAGTGCCAGATGTTTGCAACTGCTGTCCCCTCCCCAGGATGTTCTGTTGGCAACTCTCTGACCAAGCTATTATTTTATGGTATATTTAGTTCTTTTTTATCTTTCCTCACTGTCAGTCTATACAGAACAATAATCATGTTTTCTTCTTTACCACAGCCTCCATATCCTCCTGTCATTCTCAAAATGCTTCTGTGATGTTAAATCTCTTCCAGTTATATGATGAGAATTAATTCATTCTGACACAGCCATGAAAATCTGATTCAGTTCCTTTTTTTGGTATCTCAGTCACAGTCCTTGATCACAAATCAGCATGAGTCAGAATTTCCCAGGTTATTATTTCCTCAGAAAGGCTGATTGCAACCCTGTCTCCATATTTAATATCCTTTTTCTGACTGAGGTGGAGCAGAGCAGTGGAGGCTGCAGTAATTTTGACTGCAGACCTGTCTATTGTTCTGGCATTTGATGCCCCAGGTGGCAAAGGTGACACCAGAGAGTGTCCCGCAACAGTTTTAGTGTTGCAGTTTCCCATCATTAGAGAGTTGAGTCCACGCTAGTTCTACAGCATAAAGATGACTACAGAACCTATAAGGATTTATTACTCTGGAGACTAAGAAGTTGTGGTTCACAGGTGGCGATTGGGCACAGTGGCTTTATCAGTGTATACCAGGAAATGAGAGTTAGGTAATGAGTTTTTAGAACTATCCTATCTAAGCACTGATCCTCTGCCAAAGTGGACTGCCCTGAGATGTTTCACATAGATGGGTGTGGAGTCCTTTGGGGTTCAACTATTTAAATGAGTAGCTTATCTGAAGTTATTAAAAGTACATCAGAATGAAAAGTAAGTAGGAAGTACTCTCTTTGGGGCCCTTATCATTCATTTATTGTCTCCAATACATCTTTGTCTCTCAAATTTTGTGTATAGAGGCCAGGACTGCTTGGGCTGACCATTGAAGGGGTGGAGTGCTGTCAGTCTGTTTTGTTGGGCTGGGCTGTGGCCAGGAGGGGTTTGGAGGCACCTGGAAGCTTCCATTCCCTTATACAGAGCCTCTGGCAGGAGGAAATCCTGCTTCCAGTCGCCTTTCTACCTCTCCTTGTTCTGAAGGCTGTGCTGTCAGCTGAGCAGGAGCTGCAAGGGCTGCAGGAAGGAGCAGGTGAGACCCCTGAGCTGGTCCTGTGGGGTTCATCACTGCACAAATTCAATGTCCAGCTTGAGGGCTAAGGAAGCATTTCCATATGATGGCAGCAGTTTCCTTTTGTGTCTCTCTTGGCTTCTTCAAATAGGGCACTGGTAGCTTTAATACCCACTTGGGGTTTTTGCTTGCTTGTTTGTTTCCTACCAAGCTCTATAATAGTTTTTTTTAAAATGTAAACAGAAAAACAATGCTCAGAGAGAGATCAGTCCACTATTTTTATGAGGGAAGGATATTTATTAGGATTTAATTTTGCGGGAAAAGCAACCAAGCACTGCCTGCAGGAGAAAGCCTTTACACACTGGTGTGAGTACATCAGATCAATAACTAGTGGTTAGCAGGGAGGGACAAAAAACCATCCTTAGTTTTAGTGGTAAAGGATTCAGCTCCTCATTCAGGCTCAGATTTCTCATTTTCCTGAGACACATCACAAAAGTGCATTCATTTTTCAGGATGGAGATACTGCTTTTCTCCCTGACAGGGGACTGTGGGTTTCAAATCTTCTGAGTTGTTGGACTCCTTACATGCTAAAGTGGGCAGGCCAAGCTGCTGGTCTGACAGAAGTGCCTCATCTTGATTTGACTCGTGTGCCTTGTGAGTGTGTTTCTGAGTTACTGTTTCGTGATTTGATTTTTATATTGTGTTGCACATGCCAAAGGCTGCACTGGGCTGCTGCTGCCCTGCTGGACACGATGGTTATTAAAGCTTAGGTGAGTGAACTCAATTTCTCGTGAAGTTTCCAAACAACTCTAGGCTTTATTGATGAGAAGAATTAGGATAAGATGCTGGCACACTGAGCAGAATGGGTGGCCTTTGTGAGGCTCATCCATTATTAATCAGCCATGTAATTTCCCTTAAGTGGCAAGGTGGGATTGCTTTTGTTTTAGGCCCAATTGCATCTTCATGCTAGGAGCAGAGATGAGACCCTCTTGTCTGCATTACTGTGAATTACCCATCTGGGAAATGAGGTGCTGTAGGTTGGAGATGCTGCCTGGGAGCTCGCTCGTGACACAGACACACAATCAGATGCTGAATAAGCAAGAAATGAATTCCTCCTTCCCTTTCTTTTTTCCCCCATAAGAGATGGGTTTGTTTTTTTGCTGGAGCTTTGCCTGTGTAAAGGCTGCAGTGTGGAGCCAGTGTTTGCTGTCACACTTAACCTTTGGCATGTCAGAAAGCAGCTTATGGTGGGGACCAAAAGCTTTCTCTGATGGTAGTAGCTGAGCCACGGAGGGGACCTGGGGGAGCCAACCAGCCCCACCTGAAAACACTGGAAAATAAATTCTTCACAGATGAGACAACTGTAGGACACTGACTTAGTACAGCCTAATAGCTGAGCTTCAAATGCCTTATAATGGAGAACAAATCAGGATACTCTTAGCTAAAAACAGAGTGATAACATAATAAACGTAACCCTATTGAACTCCAGGAAGCATAAATCACTTAAAAGCATTATTAAAAAAAATATTTATGATTCACTCCTGAACTCTGTTTTACAGTCTGAAAAATGCTATGTTTTGCTTTCATAAAGGCATTTCCCTTCATCGATGTTGTTGCAATTAGGGGGAGTGATAATGAGCCAGAAGTCAGCTGAATGATGTTGCCTTTTGAGGATCTCTACAGCTGCCATTTTCATAGCATGAATAGCGATGCTTGGTGTTGGCGGAGAAGCTCCCGTGGATCAGTGCTCCAGAAACTGGAAATGTTGTGTTTTGTAATACACCCCCACTCCCCTAAACCTACCATGTTGTTGAATTCCATCCACTTAAAACAGAGCCTATGTTTAACAATAATTTAAATCATTATCCTGCCTGTCAGCTCGGAGTTAAGGGGCTATGCAACTGCGATTCTCTGTTTAGAAACTGCCTGGAATAATAACTTTCAGATGTCTCAAATATGCACCACTTATCTATAACATCTAAATACAAATGTCTCCCTGCTGAGCAAGCCCAACACTGTTTACCTATCGTGTCCAAACCATTCCAGAAGGTTTGCTTGGCGTGGAGCGGAAGGCCCTATATCCGCAGCTCCGACAGCCCTGTCAGTGTGATGTTTTTCAACTCTTCCTCACCCTTAGGTGATTGCAAAGAAAGAAATAGCCTGAGGCTGGGGGTGACAAGTGAAGAATGTCCCTGCGTGTGCGTCGCCCTTCCCCCCGCCACACTCCAAGGGTAAAAGTGCGCTGGGAGGCAGCCCCGTGCTCCTGCAGACGGGATGATGCTCACGCCGTTGGGTCCCTGCCAGCTGCTGTGAGATGATCCAAATGCTGCATCCCGCGTGCCCCGGGCGCGCTGGGGCCGAGCAGAGCCGAGGCGGTGTCGCCAGCTTGGGGGCCTCGGGCTCTTTCTCCGCGTGCAGACCTCGGTGGGACCTGTCGAGTCTCATTGAACATCGGGCTACGCGACGGGCTTGAGCCGTATGCTCCCCCAGGCCACGGCGTGCCCGGGCCGTGTGCCACAGCTGGGTGGCCCCGCTGCCGATGGGGGCTGCCGTGCTGGCTGTGGGCACTCAGCGTGTCCCTCAGGGAGCTGTGGGGGTGATGGGCTGTGGCGTGGGGCTGCCCCAGCAGCTCTTGAGCAGGGAAAACTGAAAAATCCTTCCTTGCTTCGCTATGTCTGACCTGTGGCTTAACATCGGAGAGCCCTCGGGACTTCTGGGGGCTCTCAGAAAGGTGTGGAGTGTCTCATGCCACCAAGCTGGAAAGAGGAGCTGCATTCCCATAGACGGCATTAGGTACCTAAGGCCTCTGCACAGTGCTCTGCAACCTAATGGGATACACTACATGGCTTCCAAATTTCCTATTACATCCCGGAGAGCCCCACATAGTGCTTGGGCTTTGTTTCCCTTGGGCACACAGAACACCCTTAGCTGCTGTGCACTGTCCTGATGCAGTGAACAAAGGTTAAATAAGGAGAAGTGAGAAACTTTTAGTGCATCTTTGCATCATCTTTGGTCCCTAGGTGAAGACTGAGTCACAGCTCTTGTTCATATATCAGGTCTATGCAAATGTTATCGACATTCTTTCTGGGGCTCTTATCCCTCTGCTCTCAGTTAACTCCTGCATTACTTGTGTCCAGCCCCTGCAGTACTGCTGCTGTCCTCATGCTACACAACAGCAGGTGTTTTGAAATGAGCATTGAGGGGCCACAGTTCATCTCAAATTGTTTTACACGGCTATGGTTATGGAAGCAAGCCTTGCCCCTTGTCCTCTCAGGAGAGCAGTTAGCATGGTGTCCTCTCCGTAGCCACCCAGGGCTGCCACAATGGAGCTCTACTGATCTCCTGCCTCTGCAGTCACACTGGGCCCACGATAGTGTTTTTAAGAATAGCTGCAATTAGTGAAGTGTGCAATGTCTGAGCTCAAAGCATGGTTTCTTCCTCATTTTTCTTTTTTTAATGCAGGCTTCCTTGTAGGGATGTGACTTGGAGAGGAATCCTTTATAGTTTGCTCGCAGCCTGCTAAGGAAACCAGACTGGTGAGGCTCAGCACCTGATGACTTTTCCTCACACAGCATAGCTGCCTCCACGCACAGGAGTATTCAGGCCAGTTTACTTGCTTGGAATGCCCAAACTGTGCTTCTGTTCTTCCTTCATCTGTGTGGACATAGTAAGTCAGATTCTTCTAGTTACAGCTTTTCTGGACAGAAACATGCACAGGCACATGTCTTGGTGCCTGCTCAGCTTGCTGGAGCTGCCTGTCCCACCTGCTGCTCCAGCACTGTGGTAATGGGGGAGAAGCTCCTCTTGGGGAGCTGGCGGCTCTGCCGTGCTCAGGAAATTAGCTCCTCTGAGGTCACTATCTCTCTATTCATCCTCCCACTCTGAACAGTCAGGGGCTCTCTCTTTATGGGCCTGTTCTCACATACATAAGCATCAGGTCGAGGATGGGAATGGGAGCAGGATGCAAGATCCATGGGCACTCCATCCACAAGCTGTTTCCTACTGCATGTTCTTCCATTCCTCAGCAGCTCCTCACTGATATTCCCACCATTACTCATGCCAGAGCTCCTGGAGCAAGTTAGCACAGTAGAAAAATTTCATATATATAATCCATTGCTGTTGTGTGTATCTGTGCTGCTGGTGTGTGGCACTGAAAAGCTACCTATGTCCTCTACACAGAACATCACATTTACCAGTCATTCTCTGATACTGGTTTGCAGCTTGGCCATGGATGCAGAAAAATAATTTGCAGGCTCTGGAGCTGCCTTCATGCTGTTTGTTGCTCTAAATTTGTGTGGGGTGTTTGCTGCCCAGACAGAGAGAAGGCAGCGATAGCGATCCTGGCATCTCAGATGTCGCCAGTGAGAGATGACCAGTGACGTGTTTGTTCCCAAGCAGCATCCCGAGGTGACACGACAGAATGACAGATGGTGTTGGGTTGCACGAGAAGCACTGTTGGCGTAAGGGGTATAAACAGCAAGTGTGAGCCCACGTGATCAGGTCCAATCAGTCTCTGCAAGGAGCCATAGCTAGTTTCAGTTGTTGGGGGTGGGAATTGTTTGCTATAATAAGCTAAAGGTTCAAAGCTGAATTGAATCTCAGCTCCTCCAAAACCCCCAGTGCTTTCTGATCTGGTGTTTTGATTACCTGAACCCATTTTAAATGTTAGCTCAAGCGTCAAGCCCTTGCATTTCCATTTAGCTGTTCAAGGAAAACAATTTTAATAGCTACCCAGCTATTCATCAGGATTAGGCCCTCCTGGAGTAATTTGGATAGCATGGAAGCTAACTGCAGTATGATCCGAGCTTAACTTGGAACATCCAGAGGCACCAAAAAACATTTGCTTCTGTAACTGAAGCGTGCTCCTCAGCCCCCACTCTTCATACTGCTGGCCATGTCCAGGACCAGAAGAGGAGGGGCTGGGGGACAGCCTGCTCTCCTGTTATTCCTGGCCCT
>NW_008236478.1:8884053-8887748 GCF_000691975.1 Corvus brachyrhynchos
CGCAGAGGAGAAAAGCATCCGTGTGCTGGGGTGCCCAGCTCCCCCCACAGGGTGCATCCCCGCCTGCCCTGGCACTGCGGCACAGAGCACAGCGGCCTCCCAGGAGACCTCTGGAATTCCAGGGGAGCAGGAGCAGTTCATTTGTTCTGTATTTATTGTCTAAGTTTAGATAGCTAGTATACTGCTCTGCCAAGTGCTGAGGGAAAAATTTCCTTGTTCCACGTTGTATGTTTCTTGGAGTGACCCTTGCTGAGCTGCCAGTGCCCAGCCAGCCAGCACTGAGCAGGGCTTCATCTTAGTGCTGAAGATGTTGTTTTGTTGGTGGCTTCAAGACTTGGGAATGCACATGGGTTTCCTCTCTTGTCCACGTATGCAGCGATCAAGAAGTTTTGCTTCTGTCATCTCCTGTATGTAGTGGAAAAATGCTAGAAAATGTTCTTAAAAAAAAATTAAAATTTAAGTTGAATAGATTAGGGTTGTTTTTATGCTGTTCTGCTGGCTGGCTTTTTCCTATCCAGACTTCACCAAGATTTCTGCAAGAGGCTAAGGCACTCAAAAAAATTTGAACATTTAACGGCTGTGGTGGTGGGGACCTGTCAAGGGTGATGCTGGTGGTTTTCTGTGTAATCGCTGAGATCGGAAAGTGGGAGCTGGAAATCCCTTAAGAATCCGGTCTCTTTAAGCACTTTGACCCTTTGGATTGGCTGTGGAGGCTCCTGGGACAGCAAAATTTATGTAAGACATTTTGCAGTGTCATGGTTTTTTTTTTCAGTTTTGGGAAGTGTTGAGGCTGGATGGAGTTCAGCGGGTGAAAGGAATGGTTCTGTTGCATTTAAAAACTGCTGCTCCTTGTTCCTGAGACTTGTTGGTTGCTTTACAAGGGGAGGCAGGAGAGTATCTGCTTTCTGTCTGGTAGGACAGTGACTATTTTATTCACAGAATGGTCTGAATTAAGATAAGTTACTGAATCTTGTAGAAATCATGATGGTGAGACAAAACCTCTGACTAGCTGAAAATAACGGCTTTTTGAAGCTCTCTCTAGAAATTTTTACAGTGCTTTCTCTTTATGTATATATGTATGTGTGTAAATATAAAAACAAACAAACAAAGTACTCGAAACGCTGCACAGAGATCAGAAATCTTCCAGACTTTGACCATTTCCATAAAAAACAAGGGGAAAGTAATACATTAAATTGTTTGCGCTTTTTTCAGTTGTCTAGATAGTGCTATACTGAAGTAACACAGTGCATCCAGCTGAAAAGGGAATTCACCTAGGACTGCAGATCACATGTGGACAGCAAGCAGGAATTGTAGAAAATCTTCAGAGAATCGTGAGAGGAAGCTGTCCACTCTTCACTGTCCACCTGGGCATTACATCTCAGAAGAGATGCTGCAGCTGAAAGAGAATGTCAGCTTTCCCCACTGTTCAGTCCCTAAAAGGGAGGAGGAGGTCAACTGGTACCTTCAGCATATACAGAAAATAAAAATAAAACAGGAGAATGGGCTTCATCTCTGCTTCTGTGAAAAACAGAGAATTACCATGTTGAAAGTGAAGTAAAACTGTGAAGGAAGGAGTTTAGCTCTCATAAGTTATGTATTTAAAATATTTTGAGCATATGAAAAAAGGAGAAGAGGGAATTTGTTGTTGTTCCTGCTGTCTTGGGACTGTTCTCCTGGTGCCGTGCTTTCCAGTGTTGCACAAGCACAAGATGCAACTTCTGTGTAAAAGGAAGTGTGGCAAGTCTCTTGTACACTTAAATACCTCTTGATTTCTCCCCCTGGACATGCATTGGCATGTTCTTGTGGTTCTTTCCTTCTTCCCCCTCCTCCCCAGGAAGAGAGATACCCAGCACTGCCAGGAGAGCCTGGACAGAGATGGAGCCACATGGAAATACTTAGGCTCCCCTCTGGGTGGCTCCTACAGCAGGAGCAAGTGTGAAGACAAATGTCTTACAGTCTGTGTCCTCCCTTCACCCTGCTCACCTTCAGGCATGGGATGAAACATTTTCAACTGAACACATGCAATGCAGGGAGTAAAAATCAGAGCAGGACCTGATATGCTTGAATTTTAGGCATCCTAGAGTTTTGTAGATCATAGCTACTCTGTTTATTTTTAAGGAGGGCAGAAGATTCAACCCCATAACTCTGCCTGCCTGCATGAAGTCCATCATCTATTGTTAAGTGAACTGCCAGGAGAACGTTGAGGTATGATCACAGTAGAGTCCCATGTTGGGAATCACTCTGGCAGTGTTGCAGTATAGGATGGTAGATGCCCTTAATGAAGAAGCACTTAAAAGCTATGCCAAGTGTCGTTTTCTCTGTCTGTCTGTCAGCATCATCTTCTCTGAGCAGGAGTGTGCTTATCTCTTTGGGCAGCCAGGAGGTACCTCTGCTGAAAGCTGCGGCTCAGGTCTGAGTGTTTGAGCCATCAGACATGAAGTCTCTGTTGATTTTGCTTAGCCGTTGGATGGTGATGACAAATTTGGTCATTGTAGAAACTTCAAAGCAAAGAGCTGGCTGAGAAGGGAAAGATGATCCCAGCATTTCCTCCAAAAGCAGGAACTAGGAATCCCCTGCAGCCCTGGGAAGGCTCACAGTTATGTTGAAAGCCTTTCATGCTCAGCCTCAGGAAGGCTGCTGGAACAGCAAGGACGGGGTGGATTGTAACTGTCACTTGTGGATTGTCAGTGACTGTGCAGACTACAATAGATGTATTTAAAATTTCATAGGCTGTGTTTCCCATTTAAAACTACACAGATTTCCAGGAGAAGGTCAGCTGGTGGCCATCTGCTCCCCAGAGAAATGCTTAAAAGGGCCTTTTCTCCCTTTTAACACCTAAAGCCTTTCAACATTTAGCAAGACAAGTGTGGGATCTGTCACTGCGGGCTCCAGGACCTCACTCCCTGTAGACACCAGAGGGTATTCACAGCATCACAAGCAGTTTGCAGGAGGAGAACTCAAATCGCAGATCACTGGGATTAAAAGACCTCCTGAAGGCTCTTTGGGGAGGACGAGGGACAGGAATAGAAACTGGGGAGCCTGACTTTCTGCCCCTTATTCTCAAGCACAATTACTTCACACCCTGTTCACATGGTGCAGTTGATGGCTATAGATGTAGTGGGAGGGAAGCTTTGGGCAGGGGTGGGATCAGGAGGAGTGAGAGACAGAGAATGTGATGAGATGGAAGCAGATGATTGTGGGTGTGGAGTGCAGGGAACCTTAACAGCAAAAGCAGAAGTAGAAATGCCACCAAAAGGGCCATTACAGAAAACACTCATTTTGCTTAGTTTGGAGAATCCATATATTTTGTTAGAGCTCCCTCACGGGACAACCTGCCCAGTGTTTGTAATCTGAAATCCTGTTGTCTAACATGTTTTTGGCTGTTAACATTTTCCAACCTATTGTGTAAATAGCTTCTATTTTAACATTTTGGCAAACTGCTTCCTGGAAAAAGCCTGATCCCTCCACCACTCCTCCAGGGTCCTATTGTCCGGGGTCCTATTTTTCCTTCCTGTTTCACATGAACGTGCAGGGCTTTGACAATTGCACTTTGTAATCTTGAAATATGAATGCTTTCCAAATCTGGAAGGAGTCTCTCAGTTTTTGAGGTTGACCTTTGATTTCCAATGACAGCCAGGATGGATTTCTGCAATTTTTCATGTTGCCCAGGGCCTGACATTGACTAATAGGATGGG
>NW_008236478.1:8887781-8921361 GCF_000691975.1 Corvus brachyrhynchos
CATGCATAGTTTCAAAACTGTAGGGCTAAGTTCCTGTTTGGGGTGAAGGGAACAGTGTTACAACACTGATCAACAGCAAGCAGTGTGTGCTGCTTCAACTACTGCAATAAGGATGTGCAAAATCACATGGTTTTCTGCTGAAGACCAGCAGCAATCCCATTGCATTTACCTTTTGTTTATCTTTCTTAAGAAAACAGTGGATTCTGCTTAGTTTTACTGAAATAGTCCATTGCTGACTGGAAATTACTATCTATAAGAAAAAAAAATATAGCAAGGTGTAGGTCACTTTGTTTGAGAAAAGTTTCTGCAGAGCTTCTGCACTGACTGGACAGGGGGACACATGTGGGAGACAACTCACAGGAACCAGGGCACATCTGTAAAAGCAATTTTACATTCTGGTTATGTCTTTTTGGCCCACTGGGGCTGCTACCAGCATCCTTGTGACTTGGTTCTTTTGCCCCTGGGTGCTTGGGAAGACATCAGAGACCATCACGACTCTGCTGCAGGCACAGATTCCTCAGGGCACCCCAGGGGTTGGCTGTGCCACCGAAAAGGAAGGGTGCCAAGTGCCCATGCCGTGCACGGTGGGGGACTCTGCATGGTCCAGCTTTGTCTTGGTGCAGCTTCATCTTTTCCAGCAGAGCAGATGGGGGCTGCAGGGGAGAGGAGAGGGACTCTACAGTTAGTGACAGATCTCTGAAGCCATCTGCAAATGTAGATAAATGGAATAACTAGACTCTTACATGGAGCTTGTCCGCAGAGCACTGGTGATGCAGTAGGACCTGGTTACATTGGGGTTCCTACTTCAAAGTTCTTCATTCAGCTCTCTAGCTGTCCCTGAGTACCTCACATGACTAAAACAAAATTGATTTTTAATAGTTGATTCATTCTTTCCTCTCTTCCATGTCTAGGGCAGGGGGAGTGAGTGAAACATTTTTTTTTTCTCCTGTTTGCCAGCTAATGTTTTCATTTAACTAGCACTGGTTGCAACTAGGGGAGAGCTTGGTTTGTATTTTTATATAAGTGAAGCAGTATGTGAAAACTTTCTGCAGTGGCAGAAAGTGAAGCAGTCCTTTTTTATGTTGTTTTGTAAAAAGACTATTATTACTTTGTACAAAACACAGATTTTGATTTGACAGTATTGTTTTCAACCAAGGATTGCTTTGAACCAGCCACTCACCCTCCTTTGTCCTTAAGGGCACCTCAATGGATTTCACAGGAGTTGAAAATCCCTTTTCCATCAGTTTAAGTACTCTCAGCAGCCATGAGGGGCCCTAACATGGCTCTTCCTTTGCACAGCAGCCGATGGGATGTGTGAGGTACTTGTTTTCCCTTCTGCCCCCTTCACATTACTGGCAGGGTAATGGGCTGCAGGATGCTCATCCGGGAGGGAGGGTGTCCCGACCTTCTCCTTTCTTTACAAGCTCTGGCATTGGGCATCCTCTTGGCCTGGAGAGCATCCCCGCCCCAGGAACCAGCCTTGGAGTATCTGTAGTCCCTCCAAGGAAGGTCACTACTAAAGGATCAGCAAGCATTTACTTGGGTATTTAAATGCCCCTTTGGGCCCCTGAGATCAGAATCTGACCCTGGTTCAGGCAAAAGGAGGAACAAGCAGCTACTTCTCCAACATTCAAAGCAATGTGAGAATTTTAAACCTATTTCAAAATAGAGACATTCAGCTGACAATTCATTTGGGCATAGACAGTCACCAAAGAAAGATCCTCAGAGAAATTTAGCTGCTGAATCCTTGACCTCCAAAGGACCCCTAAATATAGTATTGTATGCAATGTGCCTCTTCTTGTGGGTGAGATATTAAGAGCTTATTTATTTATTAGAAAGTGGTTTACAATGTACATAAATTAGTGAGTTCCAAGGCCCTCTCTCAGCTGCCAGATGCTGGGAGGATGTTTATGGCCACTGTAAATAATTTCATAGCTTAATACAAACACATTTTTAGAAATCAAGGGCTGATGACTGCATGTTTATAGTGCAGTTGAGGATTTATCAATTCCTACAGAGTATGAGAAAGAAAACAAACAGTATTTCAGATACTTTAAAAATTCATAAAAAAGAAAAACCCTAAAGGTATCCTTCATTCACGGTGCTGTGGGCTCAAGTCTGCATTGCCTTGGCTGAGCACTCCCAAGTCTCATCAGGTCAGTGAGATCAGGAAATGCTCAGCATCCTTCAACACCCAGCCCATGCATTCTGGACACTGTGAAGACTGGGGTTTCAACAGCTTGGGCAGGTTTTTCCTGCACTGAATTTGCAGATCAGTTTGCTGCTGCTGAATGACCTTTCCCAAGGTCAGCTTTAAATGACAGAAATCAGATCCTTCCCAGTCAGCAGAGCAGCAAGGTGGAGCAGCACAAGGGATTTGCTTTCTATTGTGGCTAAAAAGTAATAAGGACTGAACAGCCCCTCTGGGTACTGGCAGAAGGGTGGCTCCAGAGGGAAACCTGCTTCCCAGACGTAGGACATAGAATGAAAATGGGGCTGGAGGGAATTTCCTTTTCGAGGCATGTGTGCAGTGAGGAATTAGAAATCGGCAAGGTGACGTCAGAGCGTATGTGGGATGCTTGGTAGGATTTTTGTGAAAAGTCTCAGTGCCTTGGGGAGGGATAGGCAGAAATGAAGTATTACAGATGCTTCATTTGAGCTTTAAGTCTATTTTCAGCCTTTGTGGGGATGGCAGCAGAGAGCCTGAAAATATCAGCAGAAGCTGTGGGCTGCTTGTGTCATGGTGCCTTGTGGTAGCTGCACGTTCCTGTGCTGTGCTCTCCATAGCAACATATTTTCAATGTAAAACCACAGAACCAGCTGAATAGTTATGAGCATTTACACTCCTATGTGCACGGGGAAAACTGATGATGCTGCTGAGCTGCTGCGAGACAGAAATGGTCCTTGCTTTGAATTGTAGCCTAAGCTGTGCTTTCGGTCTAGGGTGGGAATGAAGTTTGATGATGGGAGGCGCTTAGGCACATGAATTCACAGGCGCCTTGTTCTTTTTTTTGGGAAAAAGTGACCCTGTTTTAATTACCCAAGAAGTTCTGGGGGCAGGAGAGTGCCCCAAATCTACAACAGGGCAGAGTTAGATGGCTTGACCCAATGAGATTTGCCTGGGCTAATGGCAACAGTGCTAACTACAATTAATTTAGGCCAAAATACCTTTTTTTGCAGTTTTGAGAAAGCAGTGAATCCCAGTGCAGCACTGCCTCAGATCTGGCAGGCTGAGGTTTGGGTGCTCTCATTGCAGCAGTGTCAATTTTTTGCAGTGAGTGTTGCCTGGCACCATGCTGATCCTTTTCCTTGATGGTGCTGGATTGCCCAGCCTTGAATTCAGCTGTGAGGGCTGCAGTCTCTAGCAAAGCAGAGGTGGCTGTGCAGTGAGGCAGGCAAGACACGGCCACGGGCACGGCACCAGGATGGCCAGGGAGGTAAACGGATGGAGCCTGCAGGGCTCAGTGGCTAATCCTGGCCATGCCTGGTTTCCTGTTCCTTGAATCATACCCCCCCTGCCAGTTTCTGGGACCAGCAATATGTGTGCTGGTAATGGCTTTGAGGTGTTTTGGCAGGTACCACAGTGGCAGAGCATACCCTGAGTGCATATGTAGCTGCTGTCAAAGGAGCTGTCTCCCAGGCTGTGCCTCCAGCTGCCCATGGAGCAGGCATGCTCAGCAGGATGGCAGACAGGCACAGAGACAGTGACAGCATTTGACACGCCTTTGCTGAATGGCTGGGAGTGCTGGAGAATAAGGCTGCTGACCTGGAAAACAAGCCAAGATTAAAAAATGTCAAATTTCTGGGGAGAAGAGGGTTTCCCAGAGGGCTGAGAGGTGCAGAAAATAGACTCTGGAGGTTACTTTGGGATGGCTAATTTCAAATGGACCATGAACCCTGACATAGTACTGGTGCTTCTGGAAAGGGCCACCCTGACACCCAGAGCTGGGACTCACCTCCCAAAACTGGGTTTTGGGGCATGGGTAACTATTGACAGGATGACATGAATGTAGAGGTGACTCCTCCTGAGGACAGAGCTGAAGGATGACATCTTGTAATCACAGCCTTTAGGGAGCTCCTGACAGTGCAGTGGGCAGGGTGAGGCAGGCACACAAGCCACACTGTCCCTCTAACTTGCACCCATAGGTGCTGCAGCTGTCTGTGCCCCAGCAAAACCACTGTGTGAGCAGCTTCTCCTATGGTTAAAAATTCTGGTAACCCCATAGATGTTTTGTTTGTTGTAGATGTAAAAGTGAACCCAGCAGCTATCCTGTTATTTGTTTCCTTACTAAATTATGTTTGCTTCCTGTTGCTCACAGATACGAATTTTCAAAGTACTCCAAAACTCACTCAGGAAAGATGTGGCATTGCCTGAGCCTGTGAGAGCACAGGCGACTGCAGCAGCTTCGACAGACCTGAGTGAAATGCTTCTGGCAGGACAAGTCACTGAAATGCAGTGGGTAGCAAAGTTGTCATTTATCACCACTCCTGCAGATCTGGGCCATGGTGGCAGTCCCTGTTCACTTCTATGCAGACAGGGCAGCTTTTCTGCTGTGGCAGCTCCTCCAGCTGCGAGGCAGCCAACGAGACAGAGCCGATGTGGCAGAGCCAGAGGACAGAGCCTGCAGCACAGGGTGACCCTCACCTCTCCCCAGCAGGATGCAGCATCCCAGATGCACCGTGCTGGCTGTCAGCAAGCCAGCAGACAGACCCTGTTTCTGTTCTCAGTGCTGTCACTCTGTCCCCCTGCTAGTAACAGTGTGTAGTGTGTTGGGTGTGGGGACAAGGCTGTAGTGACTTGGGGTCTATGTAACTCACGTGTCTCTTTGCCTCCTCCAGCAGTCCTGATGAGCCCCATGATTTCTCCATGCCAGTTTAGGGACTAAATGCTGTCCCCATTTTCCCCATTGGAAATGGTTGGACTGCCAAGAGCAGCCAATTTTCCTTGTTGGCAGGATGGAGCAGGACCTGCATGTTCAGCACTGTGGCCTAGTGGAGGGAAGGATAATTGGCCAGGAGGGATTTCATGGACTTTACAACTCTTCAAAAGGGCTGTTAGCTCCAGGGTGGAGGGTTCAGCTTGGCCTGGAGAAGCTGTGGAACCCATCCCAGCCAGGGCTGTGCCATCCCAGAGCAGCTGCAGTGTAACAAACCGGCAGGACTTTTGCAAAAATGAACAGAGATGCAGAGCCCTCACAGTGTTTAACAGGAAGAATAAAAGAGATGACAGGGCATATAGGCAGCATCTCACCATCTCACCCTGACCCTCTTCCCTGTGTTTATTGTACCCTCTCACTGTGTTATGTCTAATAAGGGCTGTAAGCTCCCCTGGGATGGGGCTTCCCATTTTTAACTGTCAGGCACAAGGCACACCTAAGCCACCCTGTAAATAATCTTTCTGTGCAGAGGGAAACTTGACCCTGGGACGTAAAGGGGTGGCTCTGGCAACCTCTGTCTGGGTGCTCTGTGTCTTCTGTGGACACAGAGCAAAGGGGCTGGGGACATGGCTTCTCCCAGGCTGGAGCAGAGTGTGCACAGCTTTGTGGGGCCCTTTCTGCACGTGCCCATCGACTTCTTCCTGAGCATAAGTCAACTCTGTGCCTCATTGGGATTTCTTCTTTTTTTTTTTTTCCCTTTTTTTTCCCTTTTGCATACTTTGATATGAAAAAAAAAAAATTACAGAACAGAAATACAACCAGTAGTAACCCTTTCTTCTCTCTTTTAGATACCAGGAGAGTTTGTCCACATCCTCTGCTTTTTCTGCCTTCAGAAATGCTTTTACAGGTTTAGCTATGTGACTTCCCAGGACCATACTGTGGTGGGTAGGAATGAATGCTGATGTGAATTATCCTGCTCTTGCTGTGATCACTGGACTACATCTGTGCTTGGAAACAAAGACATTTATAAAGTCCTAGTTGTTACAGTACCAGCAACAGTGGGACTGTACTGAGCACAGTGGGGAGAGGTCTTTTTGCTCTACTATCCAGGTCCCAGACAGACCTGGGATCGGGCCCAGATTCCTTTGAGCAAGGCATTACTGGTGTTGGTGATGACATTTCAGTTGATGTAAACACATCAAACTGCAATTTTTATTATTATGTAGCAAGGGTTTGATAGTTCCCTACAACAGTTCAGAGTAGATGTAGAAAGGTTCACAATAACATTCTCACCAAATATTGCTTTAAACTTTGACGCTGAAGGAGGCAGAAGCTGAAGAGAAATGAGTCTATTAATGGGATGAGAAATTCTTGAGTTTGGGAGAGTCATCCCTGTACTGGTTACCAGATTGGCTAACAGATTGAAACTGGACAAGTGGATGAATGGTCTGTGGATGAAGTGGATCCTATGATCTGTGCATTCAGATTATCTTTACTGATAGCCAAGGTGTGGAAGCTTTTCTCTGGGATAGGTGAGAACGAAATTTGTCTTTTGCTTGTTAAGGAGTTGGCTGAAGCTCTGGTAGCAAGATTCAGCTCTTTAGTTCTTTTAGATCAGGGTATCAAAATAATTTTTAAAGAAATCACAAGGCTAATGGTCATTTGCCATGACAAAATCTATGAAGAATTTGTTGAAGAGATGACCTTTTCAGTTATGTACCTTGATGGAAGTGAGCATGGACTCTTTCTCTGGGTCCCCCATAATTTTGTCCCCCAGGGACAGCTAGACTGGGGGATCTATGCTCAGTTTCAGGAAATCTCCATTGCTGTTCTCTCCACTGGCACAATGCAAGGGGACAGATGGAAAGTAGAGTTTAGAGAAGAATTTTTTCGTTGTGTGGAATGTAGTTTTTAAACCTTACCCTGTGCTCCTGGTTTGGGACTGCTGATAAGCTTATGTGTGCATCCTACAGCCTTCAGTGGGATATAAATACTTGTTTAGAGGAAGTGTATGTTGAAGTGCTGCTGTGATATGGAACATGCCTAAACCCGTGGAGGACTTTTCCGAATTGGTGCAGACAGCAGTAATTGTGCTGGTTTAAAACACGCTCCTCAAGCAAGGCCGTGATTTACTGCTTCCGTGCATGGCTGTGAGAGCACATCCTGCAGACTCCACAGCTCTGGAGTAGGAGTGGGGTGGATGGGGTGTGATGGCTGCACTGTCATTTTATACATGTGGAAAATGAGCCAGAAATTTTTTGAGACCTCCTTCATGCTGGATTATGGGTGGAAATACTCCAAGAAAGAGATATTAAAAGGAATTTAAAAATATGTATATTCTGAACAAATAGCACTATGTGCATTCTTTCAGATATATGTTTGTTGGATCTTTAGATGAGGAACCAGCTTGGAAGAGGAGAGATATCTGTAAACTTAGTTAGTCATGGTTGAAAAATTGAAATACTTTTGGCAAACTCTAGCTGTTTTCTCTCACTATTTTCAAAATTCTGTTTTTCAATGTTGAGTCTTGAAGTAACATTTTAATCTTTAAAAATCACTGGCAACAGTGATTTCCAAACAAGCCCCAGAAACCAACTGGAGAAGCTCCTGCTCCAATATTCATTTGCTTTTATAAAAGGAAGTAAGATAAACTGAACACTCCGCTTCAGGTTAGCCTGAAATACTGTATCTTCACAATTAATTTTATTTTTTTTCTTCAGGCAAGATATGAAATGTTATGTATTATTACTGCATTTCACAGGCTGCATCTTCACTAGAAAATGTGCTTTTAACTCTGGCAGGTGAGTTAGCAGCAAAATCCTGTGATGTCCAGGCAGTTTATCATTTAGCAGTGCTTTTCTGAACCAAACAGGACTGCAGCGAGCCCAGGTTCCTGGGATTCCTAAGGAATTGAGTCTTCCCCCAATGGCATTACATCAGTTCAATAAGCAATGGTGCTGGGTAAAGTGCTGGCCCTTGGAGAGACCCTGACAGGTAGGAGGTGGTTGTTGGTGGGTT
This sequence comes from Corvus brachyrhynchos, assembly GCF_000691975.1. Taxonomy (NCBI): domain Eukaryota; kingdom Metazoa; phylum Chordata; class Aves; order Passeriformes; family Corvidae; genus Corvus; species Corvus brachyrhynchos. Next base: position 8,895,677 of record NW_008236478.1, read on the forward strand.
GAGTTCTCCCTCAGCAGCTGTTTGCAAAGCCATCAGTGCTGGCAGGAGCCTGACAGTGGGAAATGTGGGGAGAAGCTGCAGAAGGAGCCATCATCTCCATGGCTGCGTGAAGGCACAGGGGTAAATGAAAGCAAGTGGAAAAGGATAAATGCAGGGAGGGAGGATGATAAATGGGAAGGAGGCAGAAAGTGCTTGTTTTGAAGAAAATTGCTGTCAGGTGATTCAGGGGGTGAGGGAATGTGTCTGATGCAGCTTGGGAATTGGCCGTGAGCACTGAGATGCTATGGAAACGTTTGCACAGTAACATAAGGCTTGGAAATAGGCTTGTGGGAGGGCCCATAGCAATCTGCAGCAGAGTACAGAGGGGTAAAGTTGGGAGGTTAACACTGCATGCAATTGTGAGCTTACTTGAATGGGTGAGGTAAGAGGGTCAAAATTCCTAGGGGGAAAGGAGGGTAAAAGGGATGACAGTGCCAGGAGTAAGCAACAGAGTCATTGGCTATGAGAATACAGTTCTATAAAGTTATTAGACAATCAGGACTTGCAATTATTGCCCTGATTTCCCCTGAAGAAGGTAAAAAAAATCCAGAACTTTTCTATGAAGAAATGTACATCTTAAAGATCAGGAAACATCAGATAAAGTGACAACTGACAGTCTCCTGAGAGATTTAAGTCTATTACAGGTAATTAAAACAAGTAAAAAAGGCTTTCCAGCTGTAGAGAAAATCAAAGGAAATGGAAAGAAAAGGTGTGTCACCCTACAGAGAGGCAGGACTGAGATTAAAATAATATCGGTATGGTCTTAAAAGTGATGGTTGTTTTTCTGTGGTTTCTGAGAGGTATAATAATAATTGATCATGGAATCTAGGAGGCCTGGGGCAATGGAGGTGAAAATCATTGATTGGGGTGGGAGTAAAGTTCAGAGACTTCATATGTGAGTGGGAGATGGATTGAATAACAGGATCTAGGTTGTCTCCACAAAACCCAGGGCATATGGTTTCTGCTCAAACCATATTTCTCTGACTTTAAGGGGAGTTAGAAAATCCATTAACATAATAAAGGGAATCAGACCAGAAGGGGCCAATATCCAGAGGTGGCTGTGGCAGCAGATAGGCACATCTTCAATCTGAAGGATGTTTGTGAGTCTTCAAAACTGCTGGCTGGGGAGGATGAGTTTACCCCGAATGAAAAGCCTGAATGAAACTTAAAATGTGTTGTTTGTAACACAGATGTTGCCAATACCCTGCAGACTCTCTCTGAGCATCAGTTTTTGTGGAAAACAAATGCATAACTGTAAGACACATATGGAAGTTTGTTCTTCGTAACCTACTGTCAGACTCTTTCAGAACATTCGTATTTTCTAAGGAGAACAGTAATTTATTTCAATTTTATGAGGCGAGTTATGCTCTTTGTGCTGTTTCACATGTGCAAATCAATATGACATGCTTACAGATGTTAGGCAGAATTGCATGAATATTTGTTATAAACCGGACTGGTTCAGAGCACTTTATTAGATAATACATGCCCCAAAACTACAATTTATCCATCCATGTATTAGACTGTATGCTTTCATTCCTTAGATTTTATTGAAGAATATGCAGATGATCAATTCAATTACTAAGCTGGCCTGGGAACTGCAGTTCCTCACTCTGGCTTAAAAACAGCCGCAATTCTCTAAAGCTCAGGGATTTTTATTTTCCCTTTCTACTTGAATATTTCAGCTTGGAAACTGGCAGCATATGAGCTTACATCCTTTTAGAATCCAGATTAGTTGGTTTGTTTATTTCTGATTTGTTTTGCTATGATATTTTGTCTGTACTCTTGGTACAACATTGACAACCCGTGACAAGAAATCTGTGATTGTCACAGCAAACCAAGGGTGCATATTTGCATTCTTAGAAAAGTACCCTGAACAGATCCCAAGGGTTTTCCTGAGATTCATTTGGCAGGACACCAGCTGCCTGATGGTATAAAAACACCATTACCTCAAAGCAGGATTTGATGCTAAATGGCCACAGGAAGCCACTAGATCTGCACAATAAATTTATCAAACACCTAGCTGTTGGTAACAACTAAAAGACTAGGCTTATTCTCTTCCATCCCATGTTTTATCACCTCTCCAAAACTGAGTCATACAAACCAAATAGTTTTAGTGCTCAATCTCTCCCAAAATGCCCGTAAAGAAATGCTGATTTTTATCCAAGCAAATGCAAACACAAAGCAAAGATGAGTCCAGGGAGATGAACTCAAGCACTGTTGATTTCCACTCATTTCTGTTAAAGTGGCAGATGTTTGTAGCCTTGCAATTGGTTGTACGGGGTCAATGATCTGCTTTCTTTTGTAAAACAGCTTTAAAATCTGGTGACAATTTTTAGTGTAAATATGAATTATTTCTCCCATAGAAGAACTTCAGCTTTGGACTCTTTGTAACCCTTGGCTTGAGTTTAGACTTCTGCCCCTTCGTTATTGTAGAAATTCTCTCAAATGCTTCCATCAATATTGGAAAAAACATCTGAGTATCCTGTCAGAAAGCTGATAAGGACTGTGTTGGTCACAGGCAAACAAATGGACTCAGGTGATTTAAATATCTGCCACTCCTGCAATGAAAATGGCTGAAATGAAATACCAGGTCATTTGCCTTTCAGGTTGCAATGGGCAAGAAGCCAATATTTTCTCGTAGCAATTAACTCCTGCTTTAACCATGTCAATGCACATGAAATGTGTGTTTGCTCTCCACTGACCATGTGGTGATACCAAATTGGTGTGTGGGGAAGGAGAAATTCTGGAACAGTGGTTTCCATAGTGACCACTGGGTCTGTAGTGGATGAGGAGTCCCAAGTAGGTTGAGTTTTGAGGGGAGAGTAGCACCCTGCACACAGAAGCAGAGGAGTAGCAGGTAGAGAATAATGTTTTGATGAAGAATTAGAAAATGAGAGGATGTACCATGGAAAATTGAGTGGTTTTGTTGTACACTGAGCTAAACCCTAAGGGGCTTCACTTAAGAGCTCTGCCAGAGGAGCCATCTATGCCCTGGGACTGCTCAATCCATCCCTCAGTTTCCAGTCTATAAAATAAGAACATTAATTCTTCCTGCCTGCCACTCACCTTTTATATATCCTTTCTGTTTACATGGTGAGGAGTGTCTTCTGCTGCAGAGCCCGGCAGCTGGGTTCTGATCTCAGATGCAGTTTGCCCCAGAGCAGATTTTACTGGCTCTTAAAGAGCAGCCTGGTATCTTCCATAAATAGCTGGTACAAGTGGTATTGTCTGTTGGCTGTAGTTTTGCAAAGAGAGGAGCCAGAGCAGTGAGAGCAAAAGGGAGCAGCTCCATTTGAAATGGGATATTTATACTGTCAGTGGTAGTGAAATGCACACAGGAAGATACTGTTTAAGTAGGTATTAACTGATGTCCTTGATTTGATGTGGGTGTTGTCAAGAAGGAATGGTTGATCAGAGGCAGTAACTCAGGCAGTTTGATTTCTCAGTTGTTCATAAAGAGAAATGTACTTTGTAGAAGTGGATTCCTAAGTATATGGCAAAAGAGGTTTTTAGTCTGAATCATTCCTTTGAGGGATTTTAAACATTTGCCTCCCACATGCTACAATAATGCTCTGAAAGTGGTTTCATTGTATGGTCCGAGAAGCTGCATTCTGGCGCCTGATGGTTTATGAGAAATAAACACAATGGAGTGGTCTTGGGTTATATAAATTCAGAGTGTAACAGTACCAGCAGTAAGGGGAGAACCTGTGTGCAGCATCAGAGCAGAACGAGCCGTCCAGGAGCGTGGGTCTCTGCAGCATTATGCTGAGCGTGGCAGATCCCAGTCTCCCCTCCAGACCTCACATGGAGAGTAAGAGTTTGCAGAAAAACAAATAGTTTTACAAGTATCTCCTCTCACATGGCCAGCAGGGAAAAGCACTTTGGACATGCTCTGGGAGAGGAGCTTTACCTCTTAATGACTGTGAGCAGACTCTCACCATTCTTCACTTCTCAGTTTTTCTCCTGTGTTTATTTTAAGTAGGGATGATTTTTCACTCTCCTGCTTGCATAGCTCCTCCTGCTACAATAAAGCAGTTAAGGTATACATGGCAGAGATTGAGGGAGCCTAGAGCTAAGCATCCCATGGTGATGAGGATGTCTTTACACCATGAGTACAGCAGGCTGCATGAAAACCTGCTTCCCGTTAATTTGGGTGGATTTTGAACCCAGGCCTGCACAATGGTCCTTCTCTTCCCAAACCCAGTCACAGATGCTTTTCTTCTTTCCACTGGAGGTGATGCTGTGAGCTGGGTGCCATATACACATCAGGCAAGCTGGAAGCCAGAGGAGTTTGAGCACAGGTATTACTCCTTGCCACCAGTTGCAGTGATCTTCATCTTTACTTTAGGAGGGATATTTTACCATATTTTTTACCATATAATTTTGCCATATTTTCAGCCCTCAGTCACCTTAGAGTACATAATAAGTTGAGCTATAAACAACATACAGAAAATGTTCTGGCTACTTCTGCACTGAAGCGTGGCAGTCCCCCAGCAGTGCACATCAGCTGTCCTCCCTGGGTAACTCCTTGTGACAGACAGAGCTGATGGTGGGAAAAAAGAACCTTCATCTGCACTCCTGAGTGGGAATGGAAGCACTCCAGTGTGGTGGGAATAATACAGTATACATCCTTTTGCAGATGCAGGTTTACATAGAATATTCTTGTAGGGGCCACTGACTTTGATGTGTCTTTTGGTAGCTTAGCACCCCTGGGGTTCCTTGGTCATGGAAATTATACCATGAGCACCAGTACTCACTGAAAATGCCATTACCCAGTGAAGTGAGGGATTAAGAGAAGAAAATTGCACTTGTGAACAAGTAAAGCAAAGAACAGAAGGAAGAAAAAAACCATGAGTCTTCGCACGGAAAGGGAGGCATCATACTAGCAAAGTTCTGGCCTTACCAATTTTTTACTCTTGGCTTAGTAGCTGAGGACAGAAATGCTCTCCAGATGCAAGGAATCACTAGGCAGTTCCGTGACTTCTCAGTGTTACTCTCTCCTGGGAGGGAGGATCACTAGGAATTTTCTTAGGTTTCACAGAATGGTCTGATTCCCCAAATTATAGGTTATTTTTTGTAGTAGTCTCAAAGTTGGTTTGTTTATAGTAGGTGTTCCATAGCTCATTCTGGAGACTGGTTGCAGACCTCATACTCTGAAGAATCACAATTCATGGAGATCGTAGTGGTGGATTGCACCGGTCTCAGGAAACTGATCAAGAGGAGATCTGTGTCCTTTGAGCTTCAGTTAAACAAGACTGAGTTTTGAGTGTGTGTGTGTGTGTTCATGCTGAGTTTGCTCTGCTGTCTTAGATCCTTTACAGGTATATGAATACTGGCTGCTCATGACCTTGGAAAGTCAAGCCTTCAGGCAGTAACAGACAGTACTGACGAAGAAAAACAAGAGGGAAATGATGATTTGACAGTCTGACAGCAACACATCGCCTTCAGGCTTGTGTGGGGCTGAGATGATCTGTGCATGCTGGTGGTTGGAAATGCTTTTGTGTTTGGATGAGCTTGCAGCTGTATCCAGTGTGCATGTATGTGATCTCTGTAATAAATACATATTCTACATCTTAATGTGTTTAAGGAAAAAAATTATTTTGAGAAGACAACATTTGGCAGTGGTTCAAAAGAGGTGGTAGTGAAATACTTCTGATCTGAGTGCAGTGATTACAGCTGCATCTTTGTGCTCACCAGTTCCTTGTACAAGCCGTTTTAAAATGTTACTGCAGTTGCACTGAGCCTGCACAAAATTGGAAGCTCTTCCATGCCCTCTGAGCAGGAAAATGGAAAGCTTTGAAGCCTCTGGTCTGAGGAAGATACTTCAAATTATTTTTCTGTGTAAGGAATCACCTGCTGAGAATCTAAATTTTGCAGATGAACCCCAATAAAGAGGAGAAGAAAACAGAAGGCGGCTGAACTGCTCAAATGCCCTTCATTTCTACTTAGATAAATTAATTACTCCTCCTTAATTTTTTTCTTAAACAAAGCTAGAAAAAGATACAAAGGCATTTGTGAAGATAGGCATCCTTTAAATCCAGTGTCTCAGATTCTCCAACTGAGGAGCAGAAAATCTGTATTTAGTAGAAATCCTTTCCACTTTGGCTGTGTCTGTACTGCTACCAGAAACTTTTAAGTCTCAAAATCCAGAAATAACATCGTAACTGCACTGATGCAGAGCTCAGCAAAACCTCTCTGGAAAGCTACCGGGGCAGCCAGCTCCACTGAGCAGCCATGGTCCAGGCCAGTTTGCTGGTGGTGTCCCAGCCACTGGGTTAGTGCTTGCTCTGGTGGCTTGGGGATGGCTGTGGTCTTCACTCACAAGTCCATCTATTCTCACCCAAGGAGATCTCTCATCAATTGATTTTTCCCAAAGAAGCGCTCCCAACTGTCTTACACAAGAAATTTTATAACCTTGAATGTTTAATGATGACTGATTTCTACGTTCTTCAGGCTGAAGCTGGGTGGTCCTTGGTAATGGGCTGTTGGACCCATTTTGTGTCTTACAGTCTCATCACATGAAGTCATTCAGTCTTTTTGATGTGTTCCCCAGATTTGTCTCTGTAAATATAAATGCTCCTGAAAAAAGGAGTCTCTCCTTTGTAGGCATTAAAGATCACTTGTAAATGTTCTGCAGGGGTAAGGCTGTGTTATGGGCTACTCCAGCATGACGAGCTTCGTCTATATTCTGCATGACTAGTTTGGTCTGTGTTTAAAAAGTGAGAATTGAAGCTTTAGAGGAAGGAAACAACTAATTCCTGGGCATCTTCTTCCGAAAGAAAGTGGTCAAAGTCACCTCATTTGTTCCACATTTCACCAGAACTGTTCTTTCATAGCCCTTGGCCATTATCAGTTATTCTGGGTAAATGGCATTCCATGTTTCTTCCAACCTACCTACTACCCCAAAAGATGAATCCCACTTCTGTTTTGATTTATATTCAATGGGATTTTTTTCCTTTGGCTGGATATTTTGTGATGCAGGCCAGCATCTCTTAGAGACTCATCTCTAAATTTTCACAAACACTCTTCAGAAGCCAGTAAACTGCAATCCTTTCTTCCATGGGTATTTGCAAACATTAATGAACTCACAGTCGCTTCTATATGCTAGAGACATCTTACTCCTTAGGTGGCAATGCATCTGAGCTACTGAGGGATTTAAGTAAAACAGTTGGATATGTAACCCTGGTTTGCTGTCACTGCCATGTGTCTTGTCTGCAGAACTCCATCTCTCTTAACCTCTTTTCAGACGGAAAAAGATATTCTGTCCAGCAGCCAAAGGGAAATGCAAGCATCCTGGTGGAAAACAAGCTGTTTCAAAACCCTGGCTTCAAGCTACCCACACATCACAGTTGTCAGCCAGGCTGCACATGCATAGTTACAGGGAATAAAATAGAGAGAACCTTCTGTTCCTATTCAGAAAGGTCTCCATCCATTCACCTACACAAAAGGATCGTCGTCAGCTGCCAGTATTAATTTGTTCTCCTATGTAGGTTTCCGGCTAAAGGAGGGTAAAATAAGTCCAACGCTATCCAGCAGGAGCAGTTGGAATGCAAATGCTAGCCCATATATTATTTCAAAGCATTAATGCGACCCACTTCTACATTACTTGGGGTAATTTCTGATTTTATTTATTCCTCCTTTTCTTCAATTAACTTCTGGGAAGAGAGGCTGAAATTTTAATATGCAGAAAATCAAATATGAGAAACAAAGCCCATTTTTATTTTGAGACTTTGCTTCCCTTGTAATAGCAGTTTATTTAAAGAGGAGCCTGGAATAATCCAGTTTAAGCAAAGCAAAGAGCTCTACTGAAGCCAAACCTTGTGTGGGTGTGCTCTTGTCAGGGCTCCCAGAAGAGGAGGACAGGAAAGGCTGTTAGTTAGACCTCAGATATTGCAGGAGATGTTGGTTACTCAGTAGCTGGCATTATTCCTTGGCATACCAGTACAGAGCGGCTACTCCGGTGTACTGGGAGAGAGTACATCCCATCGAGAAAATCCTCAGGTAACCTGATGTCCTGCTCTTGTCATAAAGAAAATCCCAAGGATATGTGGCTGGAAGAGGTGTCCACTGCAAGGGCCTGCACATCCTTTAGGGACAATTTTGCCTCTTCCTCTTGTTCCACCTTGTGCTGTGTTTGCAGCACGTCCCACACTGGGATCTGCTGTGTTCCTTTGTGTTGTATGGGGTGGTGTCACCTCCTACTATTTAGACCTGGGCTCCAAGCCACGACAGCTTTCAGTCCAGTTGGGTCACAGCTTCTTATACCGTCCCAGGAATTTCCCACATACTCAGTGTTCACACAGTGAGTGGTCTCCTCATGCTACAGGCTTCTCAGATTTCAGAAAGTTGGACTTAAGAAAAAATTTTGCATTATCTCAGCTTTCTTTACAATTTTTTTAATGAAGGTTTTTTTCTCAGTATATGTTCTTTAAAATTTCTAAGACAACAGCACAGCTAAAGAGGTATTAAATAAAAGTAATTTCAGCATTAAAGACTGGGGATTATATTCCTCAGAAAAAGAATCAAGTAAATTGATTAGTTCTTGAAGCAGCAGGTGATACTAACAAAGAGGATAAGTTTTTTTCCACTGGTGGATTTGAATGTCTGAGCATCATCTTCCTTAGTTATGTATCTGCAGATTTGAATTTTAATTATTTGGCTTGGAAATAATAAATGATTGTATTATATTTCTAAAACCCAGCGTATTCTCAAATTCTGCACTGTAAAATTCATATCTGTACTGCTCTGCAGTGAGCACTGGAACACTAATGATTAGTTATAGACAGAAATATTAATTAAATTTCATATGGTGATAAATAATATAGAACTGAACATAGCAATTTCTTAAAAAAAAAAAGTGTAGATATTTATTTCATAGGTCTGTGAGAATTACTGTGGACAATAAAGAGGGCATGAAAACTTGGAGCCTGTATTGATTGGTGTGTTCAGGGTGTATTTCAGATATTTATTCTCTGCTTCCCCTCTCCAAGGAGAGCCTCCCTTGGGCAATTCTGGCCATCGATTTTGAGTCTGCCTGCTCAGAAGCTGGAAATGTTGTTACTGGTGGGGAAAGTGCAGGAACAGTAATTGATTGCAAATACATTTTATGATACTCTGCTCCCATATTTCAAAGGGGAAAATTTATTAATGGCGGCAGCAGGTCTCTGATTTTCCCTTTTAAACATATCAAGCAAACCTGTATATTTTCAAGCTCCTGGACATTTTCATTTTCTCCGAAGGTGACCCCTTTTTTTGTTTTCTTTCTCCCCACAGACAGTGAAATCATCCCTCCCGACTGCCTGCGGCCCCGCTCCTTCACGGCCATCCGCCGGCCCTCGCTGCGGCGGGACACAGAGGACACGCGCCTCTCGGTCAGCCTGTGCGACCTCAACCTGCAGGAGGACACCTTCCACGTGACGGCCACCACCTGCCCCATCCCACAGAACTCCCTCAACTCCCAGCACTCCCACCTCCTTCCGTCCCAGCTGGAGAGCGACCTCCGCTTCCACCACCTTCGGGGACCCCACGTCAAAATCCTCGATGACCAAACCGTGGCCCGCCTGGAGCACGCCCGGGAGGAGAGGACTTTGGTTTTCACCAGCAGACCCCTTCGGATCAACGAAACCATTTTTGTCAAAATCAACAAGTCCAGCACGGTGCGCACAGGGACGCTGTCCTACGGGGTGACGTCCTGCGACCCCAGCACCCTGCGCCCCAGTGACCTCCCCTATAACCCCGAATCTCTGCTCGACCGAAAGGAGTTCTGGGTCATCTGCCGAGTGGTGGTGCCCCTCCAGAGCGGAGATATCCTGGGATTTATGGTGAATTCAGACGGTGAGCTGCACTTGAGTCACAACGGTGCCGGCATTGGCATGCAGGTCTGCGCGGACTGTTCCCAGCCCCTCTGGATGTTCTTCGTTTTACACGGCGCCATCATGCAAATTCGATTGCTGGGTATGTTGGACCCCCTTTTTCCAAACCTTGTGCATAGGAAAGCAAGGGGGGGATACATCATGGGAGAGGGAGTAAATGGCTCCTTCCCTGCTCTAGGATGAGGTACAAATTTTGTTTTTAAAAAAGAAAAGAATATGCAAAGGCACAAACATAGCATATGGGTATGAGTTACAAGACTTAACCTCCTTGCACTTCTGTAACACTCTTCACATGATGGTCTCAAAGCTCTTTTCAGATAATGAATTAAGCCTCAGGGTCCTCCATTAAAGTACAGATGAGTCATCACTGACCTAGGAGAAGCAAGGAAGGAGGATGAGAGGTGCTTTGGGCTGAGCTAATGTAAGGTATAGCCAGCAGGAGAAAAGTGATCTGTCTCTGTGTGTTAGATATCTGGGATGATGGACTCCCATAAGGGTGGTGCCCTTGCTTTCCCGAGACTTGCGTGTGAGAGGCAGGCCAGCAAGCAGAGAGGAAACCCAGTGGTGCACAGAGTGTGGCACCAACCATCTCAACAGGAGAAAGGTTTCCTTGTCCTCCAGCCCCGTTTAAGGCAGCGTAGCTCACACAGGCTGACAGGCCTCTGAAGAGTTGGGCACTTGGTATTTTTGCTGGTTTTTCAGCTCTGTTAGCTGACATACTTCATTGAAATGCTGCAAGTCATGGGTCGAAGGTGTGGAGGGAAAAGCTTTGAAATAACATTTCTCAGGATCAAATTTACTTTTTTGTGTGTGTATATTAGACCAAGTATAGGATGTGTTTGATCATGAATTTGTACCATATCGTAGTTCTGCTGGTGTTGGTGTCAGATAGTGAAAGAAGGGTTCTGAGAACATGATGTAATTCCTGGTACCCCTCTAAATGAAGATGATTTTAAAATGCTCCTTTCTGTTTATACTGTTATACTCATATAACTTTATACTTATATTTCATTTTGCTTCAAATCCTCATCATATCTAACTGTGAAAAAAAACCCCAACAATCTCCCTCCCCATCAAACTCAAAAGCTAACCAACACCTCCTTTTTTTTAAGATTTATAGAGAGTCTTTAAAGATAAATTGTGGTGAGCACACACACATCTGTCTGCAGGGTCCAGTTCACCTTAATCACAATATGAAATGCCTTGTATAATTTATTTGAAGTTGACCACAGGCCTGTGCTGTGAGTGTTTTGTAGCTGTTAAAGGCTCACAAATGACAAATGTAATACTGCAATTTATTTCCAGGAGCCCAAGACTCAATCCCTGCTAATTCAGCCTGATTACATTTGTTGTGAGCACTGTACATAATCCATGGTTAGCTCTGCTCTCCACCAACATGTCATTGTGATAATGGTAGGTGAAGTCAAACAGAGCCCAGTAAAGCAGGAGATTAAATGCTCCTGTGTACATTAGAAGGAAAACATACTTAGGTCACTGAGCTGCTGGTAAAACTAAATCATCGACCAGTGCTTCCTATCATATGAGATCACTAATTCTGGCAGGTTGGCACAGAGCAAACAGCCTGTTTGCAATGAGCTCTGAAACAGGGCAGCAAGGATGTGTCTCCCCAGAGGGACAGAATCACATCCTCATACTGAATTTGACAGAGCAGGGACATGAACACAGACCTCCTGTGTGCTGGGTAAACCTCCTGCTGTGCATGCCCTGCCTCTGTCCTCCCTGCCTGATCACAAGTTCAGCCCAAACCAGTACATCCCCAGTGCACGTTTAACTCTACATTTGGATGCATGAAATGAAATGTGCAGAGTTGGAAAACCCCTCACTTCTTGTGTTTGTGACCACATGACAGACTTTTCTGGCCTTGGTCACTGGAAAAGAACCTGAAAATGGGCTGTTGTTCTTAAGTAAATGAAAAGAACCGGACTTGCTCACCTCGACTCTCTCAAGGAAAGGGAAGGACCCTGCCGAGTGTACAGCTTTATCCACATCAGCTTGGGCAGCAAGCTGCTATCTCCAAGTTAAATGCTATGAAATTGGAGCTTGCCTCTAATTTTTAATAGGTATTAAAATACAAACAGAGCTTTTCATACCTGTATTTCCATTATAACAATTCTGGGAGCAGGACAGTCCCAGTATCAGTACAGTATCAGTGTAGTGCAACTGCCCAGAGAAAAGCACTGATGCTGTCCCAACTGCATCTCTGCAAGTGCAGTAATTACATGGATCAGCAATATCCTGACAGAAGGCAAAGGAAATAATGAATTCCCATCTCTAACTATTGCAATTTTATTAGGGAGGTGATGTGCACTGTTTGCCCTGCAGTGGAACAGATTATAGTGCCTGCCATAATATCTGCCATTGTAAGATTAGAAAATGTAAGAACATAAAGTGTTCATCTTTCTAATGACAAGCTCCATCTTCAGCATGCAAACGAGTAATTTCGTGAGATCTGTCTTTTGTAGTTTGAGCTTTATATCACAGCAGAAGACATGTATAGTAATCTTTTTCTAGTTTTAATAGAAAAAGTGAAGTTATATATCCTTGAAGGAAATGAGACACAAATACTGCAAAAGGCATAATTGTACCAAACCCATCCTAAACAGCAGATGTCATTCTGTTTCTAGGGCACACCAGTATGAGATGAACCAAAGTGATGTTATACAGTGTTAAGGGAACCTCAGCACTACAGCTGACTATAAAATGAAATTAAAGTTGCTGGATTTGCTTCTTCTGCAGCTTTTCAGTTTTGTTTGGAGAATGGACAGCCACTCTTGCACCTAGACAAGGTTTATTTTTGACTCAGAGGACAAGATGACTCCAGGTATTGATCACTGGATACTGTATTTCATGCCTGGACTGTATTTATTTGGTCCTGATGCAGAGCAGGAGCAAGCTCAGGTCTCTGCAGCTTGTGACTTTGCTATAGAGGCTGACATTTTCTGACTGCAGTTATTCCACAGAGCTGTGGATACAACATTTATTTCCTAATATCAGGGGAGACCATCTCTACCCAGGCTGGTGGTCTTACAGGACTCTGTAGGAGAGGAGGGCAGTGCGGGGTTAGCTGGATAGTAAAGACTTCTGTTTTCCTGTTATCAATTTGGCATCATACACTGGCAATATATTTGCTGTAGGAGAAATAAAACGGCCGAAAATAAAGAGGAGGTTGGAAACACTATTATTCTGCATGCCATCCCAGCAAAAGTAAAAGAAATAAAACCCAAGCCCCACTGTAATGCAGTGAGAGGCCACAGCCATCTGTAGGGGAGGCAGAAGAATGCCAATTTGTTTCAAAGAAAAGTTTAAAAGGCAACTTGACCACATGGAGGAAAGATAAATGAAAGAAGGGCACTTTAATGTAGCAGATAATAGCATAAAGAATATCAAGCTGCTGGGAAATGAAGGGACACAAATTTAAATTAAACATAAATGAGGGTAATTAACTATGGGAACCAGCTAGTGAGGGAGGCAATAGATCTTTTTTTTGTCAGGGAAGCCCTTCTAAATATTTTATATGTTAAGTGCTGGTCTTAATTTAGAAATTCTGGGGATTATGCACATAAAAACAACCAAACAGAATCCCAGATCATTCGGCATGTAGAAATGAAACAGTCTTTGTGTATCCTTTAGGAATTTCATTAGTTCAGGCTTGGGTTGTTTTTTTCAGGCATCATTCCTGTATAGTCAACAAAACCAGCCTATTAAATTTGATTTACTGCTCTCAGCTTTTGCTGGTAAGCATTTCAGCTCACACACGGTTTTATTGACAGCTCTGAAAGGTTGAAATGAGCCAGTCTGGATACAATGGTCTGGTTTTGGTCAGGTTTTGGTGGTGTAATTCATTTATGAAGTTAAATTGATTGACCCTATAAGGTTTCAAAATGTATGACTCATGTCTGGAGAAGCTATCACAGCAACAAGTTTATATATTTAGTGTTTGAGGATCCAGAAGGTTGGGGATGTTCTTTCATTTTCTTGTGTTTCAGAGTTGAATTGTGGGCAAGTAAAACATCTTCCCTCATCTCCTTTTTTTGTTTGTTTGTTGGTTTGGTTTTTTGTTTCTCTTGTGAATTTCATCCTTTCCAATAATATTGAAGCTTTCTTTTGAGCAATGAAATAACATGTTCCATCAACAGTCATACTAATGAAGCTGAGTTGCCAACTTATCTGTGTCCTTTCTTTCCATGCACTTCTGTAACTCCAGCCCCACCACAACAGCTGCACAATACAGCAGCTCTCTGGATGTCTCCTAATGTTGGCCAAGAGCCAGGCCTAGGCCTGAAAAAAACAACCCAAGAGCCAGCATTTGGTGTGGGTAAGTCTGAATTCACATCCATGCTGGATAAACGCAGTATGTGGGATACCTTCCCACCTCTTTTACCATGGGCATGAGTTGGGGCTCCTGCTCAGCTGCCCATTGAAAAATATTTAGATATCAGTTGTTGCTGAGATTTACATCCTTCTTTCAGACTTTCTTGAAATCGGACAATTTGCTCAAAACTGAGGGGGTGAGGAAGAAAGATCTGACATGGGACTTGCAGAAAAAACAACTCAGTGTCCTCAGTTCCTCGGGATTTCTGACAACAGCAGTGGGCAATGGACCAAATTGGAAATTAGTTCAGCAGAGTACTGTGGGACACAATTTGCTGGCAGAGGCCTCTTTAAATCAACAGTGAAATTTGATCTGAAGTGGCCTCAGTGCCAGTCTGAAGGACTGCCAGCTTGGGTCGGCCCCAGTTACAGGCAGGCTTATTCAGAGCTGTGCCCCTTATGACTCCTACTGGTGGTCAAGCTTAGCAGCCCTGGTACTGCTGCCCTTGTTTGAAACAGCCCTTTTCCTGGGGCTGACTGGAAAGACTTGAGACTTCCTGGATGAGCACAGTAGTGTCTTGCTTAGGTGTCAGAGAGCAATGGTTTACCAGGGGGAATTACTTTGTCTCCTTCTGTGTTGTTCATCGTGCTGCCCTCTCTGGTTTTCCTTGACTTTTGCTCCATCCGAGGTGAGTGACTAGCTCACCACAGACCACTAATGATTCACAGGCCATTGGAGACTGCCCTCTTCTTTCTAAACAGTATTTTTCCTCTGTGTCCCAGAATCCCTCACTTGTCTTGCTGATACAGTTCCTGCAACAACTGTCTCCAGTTTATCCCCAGGGAAGACTCTCTCGTCTTTCCTGTTGTCTCTGCTGTAGCACTTGTATGGCCTGATCCTCCTAAAAATCTATAGGACTTCCTGGGAGATGATCCCATCTTATCTTGTCTTTCCAGGCTTTTGTCCATTCCTATGTAAAGAAGTTTTTTACCCTGTGGTTGCTCCTTGACTGTCTCAGGACTCCAAACCCCATGGCAGAGATTCTGTCCCTTCCAAAAAGCTTCTCCTCTCTGGGTGCAATAAGGTACTTACTTTGCATGTGCAATTACTGCAGTCAGCACACAAAATATTGAAATGGTATTTGGTATGTGCAGTTGTTATACACACTGTCCATAGCACAGACTGGAGGTAAGTTTGTAGAAAAGTATCTCACACAGGTGAGGAGCATCCAGGATCTTGGTTCCCAAGCTCTGAGTTTATCAGCCTGTCCTGTTTGAGAGAAGATAGTTCTTTGCAGTAGCAAATCACACCCTCTCATCTCAGAGGTGGCCAGTACATTACCCATTTGGAATTTTGATGCTTCTCCACGGTTCATTCCAGTGATGTGGAAATTGTTGGGTTAAACAGCGTAAGAGAAGCCTGGTAAATGCCTAAACATTGTTGCACAGAAATGCACATAATGAATCTCGTCCTTTAACAGACTTTCAAATAGATATGCCCCAGAATTTTATCTTCCATCTTTTGATTTGTACAGAAAATGGCCTAATTTAAGCTGATTGGGATCTAAGAGGCCCATGTTGTGTGTCATTTAACAGCCTGGAATTCCTATGCACTTCAGGGTACAGGGTATTTTATGTTGTTAAAGACTAGAGGGAGGAAGGAGAGTTAATATTCTGTGCCTCTTGGAAGGCAATCCACTTGTATTAATTGATGTCTCAGCATAAACAGTCCTATCATATATGGGTTTGCTTTCATTCTGAGTGAAGTACACATTACTGATAGTAAATTGAAAAAACTGCAAAGAGCAATACAGCATCCTTAACTGCTGGGCTCGATTCTAGCACTGCACAGGGCTCTCCATTCACCTCTTGCTTTATATTCATTGTTTCAAAGGAGAGGTAGCACAAAGAGAAGCTGCTGTGTAAGAGAGGACAAGTTATAACCTGGGCCTTGGAAAACTGGAGAGGTGGATGCAGTCAAATGCTTGACTTCCCTGTGGTCAGTGCCAGCAGTGTCAGTGTTAATACCTGCTCGTGGCACCTTTGTAGCAGACACTAAAGATCTCATCACACACGACACATAACTAACCTGCACTTGCCACAGTGACATCAGTGACATCAGACTGTGTTCTGAAGTATGAGTTGGTATCTGGGTAAAGGCTGGATAAAGCAAACACACCTCCTCCAGCAGCAGCCACAGGGCTCCCAAATGTCTTGGCCTCTGCACATTCTCCTTGACAAGAGGTGGAACTATTATCATCATTAGTATAAGAAACAATTACTGGCTGCAGTGAGACTTTCATAGTAAGTGAGGTATAGATCTCCCTTATCTTATAACACCTCTGCCTTCCTACAGAAAATATACAGGATATGGTATCCCATACCAGCCTCTTTGCCTTGCAACTTGTCTCCCAGGACAGATAAAATCTCCCTATTCTTTGAACTAACCCTGGCGTGAGTTAGTTATTCTGGCTACTGTGAGAGTCACATTGCAGAATAAACTCTTTCTTTGCTTCTTTCTCAGATCCCTTTGTAGTGCCCATAGAAATCCAGAGAGTGCTGGCCAAGAGAAGTGAAAGTATTTTTTTCCTTTATGCATCTATCACCCTGTTTATACCTGTCCCTCCTGGAAAAGCACAGAGCTTCGTGGTGCTGGGTTAGACAGCAATTTTCCTTTTGCTCACAGAACTGTCTTTGCTGTGGTCTCCCAAATACCCTTGATTTGCTTTTCTTAAACAAGATGAAAGCTCCAACTCTAACTTTTTGTGGTTTCAGCTACTTAATCCAGGCTTCTTTTTCACCTCTTCTTGATGTAAGCATCAGCCTGGGTGCTTTGTTGCTCTAGTATTTCTCAGGTTGCAAGGTAGAGCTCCAACTCTATGACTCTTTCACTTCAGTTCAGCCAGACCTTCATTGCATGGTGTCCATGCCCTTGGGATTTTGCAAGATGTAAGCACTGAGTGACCCCTGAACTTCACCTGTGAGGTCGAGAAAGATAGCCTGTAAGTTTGCAGTGTGCTCTTTGCTTCCAGGGAGCACACTGGGTTTGGGCTGTGAGAGCTGCTGAATCAAAAATGTCTGTGGTGTCTGGAGCTTTCATGTTTCCCCTGCTTAGCTGGAGTGTGCCTGTGCCTGCAGGAGGGTAATAGATGTGCTGGTGCCCCGCTGCCCTTCTGGACACAGCAGACAGCAAGGCTCCAGTAAAGCCATAAAGTACACTCCTTTTCTGTTCCTCATGAAAGTCTGAACTGTTGTTCTCCATGTGGTTTGGATCTAACTTTTACTTCCTCAAACAGTGGTTGTCTGACGCCCATCTGCAAACACAGACCTTATGGTTTTGTGTGCAAAATCTGCCAGGCTGCTTTTTGACCTATTTCTGGACATTTCTTTAGCATAATGCAAAATCCCTTATGTTTTCATGGGCCTGTGAAGGACAAAATGTATTAGTGTTCTATTCAGAACAGTTTTTAAGTCTTTCGGGAAATACTTGAATGCAAAAAAGCCCATGGATCACCAGCTGATGTGGGTCACCAGGTACTGATGTACCTGAGAGGCAGAGATGAGCTGCAGCACAGAGGCTGGGCTCTGAGAGCATGGTTGGTCAAAAAACACTGAGCCCAAACAGAAGGAAGCTCTGGTTTCTGGCCAGTGCAGTATTGTTCCCATCACTGTGGGAACACAACAAATGGATGTGTAAATACATGTATTTTACAGCATTCAGAAATGATGGACGTGCTCACATCCTTCCCTAACATTATCGTTGATCTTTAACTACCACGTAACCAGGCAGCAGCAGGTGCTTTGTTCTTGTTTTAGCATGATGGTTTCAGAAGTCCCTGTTGGGCAAAACCTGAGTGGCCCTGGGGGACAGAATAGCTCTCCTACAGCCTTGGCTGGAAGCAAGAAAATCTGAAATGAATATGGATGCTCTGATATCCAGTATCCAGTCTCAGTAACGTCCCAACCTGCTCACGCTGGAGCAGCTCATGTGTTACGGGACAGACTGCCTAAGAGAGATGTTCACAGGAGCTCAGAACCCACATTGGTACCAGATTTTTGACAGAACCTGGGTCCTGTTAAGATAACAAAATCAATGGCCCTGATACACCGAGACTGTTAAATGTGAGAAAAGGTACTGAACAGTTTTTGAGACAGGGTAAGAATTTTAGCTGACATGCTTAAAAAATCTGTCTCCTAACAAAAGGAAATCACATTGAGAGTTGTAAAAGGCATCTAAGTGACAGTCATAGGACTGTCAGGTACCCAGTGCTCACTAGACTGAACTGTATGAGAAGTGCAGAGATGTCTTGAGCTCCCTTAAATATGCCAGTCGATGGCTGCAGCCAGACCTCAGCAGCTGTACTAACCTTTTCCACTGTGTGCTGGAGGCTCTGGAGCCTGCAGATGGATGGAACAACACTGAAAATCTGTGATTACTATTGATAATTACCTGATCTTTATTATCTGTCCTATTTATGCAGCAAATGTGTTATAAAAGAGAGGGGGCTGTCAATGTGCTCCACATGAAACTCAGCATATGGGCAAGTTACTGTGTTGCATAAGACTTTATCTTCCTTAGAAACTATGGCAGGAGGCTCCCATACTTTGTCTTTTAGGTACAATGTTTAGTTAAGCTTCTGGAATAGTTGTCACGATGATTATGGGTAAAGAAAGCCCATAAAAAAGTTGAAGATCATCAAATTATGTGAAGTGTGAGCTGGGCAGTAGTGGACATTTACTGACTGCATCCTGTAAACCAGGAAAAACAAAATTTAAGTGAGGTGGGTTCAAAGTGGGAAGAAAGGATGAGTCTGGAGTGCAGACCAACTGGTTATGCAGCATTGTTATAGAAATGTACGTAGATATAATATTTTTATTAAAAAATTAAGAGGGAGAGTTAATTGAAAACTGTATTTTTAGGAAGCATTGACTGTATCTGGTCTTCTTTCCATCATAGGTCCTCCAGCAGTACAGCTCTCTCCAGACTGCCATTAGGAGAGACTCTTAAAAGTTGGGACAGCCTCAGGACATACCCTGGAGAGTAGATTGCAATGTTCTGGGAAACCACCCAGTGCACCACAATAGACACAGAGAATCAAAAGCATCTCTGACAGCCACAGCTGCTGTATTTTTACATATGTCACAGGACATTTTATAAAAGGACAGTTATGGATTCAGGTAGCCACTCTCATAAAAACTGTAAGTGCTGTATGGGTCCCAAGAGACTCCTTACTTCACTTTCCTGTCCTGAAAGAGCTCTAATGATGGAGCTGCCATAGTCTCTCTCTGGGAAGTCTGATTGCTTTACAGAGCTTCAGTGTCTAACCATAGCACCTTAGGAGTCAGAACCCATGATTTCTTGTCTTATCCAGAACATTCATAAAGAACAGATTGTTTCTTTACTCCTTTCAGCAGCCTGTGAAAAATCTTGCCGTATAAAAATAATAGAATCATACCATATTTTAGGTCAGAAGAGACCCCATGGAATTGCCTAATCCAACCTCCTGCTCAAAGCAGGGCTAACTTCCAAGGTAGCACAAGACTTTGTCCAGTTGAGTTTTGAGTATTTCCAGGGACAAAGATACCACAGTGTCTCCGGGCTCCTACTCCCATCCTTAACCAGCCTCACATGACCCTGGATTGGCTCAATCTTTTTGTAACAGGATGGTATTGTTGGTTTATGATCATCTGGTGACCTCCAGCAATTTCCAGGCCTTTTTCTATAGGATGTCTGTATTTCAAATCGAATGGACTAATTCCCTGTCCTGTGTTTAGGTAGCTGATTATCTCTGCTTAAATGCTGCATTTGGCATTTGATCACACTGAATACCATACCATTTATTTCTGATCCTATTTCCAGTTTGGCAGACCATTTTGAATTGCAAACCTTTAGCATACTAGCAGCCTTTCCTAGCATGGTGTAGTCTGTACATGCCATGGTAAAGCTCTCTTCTGAAAACATAACACTCTCTTTCCTTTGGTGGGTGGACACAGAGGTTCATTTATTTGCACCTCTCCCATAGTGATGACAGAGGTGCAGAGAAAGCATCCATCTGCATTGGTCTTTGCTAATAATTGGGCTTTGTAAAGACAAAACAGCAAATGGAATTGATTCAAAATCTATTTAAGGTCAATTCCAGTGTGTTCAGCATATTTGAGATCAAGCACGAGACAAGTTAGCAGCAGAGACAATTGATCTGGGGGCTTTAGAGAGAGAGAGAATGTTTAAGTTGATTTACTTAGAATTATTTAGTTTTTAAAGTCATGGTTTGAAAGCTGGCTCTTGGTGGGAACTCTGTGCACACAATGAGCATGTTTGGCCTTGAGCACATGTATCTGGTTTTAGTTAAGCCAGGCTGGCCACACTCATTCCACTCTGCTCATGATCTCATTCCATGCTCCTTGTCATGGTATCTGCACACCATCCAGCAATATATTAAAGCATGAGTAACTTCTCTTATGTTGATTATTCTGTCACCAAGGGAGAAATGTGTCTTGTCTGGTAGGGAACTCAGATTGTTTTAAACAAAGCTCTATACTTACACTGGAGAAAAGTCAAGAGCTGCGCCTTGTATTAGGAGGAAGAATTGGCAAGGTGTCTACTGGCCCTTGGGTAAGGCCATTTTGCGACTCAGACCAGCTACAACCAGAGAAAACCGTGGTTCCTACACTGCTGAGCTCTTTCTGCACTGTGGAAAGGCCATTTGCCCTGCTGCCAGCATGCTTCATCAGCTCGTATGCTGTGATACTTGGGGCACCTCCAAATTCTCCTGTTAGTCCAGGAAGAGAAATGCTCCTAACAGTCTTTATTTTGCCTTTAATGAAATGACCAGGTTGGTGTTAGAAATGCAATGTGCTGTGTGTTAGCCGAGTGGAAGAGATGTCTCCAGGCTGTAGGGAGGAGAGGGAAGGCTTGAAAAACTTGTTCAGCTGCTCGGTGTTGATATTTGTGTGTGCAGTGAACGAGCTGAACCCTGTGCCCCTGCTGGGCCTGTGTTCAGTGTGTGTTACCACAGGGCAAGTTTTCTGCTTCGGTCATCTGTCAGACTGGAGGGGAAGGGCTCTTGCTAGTGGCTGTCATTAGAGGCTGCTTCATTCTCTTTGCATATTTACTGAGCTGAACTCCAGCCTCAGCTCCCATCTGTGTGATAAATGAGGTACTTCTCTACAGTATCTCAAATGTGAGAGCTCCAAAACCCTTTATAGAGTCTAATTTAACTTAAGCTTGTGCCTGGAAGCGAAGTGCTCCTTTTTTTGGAGAGGGGTGAAAATGAGGGACTGAAGGCTGAGGCTAATCGCTTCTCTCATACACAGTCCTCAAAACAGATTTTGACTCAAACATGACCCCTCCTCAGTTCCTGTGTTCCACTTTCACTGCTCAGTCTTGTTCTGCTAAAAACAGCAGAAGAATCTGTGCTTGTGCTGTTTTTCACAATCCACAGCTGGCACTTGGAGTCCCTGTCTCCCAGGTTTGGTCCTCAGTAGCCTCCCTGCAGATAGGAACTGAAGGACATTTCTGGAACATGGGGTTTTCCTGACCTCCACTGCTGCTTTTTCTCTGGAGGATAGCTTCCAACTCATTGAGGACACCGTAGATCCAAACCCTCCGTGTCTCTGGCTCCTTATATGGTAACATGAAGAAGTCTAAGCATTTTAGTTCTGATTTGGAGTTACCCTGGTTGTCTTCTTGGTCAGGGAACTAGAAACTTTAAAACCTTAGGCAAGCTGGTTCTTACCACCAGGAAACCATCCCCTTAGCTCAAGCATGTGTGCTGCTGTCTCACTGTTGGCTTAGTGAAGACCAGGCTGCATTGGCAGCAATGAAAGTCCCCTACAAACCTTTGCAGAAGGTAGAGTTTTAAGCATTCCAGGTTTTTTCCCTTCTGGAAGAGGCTTTAAGATATTTGTTGTTCTAACAGCAGAAGAAAGAGGCTGAGATGGAGGGAGGGAGCCAGACTGGCTGTGGGACAGATTTGGCTTTTCTGGCAGAGAGCACACTGATATGGAGTTGATGGTGGGCAGTGAGAGCAGGAGGTAATGGAGCTGGGGACATATAGAAGAGACTTGAAGAGGCTTTGCACTCCTGAGCCATCACATCCAGACATGCAGGAAGTTGAAAAAACATTCCTGATTGAGGGGAGAGGTGTCCTTGTTCATCCTAGAGCCAAATGCATTTTGGTGACTTATCCTTACCTCTGACAGAAGCCACTGTAGAAACAGGCAGAGCAGTGAGCATAGCTAAGGTTTCCTGCTTGCCAGACCCTCATGTTTGTTTCTGGAAAGTCCTTGAGTGACTTTGCCTGAATTTATCAAAGCCTGAAGGGGTGCAGTTTTGCACTAGGTTAGCAAAGAGTGCTTTGACAAAGTGATGTGTTCTTGTGCTTGGGTCCAGCCCAGCCTTCCGCGGGCTGTGTCCTCTCCTGCTACAAGCCCATGGCTGGCTGTAGTGTTGGGGGCACACACGGGATGTAACCGCACGGGATGTAACCACACGGGATGTAACTGCACTAAATGACTTGAGACATGTTTAAGGGCAGAAACGAAAGGTTGTGGTGGCTAAGGGAGCTCCAGCAAATTTCAGGAGTTACAGGAGTTTGATGTCTCTTCAGGACCAGCTACTGGCATTAATAAAAGGTGTATGAGGATTCCTTTATCTCCTCCCTAGGTTTCATGCTGATGAGACCAATCCTGACAAGCACTGAGAGCTGCAACCCCTGCCACATATCCCCAGTGTCTTGTAAGCCTCAGTTTTGAAAAGTGACTGTAGATTTCTTCTCTCACGGCGCAGGTTCCACCATATTAGCAGAGCGGCTGGGATTGTCGACACCGAGCTCGCCCACATCAACACCCAATTCCCCCACCGTCCTCTGCAGTGGCGTCTCTGGCCCCGTATTGTCTACGTGTGGCTCTGGCCCCCTCTGCAGCTCTATCAGTGGTAAGAGTGGTGGGATCCCCTGCTGCCTTTCCTTTGCCTCCCTTCATAATCTCACACTTGTCTCCCAGAAGGGCTCTCAAACCACAATAATCAACAGATTATTATTATCCCATCAGCTCCCCTGGGGAGGAAGGGAGAGCCTCTGCAAGGGCTATTTTCAGTCTGTTTTATGTGGAAGCCGCTTGGATGCCTAGACAGCAATATTTCTCTAACCCTTTTCATCATGCAAGGTCCCGAGGGAAGCAGCGGATTTTCTGCTGCGTGCGTGGCCCTGTGACGCAGAGCTCCTTCTGGAGAGCTGTGAGGCAGTGACACGTCTCACGCCAGCTTAGACTGGAGCTAAGGGTCTGCCTACACCTCCCCCTTCTCCCTCCACACACCTTCAGTAAAATGCAGTATTGCTATTTCTAACATGCCAATGAAGTACAGTGATATTTAGATAAATGCACATGCAGTAAAAAAGGATAGGCTGTTCTGAAGCACTTAAAAAACTCCAGACATCTGCACGATCTCAAGGCATTGATGGTGGGATACATAACTTACCAAATCCTTGTTGCATGGTAACAGCTGTCTCTTGGCTTGCTCTTCGTGGGCAGCAGGCTCCAGTAGATATTGCCTTTCTGCTGCCTTGAGCCTTGGTATGTGAACCAGGACTCAGCGAGTGAGACAGCAGGTCACAGGAGCATGCATTTCTGCTAGGGCATGGTTCCTCCCTCTTTAGCTTCAGGGCAGAAATTACCTTGGGATGTCAGGAAGCAACAGGAGTGACCATGTTTTTTTGTATTGCAGGCACAGCTCCCAACTCTCCGAGCAGCTTGCCAGAGTCACCCATCTCCCCGTCCGTCTCAGGGCCCTGGGTAGATGAATGCACCATCTGCTATGAGAACATGGTAGACACAGTCATTTACTCCTGTGGACACATGTGTCTCTGCTATTCATGTGGGCTGAAGCTCAAGAAGATGGCCAATGCCTGCTGCCCCATTTGCAGACGGGCCATCAAAGATATCATCAAAACATACCGCAGCGCTTAGAGCAGCAGCAGATGTCGTGGTGGGGACTGGGCATGTGGGGAGGAGGCTGTGAAACAACACAGGTCGTGGTCTTTATTCATCACCCAGGACATACAAAAACCATCACCAATCACCACCCTGACCTCCTCTTCCATGGACAACAGATGAGACAAGCTTAGATGCTGCTCTTCTGCCCCCCAAGGAAGCTCTGGGGCTGAACTCCAGTGTCAGGGAAGTCACAATGGACTACTCTCCCTTGTGGATTTTAAACTTTATCTCAAAAAATGCCAGCTGGTGCACTCATCCCTTTTCTACACCATGCACGGCTGAGGGGAGTCTCCACTCTTTAGCAGAGACAGCAAGTGGTAAAAGGTTCAGTGCTACACATCTCCTTCCAGAGGCACCCCACATGCAGAGACAGCTTAGCAGAAGAGAAGAAACAAGCAATGTGTTTCTGTGTACAACCAGCCTGACCAGAGGAGGCTCCTTAGAAAGGACGGAGCAAGGCAAGCATTGACCCAGCGAGGGAGGTGCAGCGAGCACACTCACAGCAGAGAGGCTGGGGCCAATGCAGAAAAGAACCCAAGATTTGTGAAGCAAAACCCACCCCATATCTGCAGACAGAAGAGAAGACCCCTGGCAGCCCCTTGAGGGCTGTCCCCAACTCCTCCGTTGCCATTCTCTGACAGAGGCTTTCATGGTGGGTTTGGCAATGAACACTGGCAACAGCTCTGCTCCTTCCCAGCAGCGTCAGCCACCTCCTGTCACCATCCCGTTGCATGACGAGCGGCTCTCGAACCCCACTACCACCAACCTGTGTGTGGGGTCTCCACGCAGCACAAGGGATTCAGCAGCATCTCTTCTCCCATGGGCCTGTGGGAGAGGGAGACATAGCTCCCTCACCTTTCTCCCCCTACCATCCAGACAGCACTTGTGAGGAAAAACCCCAACCTCACTGGGGAAGAATGTATAAACCCACACATCTGTGGGTTACCTTTACTGGTAACTTTATCACTGTGCTTTAAGACAAAACCAGCCAGGTGGTAACTCAGCTCTTCACAGCCACACCGGCAGGACACGGCTGTCCTTATGCATTAGGAAGTAAGGAATGAAAAAAAGTAACTTGAGGGGTTTGGTTTGCTTTGGTTTATTTTAACAAATCCCCTTCTCTCCTGCATGAGTCGGGAACCCAGCTGTGCCCAGCAGGGACAATGGTGGCCCCCATGGTTCCCATGCAAACAACTGCTGCTCTGCCATGGCCATCGGCCTGACCCGGGGCTGCTGGCCCTTGGGCCTGGGCTGGGTGGCTTGGCAGCAGTAGGAGCTGTCTGCCTCCCTTCCCAACCCATCCTGCGCCCTTCCAAGGCTGCAGGGGAGGGAGGGACTGTGTCTGGGTCCTGAGCGGGGGTCAGGGCTGGGGTGCCACAGAAGTTGCTTTTGCCCCACCACATCACCCACCTGGCCAGACTAGGGAAGGCTGTGAAGTTGCCCCCTTCC
>NW_008236478.1:8921426-8972460 GCF_000691975.1 Corvus brachyrhynchos
TGTGTCGGGGTCCTGAGCGGGGGTCAGGGCGGGGGTGCCACAGCAGTTGCGTTTGCCCCACCACATCACCCACCTGGCCAGACTAGGGAAGGCTGTGAAGTTGCACCCGTCCTGCTGAGCTTTTCCTTGCACCCCAGCATTTGGCCATTGATAGGATCGGGGGAACAGTGGGGCGTAGGGATAACAGCATTTAATGCACACATGCACTTGCTGCAGGGGACATCATGCCTCCCTCCCCCTCAGCAGCAGGTGGGTTTTTGCCACCCACACAGCCAGAGGCTGCTCCTAAAAACACCTGGAAAACACATCCTAGCTCTGTCTCTCAAGGAGGTGCAAGAAGAGACTACTCACGGGGGAGCACATTGTAGAGCCTTTCTCTGAAGGTGCCACCATCACTGCAGCCTACCCTGGGGATCTGCAGCTGCCCCCAGCCTGCCCTGCAGGCAGCACTAACTTGAACGCTGATATCCGGGTGACAGGGATTTATGTTATTTCCTGGCATAGCTCTGATGTACAACCCAAACCCATTCCTGTCCCCCGGGCTAGCTGTCAAAAGCTCCAGAGCTTGTGGCTCCCCTGCCCAGGTGCCCTCACTGAGGGGCAGGAGGAGGCCAGTTGGCACAACCTGGGGAAGTCAGAACAGCCCTGCAAGGAGCACAGCTGGTCCTCAGGCACACAACCAGCTCCAACTGTGACCAGCACACAAAGGGAGCTTTTTTCAGTACTTACACAAACTCCAGTGCAAAGATTTCAAAAAGGAGGAACCCAAAGGGGAAGAAGGTGTTGATGTAATAGTGGATGTGGGGAAACGTGCAATAAGCAGCCTCCCGAGCCTTCACCACACCAGTGGGACCGGTCCCCCTCCATGTAGGAAAAGCCAAGGGGTAAATTTTATTTTTCAAGAAATTCCATCCATGGGTACCAGTGCAGTGGTGTGAATTCCCTTTTCACCTTTTGAATTGAGAGTGTTTTAATATATTAACTGTGTTTGTTTTACTGTGGACCAAACTCTCGGAGTTAGCAGAAGCTGAAAGCTCCCCCAGCATCTGAGTTCAAAAATTGGGGTTTAAGTCCTGCCCCTCCATAGGCTGGCCTCCAGCTGTAAGCAGGCAGGAGAACAAGGCTCTCTCCAGGGAGGTAAAAAAAAAAAACCAGCAAAACCAATAAAAATAACAACAATCCTAATCTTTTGTTTTGTTTGACTGGTGTAGGTTCCCCATGTACCTCTGTGTTGTGTCATTTGCATTTCATTGCTTTACTTTAATATGTTTTGTGTTCTGTTTAAAGACAAGAATAACTCATTGTGAAAAATTGGATAACTGTGATCGTGAATAAAGTTGATTTAGATATCCTGCAGCAGCATGGGTGACTGAGTATTTACCACTTGGTAAGTGCAGCACAACACGATGGCCAGCACAACGAGAAGCTGAGGTAAAAGCCAGGGTGGCATGAGAGCCTCTTCCTTAGGGGGAGCTGGGTGGAGAGAGCTCAGGCTTTCCTTTAGTGCTTGAGGATGGGAGGGTGTTGGGAGATGGATATTAATATCCCCTTGGTGGACACCACACACATGTAAGGAATAAAGGAAACCACAGAAGTAAAAGCCAGGGCTGAGAGCATTCCTGAAACCTTAGGCCCCACGCTCCTGAGCCTCTTCACCCCCTCCCCAAAGAGAAGTCACAACTTCTCTACTCTCACTGCCTTGTTTACAGTCTCTTCTGTAACCACAAAAAAGTGCCCTCCACCAGCACAAGGAGAAAGTGTGCTTTGAGGAAATGCAGGACATGCTGCTCAGCCTAGCAGGGGCCAAGTAGGGTTGCTGAAAATGAGGCAGAGCAGTACCATCCTAGCCCTGAACTGAGCAACATACAGAGAAGGCCCACTGACAACCTGTAGTCTGGCCAAGCGAGATGCTAAGGTCAGATGCTTCCTGAATATGTAGCAAGAGACACAAGGATCCAAAGGGAATTTGAATTCTCCAGAGGTGATGCCAGTTCCCTCAAAACCCAATCCTCTGCTGCAGATATCTGCTCAGGAGCACACCTACAGTACAGCAAATGTGAGCTTTTCTCCTCATCTTTTTGTTTAACTATTCAGTAGATCAGAGACTATCTAAATCACACTCTTGTCACAGGACATAAATTTGAGTTGGCATCTTCTCCCTCAGTGTGGGTGCTCCATCTGCCAAGGGACAGGAACACCCCAGGAGTGGTGTTCTCAGCCTCTCCAGCTGAAGCCATTCCACTCTTAACAGTTCCTCAGCAGCCTTAAACATTCCAGACTGGGTGAAGCGAAACCACTTCTCCAACCCAGCTTTCTCTTAACACCAGCCTGAAGAGATGCCAGCTGTTGGGACAAGGCAAGTCTGCTCACCCGTGTGCTGCCCTCCAAGTGCTGTTCCAGCTCCTGCTTTCCCCGGGATGGGAGGACCTCTAGTGGGTCTAGAAAGCCTCATTCCCTCAGGAGCGAGGGACAGAGTTGCTCAACACAGAATGCCCTAGAAACCGGCGGCACTGATTTGCTGGACGTGCTGAGCCCAAGCACTGCCACAGATTAGGACAAGTGCTAACGCTCTGGGCCAAACTCAAATCCTCCCCTTCCTTGGCATCAGCAAGAAGGACCATGGCACATCCGCCAGGTTTTCCCTCTGCCAGGCTCAGCCTGTGCATTCCCCCCTGCAGCTGCCACGTGCAACAGCCCCAGTGAGCTTTGCATCCTCATCTGCCGAGCATCGCTGGAGTCACCCTGCCCTGCCCTCCTTCCCCAGGCCATCGCCATCACCTCACCACATCCAAACCAGAGCTGCAACTTCGCTATTGCTCCCAAACTGTTCTCCACCAGGACCAGGAGAGGTGCAGCACTGACCTTCCCCAGCGAGGGTATCCCAGCACCGCGGCCCTCCCGCTGCTTCACGCGGGGCTATTCCCGGGGTGTCCCGGCTGCGGCACAGCCCGCGGCGGGCGGGGGAGGCGGGGGAGGAAGAGGGGGAGGATGCTCCCAAACTGGTCCAGGGGCTGCAGAGCTGGTCCGGCATCGCCACCTGGTGCTCAGTGCCCGGCCCGGCACTCAGCTCCCAGCTCCTCCCGAGATGGATTTTAACGAACACTCCAAATACACCTAAGTAGGACCAGAAAAATTCATCCTTGAGTGCAGCGCAATTCCGGTAGTGGATCTCCCAGAAAAATGGGCAAGAGGGGAGCAATTAACAGTGAGTGTACAAGCGGATACATTAGCATATAGTGATTGCACCAGCCCAAGAAGACTCTTTCAAGCTGGTTGGCTCAGTCAGCACAAAGGGAAGAGGGGGCACAGCTCCAGCCACGCTTGTCACTAGGTTTGTACCCAGGACTGTGGGCTGCGTCAGATCCAATTCCTAGCAGCCTTCAGAGAGCTGGGGTGCCCAAACAGGACTCCTTGTGCACCATCCACCTACATGCCAGCACACAGGAACATCTGCAGTCAGGCTGGGAACTGAAGAACTAAAAAACAACCTTGTTACCCCTCTACTATTACATCCTTTGTTACAACCTCCTCCCCCCAGTATATCCCCTAATCCAATGCCTTTGTCATCCCCAAGAGATGCTCCTACATAAGGAGAGGGGATCCATTACCAGAAATTTCAGTTTTACCTGTCTGCTGCTTTGCACAGCAATGAACTTCTATTTGCTGAGCTATCTGGGCCTCCAACCTTCAAAGATGAGTAAGAGGAGTCAGCAGTACCCAGCAAACTTGCAGGATCAGACCTTAGTATCCCATGTATAAGCACCAGCTGCTCTGCAGCCTGCACACAGGGGCTCATCCCACCTTGCAGAGCAACTCTTACCACAGAACCAAAGGACCACTTTTGTAAAAGTATGCTTTTCTTCTTATCTGGATCTACCCTTCTCCAAAAAACATCCTCACTTGAGTACTGAAAACCTTAAGAACTTGCTCAACACAGACAAAAGTTCTTCATGTTTGAGGGCTGAGGTGACTAGTCCGTAAACTTTGTGGAACAGAAAAAATACAAAAATACAGCATACACTAACAACTTGGGCCAGGGAACAAGACAAGCTCCTGTATCCATTTAGCCTAACATGAAATTTGCAATTGCATGAATGCACAAATTACAAGTTATTCTGGGAAAGATAAATTCAGTGGAATTCAAGTGGAATCAAAACAGTACTGAAAAGATTAGAAGAAAAACCCCAACAAAACAAACCAACTGGATCACAATTAAAAAGGTCAAAAATTTATTTTTCCTTAGGGCATAAGAGGCATTGTAAACAAAATACCAACAAACAAACAAATCACAAGTCAATTCTTACAGTCTGCAAGCATTTGAAGATAGAGTACCCTTTTCCCACCTCCCCCCAAACACTGCAAGCCTGCTCAAATGGTAACAGGCAACAATCCTGGGCCCTGAAGGTCCAGGGAGTTTTGCCATGTCCCAAGCTGGGACTAAATTTCTCATGTAAGGAGGACACTGCATCTGTTTTATCAAACACTTAAAAAAAAAAAAAAAAGTCCAACAAAATATAAATATTACAGACAAAGATCAGATTTAGCACCACCTTTGGTCCAAGCAATCAATGAACTGGGAGATGACAGGTACAGTTTGTTTAGCAAGTCCTTTCTGCCTGAGTCTTTGAAAACATTAGAGGTTCACATTGCAAGAACTTTTAATAACTCTGAGAAAACAGTCCTCAAACTCTGGCAGTCCCTCACAACCTCCCAGGGTTCTGCACACAGGGAGGGGGGGAGCATCCTGGCTGGGCAGCAGCACCCAGGTCAGCAAAGACCACTCGCCGCTTGGCAGAGCCCTGTGGGACATGGCAACCACTCTGCCAAGGGGTCTGGTCCTGCTCTGGCCCAGCAGAGCTCTGACTTCAGGCATGGCTGAGGACCAGGAAGAGCAGTGACAGGGTGCATCCTGCATTTGCCTTTCCACTAACATTTGCCACCCACCCTCCACCACCCAGCAGACTGTGGCACCTGTGAGCTGCCAGGCTGGGTGATGGCAGATGCCTGGAAGGAGCTGAAGTTGCCCCAATGCAAGTTATTCCAGAGTATCTGGAACATGCAAATCAGGATTTCTTTTATCAACTGTAGTTTACTTCAAGGCCTTTTTAGGCTCATCTTTTCCAATACACACATGCCCATCACAGACGCATGGTTCTGAATTTTTGCAAAGAGGTGTGTCACTGACCAGTTGCTGTGCCACAGCACTGGTGTATGCCAGGACACAGTCACAAGGACTGTG
Source organism: Corvus brachyrhynchos (assembly GCF_000691975.1). Lineage (NCBI taxonomy): Eukaryota > Metazoa > Chordata > Aves > Passeriformes > Corvidae > Corvus > Corvus brachyrhynchos. Next base: position 8,926,666 of record NW_008236478.1, read on the forward strand.
ATAATCCTAGGAGAAAAATTAAGTTCATAAAACACCTGGCAGTATTTTGTTTCTTGCAACTCCCTTTCCTGTAAGTGTCCAGAACTCAAATAGTCTTTTCCTTTCCTGCAGGAATTTTTGAGCAGACCTAATTAACCATTATTAAATACTGTTTAGTTCCAAAACAACACCAGCTCTAATAAATGCCTAAAGAGAAATGCTGAGATCTACTTTTAGGCACAGTACTCTGAAGTCTTTGTTCTGCATCTTCACATGTACAATTGCCCAAGACAAATGGTGTTTCTCATTCTCTGTTGAGAGACCCATACAGAGTTTTCACCTTTACTGACAGAGACATGATTAAAATTTCCCAAATAAGCATTTGTTTTTACTTCACTGCTTCAGAACACACTGCTCTAGGGAGAAATCCCAAACCTCAAATGCTGTCCATTGTTTTGCAGTTCTCTGAGCAAGCAGTTGGTCATGGCAGCAGGAGGAGGGCAGCCCTCTCTGTGTGCATTCCCTGTCCCTCACAGGGCACAGTCACAAGGACAGCTCTGGAAACAGTTCTGGACTGGGCACTGCAGTCAAGTAAAGCCTGCAAATCTGGATTAAGGGGGTGATAATGCTTTGCACAGCTCATTCCCCCCACCACTGTCATATCAAGGGAAAATGAAAACATTGTACTATGATGATTTCATTAATTATTGCTGGGACAAAGCCACACTTCTGTTGTCCCAGCCACAGAAACAGGCCCCCAGTACTGTATATACCAGCTAAATCCTCACAGGTCCCAGCTGATTTGTGCTGAAGCCTGAGGGAAATTTCCCCAGGGTCACTTGGCAAAAAGGAGACCTGTGTTTTCCTCACTGCTAATGCATCTTTTGTGTTGGCCCACAGAAAAGTCGCTCATCTTTGTTAACAGTACTCTAATCTGCATCCAGTCTTTACAAATGTTTACACACAGATTCAGGGACTAGTCACAAAAAGATCAGTTCAGACAGACTGGGGCACCTAATCCCTCATTAACAATAACTCTTCCCATCAGTGGCAAAAGATACTGTTCACTGCAAGAAGTGTCACTTTCCTGGATTTCAGTTTTACTGGGATGACTGAGAAAGGCGAATTTTTTTTTATCATGGACATGATTTCCTTTCCTAGGAAAACCTCTCATAGACCCAAGCACATCTGGACCCTTGCAGGAGGTGTTCATTGTACAGTTTTATCCAACTGGTCAGCATCTCAAGTAAATTAAACAAAAACTGAACAATTGAGTTGAAGATACAGTTATTATTTCTGTCTCTAGCTCATATTTGCTATGACATGCTGTGAACGTCAAGATGCCTGTCACCTCTCTAAGAATTAATTAATGACCAAAAGCTCTACCATCTACATGATCAACAATATTCACTCCACTACCTTCAGTGGAGCTGGATCAGAGGCCACAACAAAATATGGTCCAAAGCTGTTAACACAAAAAAGGATTTTCCCAGACTAATTTTCTTCCTCTCTTAGCTTAACTTGCAACCCAAAACAAACTAAATGGTCTCCTACCCAGAAACTCTCCTAAAAAAAAAAAAAAAAAAAAAAAAAAAAGCCCTCAGCTAATTCCTTCTCATATTTACTGCAACAGAAACCACACCAACTTCTAGACCTTTTCCCAAGTAGAACAGACAAATTCGTTCCCATACTAAAAACAAAACAAACAAAAGACAAAAAAGTGTCACCAACTTGACCACACACACACTAAGACCAGCCACACATTTCTCTATCTCTGGTCACCGACATACTCTCCCAAGATTCCAAGCTCCCACCACCTAACCACTAAGAAATGGAGCTCTACACCAACACAGAAATGACAACAGCATCTAGCTTTCAAGTTCACATTAAGAACATTCAACCACCTAAGAAACCCACTGCAAAACTTCCCTTAGACCAGGCCTAGATCCATATTTTTTTTTTTCTTTTTGGTCAACTAAAAATTTGGGACAGCAAACCCTCAAGGAGCTTCCAGTCCAGACACATGCCATTGCTCTGCTAATGCAGAGGAGCACAACGGCTCAAACAAATTTCAGCCTTCATTCACCAAGAGGTTTGGGCTCCCAGCAACTCACTACCCCCAGTTTCCAGAGATAATCTGGGCTAATTAACAGCTCTGGGTCACCGACATACTCTCCCAAGATTCCAAGCTCCCACCACCTAACCACTAAGAAATGGAGCTCTACACCAACACAGAAATGACAACAGCATCTAGCTTTCAAGTTCACATTAAGAACATTCAACCACCTAAGAAACCCACTGCAAAACTTCCCTTAGACCAGGCCTAGATCCATATTTTTTTTTCTTTTTGGTCAACTAAAAATTTGGGACAGCAAACCCTCAAGGAGCTTCCAGTCCAGACACATGCCATTGCTCTGCTAATGCAGAGGAGCACAACGGCTCAAACAAATTTCAGCCTTCATTCACCAAGAGGTTTGGGCTCCCAGCAACTCACTACCCCCAGTTTCCAGAGATAATCTGGGCTAATTAACAGCTCTGGAAACAGCTACAGATGTACACAGCCAGCTGAGCTGCTTTCAACACCCACCTGGAGTTATCTGCATGTGAACTTTAGCCTAAGCAGCAATCAATCAAGCTGCTGGCAGGACTTCTGACATGACATTTGATATTGAGTCTTAACTGAGGAGGCTCATCTACATCATTCTCCCTAAACATTGCTAGCAGAGTAATAAGCACTGCTGTCTACAGTTAAAGCTGCAATAAAGGAACAGCACTGATGTCATTGGCAGAGCCCTGTGGGACAAGGCAAACACTGTGCCAAGTCAGCCAGACAGCAGAAATGCACTTACTCTGTACACTACTGGCCCCACAACACTCACTTCGGACCCTCAGTACAAAAAAGTCATTGTAATGCTACACACACTTTACTTTTGCAATATTCCAGGTCTGAACTCATCACAAGTAATGAGCAAGACTTTTCAGCAAGCCTGTTCAGTGTGATGCAGAAAAATTCCTCCTAGTGACTGGAAGCAATTATAACTTCCTCCTTCCCTGAAAGTCCAAGATAGGAAGTAGTTAAGTCAGCTATTCATCAAAATACTTCATTTTTTAAAAGGTTTATTTTTCTTTTCTATTTGTTCCAGTTTACTAATTGCTACAGGCTAAGCTCCAGTGACTGCACTATTCTTTTCTATCATGCTTCAAGGGGACAGAAACAAACCGAATTAATGTGTTTTGGGGGACCTGGAATCAGGACAGAATTTGATGCCCCCCCCAAGCCTAAACCCCAAGAGTGATTATGGGATTTTGTTTATTTATTACTACTTCCCTGGTGACCCAGAAGCAGTTCAAGAACAAGCTCTCAAACCACAAAAGAACTGTTTGCACAGAGAAAGCTGCCATATTGCTTACCTTGCAGTCATCAGAGTCAGTAACAGCTTTGATGGAGAGTATCTGGAGAAGTCTGAAATATTTACCTAAATATTAAATGTTATATTTTAAAAAGTCTCTTTCAGTGCCAAGTGATTCTCCCTTCCACCTGTTTTTCTCCTCCACCAAACAGGGACCAAGACAGGTACCACTGTAACCAAATAACCCTGAGCATCAGGGAAAGGTCTCTAAAGCCAACATTTTGTTGTTCCTGCCAACATGGACAGGTCTAGAACAGCCATGCTCGCCCACTCCACCAGCTGAACCTCGGTGTATGCAAACTCCCAGACACACAAACTGCCTGAACTACAGCAAGCATATACAACCTTTGTTTGCCTTCTTTTGGTGGATCAGTGGCTTCAGGATACAGATTGTCATAGCACATTAGGGAATGAAAAAAATCAACTTTTCTCAATAACAAAAAAATCCTATCACAGAGCAGTGATGTATTTAAACCATCTATACAGAGAAAGCACCTGCAGTGTCAGACCAAATAATTTATGGCCTTATTAGAAACATCTTTTTCCTCATATTTTATCTATCTCTCCCCTGCCAATATAGTTACTTCTAATTTCTTTCCAAATTATCAACATAATTCCCATAATTTTAATTCAGTAACAAACAGGAGTCTCAACTCAGGACAGTAGTGGCTTATGCTGACAAGAACAGGTCTGTAAAACGCCAGTGTGAAGCTTTAAACCAAATTTATTTATAAAAAAAAAAAAAACCAAACACAAAACAAAAAAAATTGCACTCTCCAACTAAAAATCAACACTACCTTGATGCAAGAACAAATGAAGAACATAGTTGATGGGACCAGCCCAGCCCTGACAATATAAAATGGGGGAAACTACTTTGTTCTGCCTGTACCAGCCATGTCCGCACGCAGTGCGGCGCAGCTTCTGCTCCAGGAATTGCTGCAGAGTCCCAGCCCTGATGCAAGGGCACCCAAGAGAAAAAAATCTCCTCCTCCCACCCTTGGCAATGCATGCACACCCCACAAAACTGACACCCCAAAGTAGAGTTATGGGTGACTTTTTACAGACACCTGTGCTTTGCTCCAAATTGGGTCTAAGACGGAGGAGGAAAAGCAGCAACAGCAACCTACATCCCAACCCAAAGTCAGCTGACTGGGGGCTTCTGGATCTGGCCTTACATACAGTACTTTATTTGAAAATTACAGACACACACAACAGACACGACTACTGAGCAGCACAGAGGGAGAGAAAGAGCAACACAAGCAGTGAGCAGCATTAGTAGAGGCCATCAAACAGTTCAAGTGTGCGGACACATTCCCCATGCATCATCGCAGTGCTGGTCCCTGCTTCTAGCAAGCAACGAAAAGCAAATGAAAACAAAATAACTTAGACAAACATATGCTCTCAGACCATCATACTGGTACTGTTGGCAGCTATCAAACACTGCATTGGTACACAGCACTTCACTACATGGCTAAATAGCATCTGAAGCTGACAGAGAAGGAGCTGCTGGTGATGGAAAATCACCAGCAAATAGCAGCAAAGCTCCAGCTGGTTTTAAAGAGCTGCAAGATCTGCAGCACAGTGAATCATGGCAGGGCAGCACCAAGGCTCAGCAGTCCTGTGCACCCCCTTTGGAGGTGTAAGAACAGAGTGCACAGAGCTTGCTTTTGCTGAGAACAGTCCATGCTGAGCACCCACAAGGGTCTTCTGTCAGTGTAACTCTACTGATGCTTGCGGGCTTCTTGCCAGTTCAGACAAGAGTATGTGAAAGAATTAAGTTGGCTCCTCAAAACCAGATTCCTAATTGGTAAAGTATTAGAGGTTTTCCAAAATCACGTGTTTGATACTATTTCAGTACAGCTGCAGAATTCAGTTTTTCTGTTTGAATGCAAAGGTCTCTGGTAATACAAAGGCTTTTTGACAAACTTAAGAACAGCAGGACAAAAATTAAGCAGAAAACTGAGGTACATCCCCTCTCCAGAGGAATGAACTAGAGCCAGAGGAGATGTACTTCCCAGCGCTCAGAGAATCAAGCGCTCTGGCTTTCACATTTCTCTTGCACCTTACAAAAATAGTCCAGTTTTTCAAAGGTAGTAGATTTTGCTGCTACCTGTAAAGTCACATTAGTTTTGACAGACAGAAGTTCTCCTTCCATTCAAACAGAATTTAAGACAATACCTCTTTTGAAGAGCAAAGTTTCTGCCCAACTTTATTTAGGACCTGAGAGATCCACCTTTGCAAGCCAAGAATTATGACATAGATATCCAAAAGATCTGTGAAAATCTGCAGGTGAGAACTAACCCAGATAAAATGGAGATGTTTTCTTCTTAGGTTAACAATAAGGACAGAAAAGAAAGGACCTGTAAAAATATTCCCATAGCTCTTGCAATAAATACAAGTAACAATACAGTGTCCAAACTTGGGACTGCACCAGCAGAATTTTATCTTCCCCTCTGGAGTTACCATCAATTCTGAAGTGCAACAGAGGACGTAACCAGCAGAGGCAAACCAGAAGAGAGAATCATGCATGGATGACACACAGAGTGTTTCAAGCATAGCTCAGAAGTCCTGTATTGATAAGGATGTTAATGCACATTTGATACATAATCCTGGCAACATGCTGCATAATCCTTACACTTGCACTAACAGGTGATACTTTTTTACGGAGAGCAGCCATTCCCAACCCAAGCCACCCCAGCTGTCAGTCTCTACCTACCCAAGGGTCCTGTTTTCATCCAGTTGCCCCCTCCCCTGCATTTCCCCTTCCCCTAAGAGTGCATGAATAGAGAATTGCAAACATTTCACACTGCACGTTCCACTCCAAGTCCTGGATGAGGGGCCTGTTTATTCTATGAATATTGCACTTATCCACTCACTGGATTTGCTTTTTCTCAAGATGCAGAGTTATTTGGGAAAAAATAGAAAAAATAGTAGGATACAACACAGGAAAATATGAGTTATTAACAAGCTAGCTATGAAGATCTAAAATTAAATAGTACTAGTTCTATTCTGTTAATACTAGTAATATGAAAATAATGAATGCTTTATCAAATTCCCTTGTTTTTCATATAAGATAAAAGCAGTAACTTTCTTTTTAACTGAGGAAAGCAATGAATATATATTACAATAAAATATGATTCATTAAGATCTGAAAGCGATGAAAACACTTATATAATGCCTTCGTCAAACTTTATAGAATCATAATGGAAGGAGTCTTCGGGGTGCACATCCACAAGGGACAAATGCATTTTCTCACTATACCCATGCAGACGTGAATTTCCATTTTGAAGAGTCTAGCTGCAAGTCAATTTCAATCTTCCATTATTGTGTATTTGCTGTTATTGAATACATCAATTTAAAAACTTCCTGTTGATGCATCAGTTAAGTACCCCAACACGTGCCCATCATCTCTTTTATCCTGGAACTTTTGGCTTGCAAAGGACTGGTACATATGACTACACTCACCCATTGCATGGGGTGACAGCTAAAACAATGAACAGGAATTGCCTCCCATGGGGAAGGACTCCTAACAAAATGCATGACTCTTGCTGTTATGAGAAAGTGTTTTGAAGGGGAAGACAAGGGAAACCAGCAAATAAACTTTTCAGGCATTATATAAACCTCAATAACGAACTCAGAAGTGCTCATTATTATTAAAGTTGCAGTATACAGCAAGACACAATTTTCACATTTTTTAATTTTGTTCTCTGGCATTAGAGTTTGGAATTTCTGCTGGTCCAAATTCAAGACTTTTTGGAAAATACAGAGAGTGGGTGAGAGCAAGACAGCAAGAGCAGCCGCCTCTCCCCCCAGAGGAGGGCCCCCTTCAGCTGCAAAAGGCTTTGCTCAAGCCCTGCACACTCTTCCTCTTAGGTTCAGGAATAAACCAGAAAGAGAAATTTAAACAGTACTATTGATTTCTGCATTGAGTGTTCACTGAGGTGTAACATTACATTTAAATATTGCTCTTGATCCAGTGTCAGTTCTGACAAATTTAGTAAATAAAAGGAGACGATAACATTTTTAGAAAAGAGCTAAAACACTTCTAGCACTACATTGTCCTCTGAGTACTCTGCCAGGTTTTCCTGCCCTGCAGTCGGCCTCTCTGATGTAGCTTAAGGCCTTTTCCTTTGTTTCACAGCTAAGCGTGAAAGGCTTGCTATTTCAGGCATCAGTAGAACTGACCAAAACTAGCTGCTTGCCGATGGAAAAAACAATTATTTTCCTGATATCTCTCGGCTGAAAGAATCAAAAAAAAAAAAAAAAGAGAACATCTCAGTGAGAGATGCTATGACAGCGGCAAGGCAGGAGGGGGAAAAATTGCTTTTGGGGTATTTGTTTTAAAAGTGCCCTTTTAAAAACAAGCAGCCAAAACAACCACCAAGTGAAGGGAAGCCCAAATAGAAGCTCTTCCACCAGGGTGGGAGCCAGCATGCCAAGTGGTGGCCAACAATAATTTCTGGCACCAAGTAGGTCATCTGCACCCCATCCTTTCTGCTGGTACAGGTTGAGGGCAGAGGGAGGCCACAAGTGTGACTCTGCAGCCCATCTACAGGGTCTGGCCCCTCCTCAGGAGGGCATGAAGCCTTTGAGATGGGATTAAGGAACAACTGAGCCACGGAGCTGCTGCATGAGAAAACCCTGGCAGTACTGCAGGCACCCTCACCCTGTGTCACCCTGTGCTGCCTGGAGCACGGCAAACCACCTCCCTGCAAAAGCCAGAGCTGGAGAAGCGAGCCAGCAAGATGGAACAGGAGCTGTGGGAGAGACGGACATTTCCTACAGAACTGTCTCAGGCAGATCCTGAAGCCTCCTAACCTGAGCCTCATGGAGGACTTGCATCCACTGGGGCCAGCCCTGTGCAAGGCACATGGCAGCCAGGCACTGAAACTGCCTGCCAAAAACACCTGTGCCACCCCCACCCTGCAAGGACTCCTGCAGTTCAGAGGTGCCCTGGGCTTGGCTTTGCTGGATGCAAATGCTGAGTATTTCCAGTAGTCTGGGCTCTTCCATCTCCTTGCTGCTCTTCCCTCCTTGGATAGGGGCTCATGTCAGGCCATACACCACACTCAGAGAATTCAGTGGCTCAATGCAGAAGACGTGGGAGCTGTGCTTTACATCCCCCCAAAGAGATGGCCTAGTGGGAATGTCTTTTAACAAAACTTTAGAATATTTTAAATAATAAGTTAATTCTTAATAAATATGTGCTTCAAGAAAATGATAATTATATACTGCACCTTTAAATAATGCACTTAGTTCTCTGCATTGGCTTCATTTTGGTTTCTTTTATTGTTAAAGTGCATTAATTCAAAATAATGAACCACTTCCGCATCATTATTGTTAAAATAAATCATTAACATTAATACGAATCACTAAGTCACTACTATTAGTACTGCAATCTAGCAGATAACTCTATGTATTGCTCTATTTAATACTGTCCAGCAGAAGAATATAATACTTCTATCATAATCTCACAACAGCTCCAGCAGTCCTTTATGGCTGCTACCATATTAGTACAACTAAAAATGGGGAGAAGTATGAGAGACAGGTCCACAATGTCTCAGATACACATCCAGTAAGATGTAGCTAACTGGACATACACTTACACATCATATGGTTAAGACATGAAGGTACAAAGAGGACCCCGCACTGTGATATGAGCTGTTGTGCAGTTACACCTCCTTCTCCTGCCACAATTTAAAGGGATCCCAAACAAACAGCATCCCCTCCCCACCTGCATGCAGAGAGCTGCTCGAACCACAGCACTGTCTGTAGCCTGTAGTTGTGGCACCTGGATGTTGTTTCAGCTACTGAAAGGACATCAGTCACATTAGCTGTAGGCAACTCTCTCAGTGTTATCATGGAAATTAGTAAAACCCCCAAACCACACACACACACACACACAAAAAGAAAAAGAAAGGTAAAAGAAAAGAAGAAAAAAAGAAAAAAAAAAAAGGAAAAAGACAAGAACAACATATAAATTTCCTAATTTTTTTTTTGGCAGTGAAACATCCCCAGTAAGATATGGTATTGTTGTGCTATTTCACTCAGCCCCTTGATCCCAGCTATTTTGAAGCCTTTATAACCTTTAACTTCCAAGCCAAATCAGTATGAAACTGGTGGAAAAAAGGGCATGTAATACTTTGTGTAAACCAATAGTGAAATGGTCTGCCCCTCCCCCCTAGAACAGATTTACAATGCTAACTACTATTTAAAGCAATTAGATATTGATCTTGAGTGATTAACAAGGCCATTTAAGAAAACCCCCAAGCATGACTTCCTTAAGAACAGTAGGGATTTAGTAAATTATGTTTACAGTACAAGGCTACCTCACAAATAACTCCATATTCCTAGCCTTTTCCAATGGATACTCCCTTCCATTTCCCACACTACCCACACCGTGTGCCACATTTCAAAGCATGAGTTAAGAAAGGCAAACAGAACTGGAACTAGAAGAGGCAGCTTCCTGGTTAGATGCACTGTTGACCAAATTGCTTTGATATTAAATCTCTGAGCCTGAGAAGCCCAGGCCCACTTTCCAGTACAAATGTACTCTTTGGATTAAGTGGGAACAGAAACACATATTTGGCTCCTACTTCAGTTTGTAGCCTGTAAGTCTTCTCTTGGTAGAACCAGATACACACACACACAAAAAAAATACAGTAAACCCAGAATGCACAGAAAAGACAAAAACAAAACACAAAAGCAATTCCCCAAAAATATACAAATTATGTGCAGACTGAGCTTGATGGCTTTTTTTTTTTTCTCCACTCATTGTAAACACTGATGTTGCAGAAGGTTACAAATATTTCTTACTAATATCTTGGTGGGCCCTGCCAGCAGCCAGCACCCTTGGATTTGGACCAGAAGGCAAAACAAGAATTAACACATTTGACAGCTTTGTCTTTAGTGTCTTAAGGGACTTTGCTGACTTTGGTAAGTTTTGAGAAACCCAACTCTGGGAAGAGAATCAACCAGTATCACCTGGCAGGAGTCAGGCACAGAACCAAACATGAAGCCTACACAGTAACTGACGTTCTTAAGCAAGGGGTTTGTAGGTTTTTTTTACAAGCACCAGTAGGCATCACTGCCCTAGAACACCTGAAATCCCAACTCAAAGAACAAGACAGAATGAAAGGAAATAAAAAGCCCCCAACCCACACCACCTGATGGCCTTTTCCGGTGAGTTAGCTGTAACAACACTGACATCAGAGACCAAAACTCTCCATGATGAAAAGGCTCCAACTCTAGACCTACCAACTGTTGAGTATAGTAAAAAAAAAAAAAAAAAAAAAATTGAACATGTCCAAAGGATTAGAGTCCCTCTGTGTTTCATAAACTTTCATTTGCTTCTCACTGTAAGTTGTGGAAAAGCATCCAAAATTCTTGGGTGTTCCACGTATGGACAAAAATGAGGAGAAAGGGAGCCAGGATTGTAAAAGTTTGGCACAGAACTCCCCAAGTAGATGCATGTGTATTTCTCTCACAAAAGGCACACATTTGGTTTCCTATCAATAATGGGAAGGATGGGATGTCATACCCTGTTACACATACAAGATTATTAACAACTTCACAAAAAGGCATTTGACTATGCTGCATCTTCCTTGTCGTTGCTTACAGCATGTAAACCCCACAAACCTCTCCAGAACATGGCAGATTTGTCCTCAGTATAGACTCCTTTGTACAAACTGGAGCACAGGGAAACGTCTTTTTGTGTAGCAATTGTTTTTTCCACATGTACGCAGCAGGAACAGTATAAATTAGGGAGGTTAACGATATTGCAGTATTAGTTCTTTTTCTCCAAATAATTTGAGGGCACCCAGCCTTTGAATGGCTTCACACCATTCATGATCTGGCAGTACCACCAGCCATTTGGGTTCCTTTCGAGGACCTCCATGCAGACACCTTCCTGAAACCCTGCAGTCTCCTCATCCCCTTCATAGTCTGCAATGGAAACATAGATGTCTTTGAGATTGTTGTGGATGAACTGGGATTTCTCAATGGGCTTTGGCCTGACTGTGGACACAGGGATCCCATTCCTCTGCGTGGGGAGGTTGGAGGTGGTCTCAGAGCTCTCTGTGCCCAGCCGCTCCGGCTGCTTTCCCTTTGCATCACCAGGCTGTGGCCACGCATTGCTGAAGGAGGAATTCCGACGGACGGTCCTAAGGTGATCTGTAGTTGTTAAAGACTCATTTCTGCGCAAGGAGCATGACAGGTTGTTATCCTTTGGGGGTGGAGACACAAATACTGACTGCGGACGGACAGCAAGTTGCCTCACACCGTTCCTCATTTTAACTGGCCCTGATGCTTTTGAAAAACCACCAGGAGGTTTGCTTGGGATGGGTGGTGTTGCACGTTTGCTCTGGTTGATGGTGTTCAAAGCCTCAACCCTCTTCTCTATCTTCTCTAAACTGTTTGACTTGTTTTCATTTTTCCTGTTCCTGGCAAATGAGGAATCAGTTTCTGCTGATGTAGTTTCTCGCTGGTTATCAGGGAGAGCCAAATAATGGGAAGGAGCCCAGCCTTCCATGTCTCCGTACTTCAGGTACCACCATCCACTGGCTTGCTTTTCCAGCACTTCCACTTCTACTCCTGCTGGGAAGCAAATTTCAGAATCCTGTACCTTTTGGTATGAGTCAGTGGTCACATAGAAACATCTGGAGTCATTTTCTTCCTCGGTTTTGGCTGTATGGCTGGAGCAGAAGATGCCACGGGAAGGAGCTGTGATGACATCAGCTGAGCTTCTCCGAACAGGGTCATCCTGGTTCTCAGAAGCTGTGCGGGGGGGGCTCGCAGACTCTTCACTTCTTGAACCTTTGAGTCCACCTCTGAGCTGCCCAGTTGGCCTCAGCTGACGCCTTAAAGTGCTAATATCCATCTTTTCTTGACTCTGAGAGTCTGCTTTGTTCAGGAAAGGTTTGGGCCTAACAATTGGCTTTGCTCTGATGGAAGGACTCTGCCCGGGATCTTTCTTCATGCCTGTTCTTGGCACGCTACGTAAGCCAACATCTGAAGCTGATCTTGGTTTTGTCTCCTCATTCCTGGAATAGTGACATTTTCCAAGATCAGGCTGAATGTTTTTGTCTGTCTTGAGCTTCACAAGTGATGATTTAGGAGAGCTGGAACATGGAGAATTTCTTCGTATCAAGGACAGAGAGGAGCTCTTCTGAGAATCGGAATCCCCACTAGATTCCTTATTGGACAAAGCATCTTCCACATAACGTCTGAACCCCTCGTTCTCATAGATGGTTTCTTCTTCATGAGCAGCTTCTTCTGAAGACTCTCCTACTTTGAACTTAGCTTTCTGAAGTGATGACACAGGTGAGGGCTTGAGGGGCTGAAAGAGTCGTTTTTCAGGAGTGCCCTCTTCATGATGACTTTCACTCACTTCGCACTCCGACTCAAAGCCAAAGGCAGGCACATCATACTCAGGCTCTTCGTATTTCAGCTTGTGGGGAGAGTCCTGGGTATCTCCTGAAGAAACTGCTCCAGGAGTTGTTCCTTCTTCAGAGTCTTTTGGTTTACTGGGAGGTGCTGGGGGAGGAACCTTTGGGCGGGTTAAAGTACTGGTTCTTCTGTTCAAATTCGGTTTCTTTCTCTTGTCAATATAAGACGCTGGAGCCCATCCTTCCTTCTCTCCAATCTGCACATACCACCAGCCACCAGAATTCTTTTCTATAACCTAAGAGGTAACAAGGAACATGTTACTTAGACAAAAATCTCAACCCACTGCTTTCCACTCCTCCCCTTCCAATCCACTGCCAAGCAACAGATAAATATTACTGTTTTTCCAGATACACTGTTAAGGCTCACCTCTGCTTTTTGTCCTCCACGAAAGCTTATGCCATCAGAGATGCACGACTGGAATTCAGCAATGGTGTAATATTCCACTTCCACGGAGGGTGGCTCTGGTGGCTTGGGTAACTGAAAACCCTACGGCAAATAGGATGCTTTGTTCATTCAAACCAAAGAAACAGTCAGCTGAACAGCAGTATGGAAAAAAAAAAAAATTGCTTTTATTCACTAAGACTCCTCTTTCTTCCTGTGCTACTTCCTAATGGTAACTGCCCAGTTCTCCAGAGTGGGAGCTGATGCATTGATATGGGCTAAAAGAGAAAAGCTTTTCAACATATTCACTGTTCATGCCACCTTCACCAACTATTAAAAGTGTGATAATCTTTACCTGAATAGTAAAAAGTTTTACTCGTGGGTGATAAAGTGTGAGCTGCCATTCCAGTTACACTAAGAGCAGCCCATTTATGCTGAGATTTTGTCCAGAAAGACCCAGCTCCTGATGACTCAACACAACTGCAGGAAATTGCATTGCAACAGGCCCCTAACAGGTTCTGCCTATCATTAAATATACCATTTAAAAATGTAATCCCAATGATTTATTGCTCTTAATCTGCTGCTGGACTTTTTAAACAATCTTAATTAGTCAGTGATATAAGCTAATGGGCATCCCTGGTAGCAAGAAACAAGGATAATACCATAGACCCCCCTAGCTTTGCCCAGCTAAAGTGCTAGATGGGAAGGACTTTACTACTTGATCAAAACAATTCCAGTTCCTCTCCATAACACACCCAGAACCTCTACACAGTCCCAACACAACCTTCATAAAGGCTCTATGGGAAGTGGGATACTGCTATTTACAGCCATTCTGGCATCATACCAGACTCTTCTAAAAGCTAAGTGCCTTTACATTAAGCTGCCACATTTTAGAGTTTGCTGTAATTATTTTTTAAGGTGATAAATGGGATAAGGGTCCTTTCAGGAATTTCAATATTGAAATCTTTTCAGATTAGCACAGTGCTCATTTGCAGGGCAACTAGATGATGGTGAAGCTGCACAGCTTCTACACTTCCCTACTTAGGGTTCTATGAAAGAACTGCAGTTCTGTCAGGATCTCTTGACCATAGGTCAGAGCATCCACAGACAAAGACAAAATGATCCTGAGCCAACAATGGGATAAGGGCAAATCACATACTGTGCTTTATTCTCCTGCTCCTCCATTTCTGAGATAGCCTTTCTGTAACTAACAGTAGATGTTTCATCACACACAGCATGTGGCATTTCACAGAGAATGTATCTCTGCACCTTAGGAACTGTGTCTAACAATGTTATAATTGGATGTTTCTCCACTATAAATGCTGAAATACAGCAGAAGCACAGCCTAATAAAATGCCTTCAGATAATAGGATGGTTTGGATTAAATGAAGATAATTGGAAACAGCAGATATGCTCAGGGTTTCACATATAATATCACTGTTATTTTTAGCATGCAATTAAGTGTCATAGTCTTGCCAAAATAAAGTCTAATTGAAAATAATGCAAAGAAAAATAGGAAGAAAATGCTAATATGCTATTCATGTAGTTTGTTAAGAAACATCTCTGGTGACAGAAAAATTACAAGTCACATACTGCTCATAAAGGGTACAGCAAAGCTATTAGCATGACTTTTTATATAAATATACTACTGACTAGTTCCTATTGAAGATGACAGTTCTAATCTCAAATTGGTACAAACTTCCAGAATTCTAGCTTTGGGGATAAGAAATCATAGGCGGTCTCATTCCTGTAGCATACATCCTTCCACAGGATTCCAAGCCACTTTAAACATACACGAGAGTGAAGCTTCACCACCTCAAAGGTGGTAGCAACAGAAAGAGGAGAGACATTCCCAGTTGCTTAAGAGAAGGTCAAAAGTTTCAGTCTGGGCTAAGGACACCCAGAGGAACTTCAAACTTCTGAGTCAGCCGAACAAGTTTCAATGCTCATGCACAGAACACAGCAGCTCTATCATATTCTCCCTGCAGACCTGATTAGTTGGGGCAACATTTTGAATAACAGAAAACCTGAGTTATCATTAGCATGCCCTGAGGTCTGCTCAACACTTAAACAACGAAATGAACAGGCATGGAAATAAAGGATCTCTCAGATATCCCCCCCACCTTGTACAGCTGCACAAAGTCTAACAAAGCACCCGGACACCTACCCACTGCTAAGATAAACCATAAACCAATACACACCAGACTGGACTCTCTTCTTGGGGGTGGCCTTGTTCTTAGATTTGGAGAACCTGAGCAGGAAAGGGAAAAGGGAGAGTTTATTTAACTTTGCAAATACTGCTAAACACATTTTTCAGCAGCTCTCTGCTGTTACACAGTTTGAGAATAGAAGTCAGTATTTGCAATATTTAAGGCACCTCTATGAAACAAGATAGGAAACTATGAGGGTATATTAGAAATACCAAGGTAGCTTAGCTATTCATCTCTGCTAAGCCAGCAAATTTAAGAGGAGATCACTGCCAGAAAGTAGTGAATTGTATTTTCTGCTGGAACTGACCAGCTCTGTTGGAGACTGGCCAACAAAGAACTGGCCTGATACCTATTTTCCCCCCAGCAGTAAAAATAATTCATTAAACACTCACACTGTCCTCTCTCATAGTATTTTGCCATTCCTTGCACAGAATAGTGTCAGCATCTGCATTTTGCAGATGAAGTAGTAAAATCATTGTAACTTGCCCCCAGGAAAACAGCAGAACAAATGCAAGAGAAGACACGGGTGGTCTCCTCAACTTGAACATGCCATCACATCATCTGCATTTCTGGGGTAGAAGGGCACATTTTAGAGTGTTCAAAAGGATAAAAGTATTCTTCTCTGGAAAAATTAACAAAGTTAACACATGCAGGGTAAGATACAGAACCACCAGCCAGCGTGTGTATAACGTGAAGTTAAATTTTATCACTACTAGTGAAGGACCACATTCTGGAGTCCCTGTTGATACATCTACAGACTATGCGAAGGTCTGTTTGTGTGGACTCGGCTGTAAGGCCAGGACATGTGGGACCTTAGCTGACAGGCAATGCCAGCCCTGAAAGGTAGAGAACAAGAATTCATTGCGAGCCTGTGAAAACCCCGACTACTTTACTGCCTTACTTATTTGAGCTCTTTGTGGTGCTATTCTTGCTATGGCTGGGGATCCCTGGGCCAGTTTGGAAGCCTGCTTGTCTGAAGTCATCATGGCATTGCCATTAGAGTCATTGCACAGGATGGGCAAACTGATTTCCTTCTTGGTGATATGAGTTTCTGCAGACTCGTTTTCTACTTGAGCTTCCTTGTCAGTAGATTTCTTGTTCAGCAGGTTACTGATCTCCATGATGTTTCCTATGATTTCCACTGGCCCAGTTAAGTTCTTTTTCCTAGATGGAAGATCGTCTTTAGCCTTCTTCAGGTATGAAGCTGGGGCCCAGCCTTCTTTGCCCAGATACCTGCAGAGGCAAAAGTAAACACCACCACATCAAACACAGCCTTCTCGTGCATTTCAGGTAGAACAGCTAAAGCAGAAGTGATGGATGACAACATCAAACAAAGTTTGCAGCTCTCAAAAAAGATTTTGTGGTCTCTATTCACTTATTATCTATTGATTAGACATATCAAAGTCAGCTGAGCCAGCAGTGAACTCTGTAGTTGAAAGCCACTAATCATCCTAAGTAAGGAGTCTCTCTGGACAAGAAATAGTTATACACAAGGTAAAGAGCTTCACCAGTTTGTTTTATGCCTCTCCTAGACAGTACCAGGCAAACTCAGTATTTTCCCATACAGCCAAAAAGCAAACTAGTGAGTAAAATATTTTAATAGTTTCTAAACTTCCTAGTGGCAACTCAAATTGAAAATGGGCTAAAATAAGGGTGTACAGCACCTGGTACAGAGAACCTGTGCCTGCAGTTTAGTTGCCTTGTGCAAGTCTCCCTCCCTGAAATCACAAAGAACACTGGCCCTCCTTCCATAATTCCCAGCTCTGCATGAGCAGCTTTCTCTCATGGAGCATATGGGACCCTGAAACTACTACAGCTTCTTCTAGCACTGCTAGATCAAGAAACAATTTGACTAAGGAAAAATGGCTTTGATGGAGACTCATTTTCCTGAACTAGCTAGAGGCTATTTGAAGAAATAAACTGGGAAATGTGAACACACACCTGAATCCAGTGCGTGTTCCCGAAGCACCATCCCGAGCTGATCACGCTACACTTCAAACTGAAGTAATTCTTCTACAACTGGGCTTTAGGGAAGATGTTTTTTCTAACTCCTGCCATTCCTAACACCTCAGCAGGGATTTCAGATTACAATCAGACTCCAGGGAGGACAACCTGGATGAACTCTGCTTTCCCTAATGAAACCCTAACTTGCTATTTCAGTGGGAGTCACTGAAAACCTCCTTTCTTTAATCTCTCAAGATACCCAAAGCAGCCACTTGAACTATAAAGTGGGAAAGCAGGCACCATTAAAATCCTGGTGCTCAGGAAATACACAGGTTAAAACAGTAGGACTCCAAGGTTCTTTATTGAAAAGGGAGCCTCATTAGACAGCAGAGGAAGGAGCTGGGGCACATGGGATATGAGCAAATCATTCCCTGGCAGGTGAGCATCTTTGTCATGACAACACTTGCATTCTGAGGTTTCCAGTGAGATCTCTGCATCAAGTCTCATCCTGGGCTCCCTCACCACATCCACACACTTGATAGAGGCTCTGGGACTTTACAGGCAGAACAGGAAAATGCAGTGTAGATTTGATTCTCTAGACTTCTTTATTACTCTTCCTGTATAAAAGCAAATACAGTTGTTGTACTTCTAGCAATGACTATGAGGATCTTTCTGTCCAAAATCTGACCTTTTCCTCCCCACCCACCTAGACCAGGCAGGATACTAGAGATTCTGCTTCTCCCTACATACCTGCCTTCTGTCACACATGAAGGCAAAGATGGAGGATCTCTCCTGCTCAGGAAGTTTAGTGACAAGTTTTTCCAGTGATTCTGGTGTCAAAGGAAAGCATCCCAACAATTCTGAGCTTTATTTGATGCATGAAGACTAACAAGAAGTAGCAATCTGGTACTATCTTGATTTGACTTCTAAAAGATACACAGCACCCACTGAGTGATACTGTCTCAAGAAGCAACTTGGATCTATTCAATCCTGTCCCTTTTGAGGCTTTTCTGCTAGGCCACAAACCAAGCCAAAAAAGGAAAAGGAACAAAGGCCTCAGTACACGCCACAATTCCTGTTGTGTCAAGGCATCACCCAGTGCCATTTTCCAGCCCTGAAGACTTTTGGCTTCATTCCCTTTTGCAGTTGACAGCCCTTTTGCAGAGCTACTGACCAATGCTCTCTGCTGCCTTTGCATCAAGTAAGTTTTTTTAAAGGATATTTGTGAGTTTATATGATGTGAAGGTGTAGAGGCCTCTGTGAGAAAGCCACAGCGGCCAATGCACTGAGGACTCAGTACCAAAGGTTACTTTCAAAAGAGCTTGATTGTGCAAAAACAGCAAGAAAAAACAGTTTACATCCATCTTAGTTTGTGGGAGACTTACCATGTTTAAGATCAGAAAGACAGCCACAGGCAGGTTCTGTACTGGCCTGTTAGTTCTCCTGCCAACTGTATGCATTTGGATCAGCCTGTGTAACCCCACTGCTACAAATACCTCTGATCTCACATGGTTTCTCCCAATGAATAATAGCAGCAATAGATGGACAGTTAATAACTCTGGGCAACATGCCCTCAGAAGAGAGGCTGTTGTAGGCTACCTCTCCCTGTGTTAGCCAATTTAACCTGAAGTTAATGCTGAGCAGTAGTTACCAGAAACTGCTTTATTTCTGCAATATCACAAATAAAAACTACTTCTGTAAGTGAAATATGCTCACATTTTTTACCTTAGTCCTTTGAATTTGGTAATCTTTCAGCCATTTGAAAATATAACCATAGCAGATTCCTTGATCTTCCCCATTTCATAGAGGAAAGAACTAAAACAACCACTAATCAGTTTCAAAGAAGTCCTGAACCAGTAACAACTTTCATTTCACATCCTTAGAGTTGAATCACAAGTATCCTTCCTTCATTTATATTCATAACCTACTGGATACATTTCAAACCTCATCCTAGATTCCTCCTTGTTTCACTGCTGTCAGCATCTCCCAGCTGAACTTCATTCACATGGGTTGAGGCTCACAAAATGAAGAAGATGAAGGCAAATAACAAAAGCTTTATTTAGCATATTGGTACTTGCCCTGCACCCAGTCCACCTGGGCACCATAAGATTTTATCTATTACTGTCACCTGGAGGCAAAGTAGGATCTAAATGACAGATGCTAATGCCACACTGGGAAGAACAGATCTACTGAATTCAACAGAACAGTAAGTAGGATCCTAGGACAGAGCCTTTCTTTAATTTCTCCAGAGTCCTGATTTTTTTTGTTTTGTTTTGTTTTTTTTAATCATAATGCACGTGGGGCGAAATAAAGACAGACACCAATACTGCATCTAGCTTGTACAGCACTGAATTGGGAGGGTCTTAGGTGCAGTGATTTGGTTCCTTCATGCTTCTAAAACCCTCCTGTTTATATTACATGAAGGAAAAAATGGATTAAAACCATAGGAATGTCAAAAAAAAGTCAGAAGTGCCTCTGTAAGTCTGAGAGTCACATCTGCTTTCCAGCTCCAGAGCACTGGAATTACTCCAGAGGGAAGCAAACCAGGGAAATAAAAAAAAAAAATTAAAAAAAAAAAGAAGAAAAGAAAAAGAAGGACAGGAAATGAGGATCAGCACATGGCCAAGAATTTGGAGAAATTACGTATTTAAGGTGGAACAAACTAATGTCTTTAAGGTGGATTCCATTTACAAACTACTGGATTTGTTTTTATCTCTACACACTGAAGCGTGTTCAGTCTGTTATCCAGCCCAGGATCCAACTGCATTCTCTTCCTGCTCCCTCTCCCCTCACACTCAGAACAGGAGAAGGAGTTGCTCCTTCTAAGGTGCTCAATACTCAGAGAAGCAAATTTCTGCTGGAAGGGAGTCCTTTTCTGAGGGGCACCTAACAGTATTCAGGGCAGTTTACATGTAACAGCTACCCAGGCTGCAAAGGATCAGTTTGCAGGGATGGACCACATCATCATCATTTCCAAAGTGTTGCCTAAGGAAAAAAACTGTTTCTAAGAGATTAATCCTCCAGCAAGAAAGTAGTACAGTGCTCCAAAGCAGCAGAGAGGAGTGCAGTTGACACCCCACATGCTTGTCACACATATGGGGAGCTTGTAACTCATCTTCCAGCAAGAAGAGAGGTTTCTCAAATCAAAAATGCCTTACAAAAAAGCTGAGCACATGCTGCACTCCCCAACTATCAGGGGGTGGGCTGGGGCATCCACTGTCCTTCCAGCAGATTGCCATGAGTGAAGATGCCATGGAAACCACTGCACCAAGTGTCACCGTACTCCAGAAGGTACTCCTGATGTGTAGAAAAATGAGTCTTTTGGGTTGACTCAAAGGAGCGTGTGAGGAAAAGGGGAAAAAAAAATTCAACTTATTGCAGGAGTGCTAATATGGCAAAGGGAAACCTACAGTAGTAACCAGGCTACACTGCAGAAAGAGAATACAAAAATAAACTAGAGATGTCTTGGAATGGTTCTCCTCTCAGGAAACCTATCTGAAAATCTGGATTCCACTTCTGTAGATGATTAAGGGAGAAAAAAATGTGACCTGACCAAACCCAGGCATTTTTGAGTTCCTCCTATCTAGAGTGCCTTCCTGGCTCCACTGCTATCTTTATTAGCTTATTTGCTCCATGGGATCATTAGATAGAAAAGTGGTATTTTTTTTCATCTAAGTAAGGGAAATCAAGAAAAACAACAACATTGCTTCGGTCAGCATTTTCCCTGTCCTCATTCATAGCCAATAAATCAAGCAGAATTCAAACAAAAGCAAGTTATCACTTGGGGAGTGAAAGAGGAAAAAATCACTATAATTACATGCTGAATGGAAAAAGATGACTATATGAGATGTTCTGCACTGCTGAGAGCTAAAGCTCCATTTTTAAGCTACCTGTTGTACCACATCTTGTTCAAAGAGAAATGAGATGTCACAGCACTGCCAGGTTCACACACAGATACAAGGCAAGGGGGAGAACCACGAAAGAGCACTACAACTTAAATGCTGTGTGAACCTAGATAAAGAAAGCTCTCATCAAGTGCTCATCCTGCCACCCTGTATCACTGAGACAATATCTAACCTACAGTCTTCCCACATTTACAAAGGAGATTCCCAAGTCAAAACCCTCTGCAATGACTGCTGTTCCAATTACATAACAAAATTCAATACACAATAACAACTTCACCTGCCCTTGGAATCCAGTCCCTCTACATCAACAATACCTAATGTGGACACACAGAAATCAAAGCAAATTAGCTGAAACCATTGGTAAGCTTGCAAAAGGGCTATAGTCAGCAAACTGATCTCGTATCCCTGAAAGTAGAACTACCTGCCCCAAACAGCTCAAGAGATCACAATCAGCCTTTCAGCATTGCTATAAATAGATTTAAATAGGTTGTAGAATAACTCCTATACTGGAAACATTAAAATAATATACAACAGAAAGCCTTGTTAGGTCTCACAGATCTTAACTCAGATATGGGCTTTTAACTTGAAGCAAGAAAAAAAAAAAATCTCTAAAACTGCAAGTTAAGGCATTTCCTCACTGGAATGGTCCACAGCCTTCGCAGACACTGTAGTGTTACTTTAGCCACCATTGTATCGCCTCAGAATTTTCCTTACATTTCTTCAAGAGGCATTATGAACAATTTGGGCTTCCTTGTCCACCTACAGAATGATTTAAATGCTAACACTCAGTGAATGATCAGAAAAGCTCATTGTCACAGTTTCAGTAGGTTGCACAGCTTCTTTACCTGATGTACCACCATCCTTCCAGGTTCTTTTGGATGACCTCCACGGTGACCCCTTTCTCGAACCCAATCTCATCCTTCCCCTGGCTGGCGTACGGCTGGATAGTGACATATTTCTCTTCTGGTGAGGGGAGAAAAGGCAACATCAGTTAGGGTCAGGATCAGTCCAGCTGTTTTTCTGCACTGCTTGCTTTTAAACTGTTGTGCAGCGATTACGCGAAGCCATTACAAAAGGCGGAGCCCTGCTCAGGGGCCCACTGGTTATTTATGCTGACGACATGACAGATAATCAGCCCCTCGCCACTACCCTGCTGCTGATAATCACAAGATGTTTCCATGCCAATAATGACACAAAGTCCCCAGAAAGCCTCCCTCCCCCCCCTCCAAGTTCCTCGAACGGGTAAGGGAGAGGATTTGAAGCTGGACTTAACTCCCATACTGTAACTTGACAGAATCAACCCGGCTGCCAAATCAGCCGAGCGTCACCGCGGGAGCTGCAGCCAGTTGGCTCTTTGCACATGCACATGGCTGCACAAAGCATTGTGTTACTGAAACCCGAGTGCTGCATCCCCACAGGGACACATCTCCCCAGCCCAGAGGGGCTGGCCCAGCACACTGCTCTACTTGCACCTCCCAAGCAGCATAGGTCTACAGCAATGAGCTTGAAACATTAAGAAAACCGTGACAAAAGAACAAAAGAGGTTTTCAAATGATAGGAGACGATACAGCATTTGCATTCGTGGGTTGTGAAGTGTTTTACAAACATACTTTTGCTAAACCTCACTCCAGAGAAATGCACGTGTGACCCTGGTGAAGGAGGGCCAGAACTAAGACACAGACTTCAAAAGCACAGACTGGATTTCAAGTATGGTGTTTGAGCCAAAAACTTAGCATCCCTATTCATCTCCAGCATCTATCCCCTTCCCAGCTGGGCACAGGTTTTAAGCAGACTTGCTGAGAGCAACCCAATAAACAGAGCAGAACAGACACTTGTCAACATCTTCCTTCCACCTACCCAGGAGCCATTTAGTGCAGCATTCCCATCACACTCAAGGTCAACCTTTCCCTCTGGAGCTTAAAAAATTACACCTGGCATTGAAAACTTGAACTACCATCCTTCCTCTGCAGCAGCAGACACAGAAAGTGTCACCAAAGCCCTCTCCTCAACCCAAACTACAGTGCAGTGACAGCATGAGTTTCTGTAGCTAGATAAAAGGCAGGAAGGCAAGTGATTCAGTGCACCCCAGCCAGCCTTCCTAGCACTTTCTACCAGCAGTCACAACAAGGCAGGGAATAACAAACAGAGAGCTGCCAGTGCACAGGAATGGGCAGGAAATGAAGTGAATCCAGAGCTCCTGATCACTGCAGAACAAAGGAAACACGAACAGGCTGCAGCAGCTTGAAGCAAACACCCTTTAAGAGAGTACAACAGATCCAAGCAGCTGTTTGGTTTTGTGGCTCAACTGCATTTTGTTGCTGGGTGAAGCACGGAAACTTTAATGAAAAATAATTCAAACAAGCCCTTACTGAGACAAAGTAAGAAATAATACCTCAGAAAGGGGAAAGTAATGTTGACAGAGCATCTGATGGCAGCAAATTCAGTAAAGCTACATCTCTGAAGTCAAGTTCCCTTGACTGGTCACATTTGGATCTTTCTAATTCTGATGGGGCAAAATCTGTCAAAACCTTTGCTACCAAGAGGAAAAGACTCTCTGCTGCACTCCCCTAGAAGGGCTGCTTCACTGGCTTATCACTGGTAAGAAATTCCAGCTAGTTTTAAGTAGCATCATCAGCATATGACACCTTCCCCACAGAAATACTCCACTATGAGATGGAACCTGATGAATGAAACCTGGCAAATGAAACCCCAGCTTCCAAATCACAGGACAGGACAGCTTTCCTAGTTAGGCTTCTGCTCTGTGTGGTAGAATTGGACTAATTTCTCCTCTATTTTCAATTTCCTGCTGCAGAAGGAGCTACATGACTGGTTTCCACTGCATGCAAAGCACTAAACTGAACTGCAGAAGACCCTTGGGCAGCTAGATCTTGCCCCTGAAGGGGCCAGGGGAAAGTTCAGAGCTGCTCTGTCCAGATATACGTTGTTTCAGACACTTTCAGGGATGTTTCTAGGACAGCAATACCGAGCTAAGCATATATTTGCTGAGTCTTGGAAGAAAGCCCTTTTTTTTCTTTCCCCCATACCAAAGCTGCTTTATAACCCAGGCTGTCAGAGATCACCCTTGCCACTACAGCTCCCACAGAAATTGCTGTGTTTATTCTATTTTTCCTCCACACAAACACCAGGCTCTGCTTCAGCTAGTCAGCTATTCAGCTCCTCTTGCTGGGCACAGCGGTCTCACTCTTCAGGGATGTGGCTTCCCTTCTTCTGCAGATGACCATGCATAGGGTGCTCATTCCTAGCTTCCAAAACAACTTTCCAAACACCTCTGTGAGGATGTGAGACAGAGATGGGTGAGTGGTCACCCATCAAAACCAACAGCACTGGAGGCTGATCATTCAGGAGAAACAGTAAGGCTCTTCTGAACTGCCACTGTCTTATTCTGTCCATGAGCACCTTCACTGCTTACATCTTCAGTCCTATGGCTTTCAACTCAGGACTACTGCTTTTTGAGAAGAAAGCCCTTCAGGTGACTCCTCCCCATAGAGAGGAAATAAAAAAAAGTGAGTGCATGGAAATAGGGATGGAAGAGAGAGAAAAAGGATCTCCCATGAAGCAAGACAATCCAAAGGGTTAAAAATCCACTCTAGAAAAGAAGGTCCCACGATATTTTTTTGTTTAGCAGCTCTATTTTTAAGCCTACAGATAAAAGCCAGGAAGCCATCACTACAATTTCCCCTTGCAAAGTACTTTGACAGCAAAAATTACATTTCCAAGATTACACACGTTTGGTTTCTGTCAATGCTGCAGGAGATACCACAAACATACATGAAGTTTGTAACTTAAACAGTATTCTGGAGATATGGGCCCCCTTGTAATCAAAGTGTAAATTCTGTTTTGTTTCTCAAAGATTATCTCTAGCCAGTGGACACTTTATATAAACCAAGATTTGCCGAAGGGAGCAGGGGAGCTTTCAGTGGATGTGTCACTGAAGAGGACTGATAATAGCATTCAACATATCAGATTATTATTCTAAAGTCTTTAAGAGAAGATATTTGACACTTCATGACTGATATGTAAAGTTGCTGTGAAGACTTAAAATAGATAAATGGTTTCATGAGAGAATCAGCAGAGCATCAGACAGTAGAATGACACTGCTCTGAGTTACACTGACAAATCTGATATATCGTGCTGGTTTCATTCAGCTGTGACAGGCAATAGTATAAAACAGAAGTCAGTGAACCATCCCAGACCTACTATTGAAGTTATATGCCCAGATCTACAGAGAATACAAAAGCATATAATTTTGGTTCATTAAGTTTTGATTTAAGAATTACCAGGGGGGGAAAAAAAAACCAAGCCAAACAGAAGGATAATTTTACTCCCCAGCTGCAGCTTCCGTTACATCAGCCTCAGTGCTGAGGTCAAGTGGGCAGAATAAACTTTACTACATGCTACAAAGCACATACGCCAGCTAAAAGGTTGCATTTAGAAACAATGGGATGAAAGTCCTACCCCCTTCGAGATGAAAACGGCAAGAAGGCAGCTCTGTTCTTAGTGAGTGACATCCGGAGATCTGTTAATTGCTCAATTAGCCAACCTCACTCACATTTCTTTACCGCTAATTTGCAGGTCAAAGACACCTTCCCCAGCTGAGCTAAAGGAGGTTCCTCTGTGGAAATTGAGCTGCACTCCTAAATCCGAACAAGGCACGCATGAAGAAGCAAAGCCCATTTGGCAAAGAGCTACGATACAAGTCTGTCCCATCATGCGTTATCCAACTGCACCTACTTAGATTGGGAGGAAGGGATGAGTATGTGTCATTCTCTCTCCTCCCCAGACACAGACACTATTTAAAATATGCACAACCAGAATTTTTGCACTATTTCAACTACCCAGCTCATACCATGCTGCTGTAGCTGTGCTCTGCCCAGCCCTCCTGGCAGCCCAGTGCTCAGTCCACTATTTATTCCAAAGCCTCAATTCCCTATCAGTCTATTTTTCTCCTCTTTCCTTTCCTCCTTCCCAAATAAAGGCAGGCTTCTATTTTGCTCTGGTTCTACCTAAAATCTCCTGAACAAATACAGTAGAGAATTGGGACCAAAATATAGGGACAGATCTTGGTGGATCACTGGGAAAACAGCATGGACAGCAGAAAACAGTACCCATGTCCTTGGAACATCCCACAATAATACAGAGAGGGCTTTCTCTAGCAACAAAGATTTCCCCCCATAAAATGTAGCACAGGTAGGGCTGTCCAGCTGGAAGGTGTGCACATAGACAGGATGAAGGATTTGAGCTGTCCAATGCCCTGCATTACAGCCACATACACTACAAGGTCTATGCAGAAGTACACAACAGACCTGGTACGAGGAAGTCACTGGTGTTTGAGAGTTATGGATCACTCTTTCACAAGCTGCTAACACCTAATGTCCTGCAACCACTAGAAGAGGACAAAAGAAGCAAAAAGAAAAGAAAACTAAAAAAACCTACCAAACCAAGAACACAACCATTTCGTGTTCCTCCACCAACATCACAGTGTTTTGCCAAGCTGAGGCCTTTCCTACACGTAAACATCAGTAGCTCTAAAATTAAAAAGCTACTTTAAAACCACTTTTTGAACGCAGAGCAGAGTCAAGGCAACCTATACAAAACTTGATCTAAAACCTGGCTAGGACAGTTTAAGCATGCCCATGTTTCTTGTCCGACCGATTTTAAGATGCAGCTTAATGAAGTGCAACTTTTCACATAAAAAGAATTTATAACACAGCTATGTATGATTGACAGCACAGCAAGATGACCTGTAGGCACCTTGGCAACGCTCATCAAGTAGCTACAGGTCACCTCTGCAGTCATAGTGTAATGGGGACTGAAACATTTGTTCTGTCTTGCCCAGCCTGTTCACTGGCTGTGATACAACATACTGGCTGCAGAAAAATGAGGGATGACACATTTTACTTCTTAAATTTTAGGAGGACTTAATGTCAATGACAATTATTTTTGGATAATTGCAGACCTTGACAACTGTGCTTTGTGTTCCTTCCCTTTGTGTAGGATTTCAGCTTGTAAATAGTGAGCAGTTGGGTACATTCCAACACATTCCCTTTAAACAAACCATTTCCAAGTAAGTTTTCTTTTGCTTCACCTGATGTATTTCTGTCAAGTAGTAAAAGGGGACTCTCAGAAGAATTTTTAGGCATTGGTTATGGCATTTTCCATATCAGGTGACCTGTTAGGACACCTCTCCCACAGGAAAAACCTCAGGACAGCTAAGATGAAACTCCATTCCCTACTAAAGAAATTAAACCTACCTGGCTGACAAAGCAAGACACTGAACTTGACAGCCTTTGAGGCTCCTCCAATCCCACCTGTCAAACCACAATTCTGTATTTTACATGTGTGACTGTGCACACAGACACTACACTGAAGTTACGAGGTGTCTTGAAAAGGCAACTTGGTCCCTTCTCTGGCTGTCTGGATTTATACTTAATGTCAGGTCAAGGAAAGCAGCCCTATGGTTTTACTGCTTGAGTTGTAACACAGAGCTTCAGTAGCGCTTTCCAAATCCTCCTTATTCCATCTTCCTGATTCCCTTGGCACTGATTATTTCAGATTCCTCCTAGTCTACCACCCATGTGATAGACTTGCCCCAACATTTTCAAAGTCCTCCACCATTGCTGCTCCTGACTGCCAAAGCCCCAATCTGGCCCTTCAACAACTCATTTGCACAGCCACCTCCTGCCTGCTTTGCTCCCTCCCCAGACTTTCAGCACACACTGCTCTTGCAGAAGGCTTTTGGCACAGCAGTACTCTGGCACTTTTACCAGACTCCTTCCAAGTGCATTCCCCATTCAGTTGTTCCATCTTGAATTTTCAAGCCTGTGTGCTGTGCCTTGCTTTAATATCCTACTACACACACTCATGTGTTCACGTGCATTTCCCACTCCTTCAAATTCGGTGATCTTTCCCCACTCAGCCTCATGCCTTTCATATGATGCCTCATCAACCTGAGCAGGCTTCTTCCTCAGTGCTATCAAATAACCTGAAACTCTCAAATCCTTTCTAAAATAAGCCTTACCTACCCCGATTTCTTGCCTTACCAAACAAGCTTAGTTTTAGTCCTTCTCTAAAAGCTTTTAAAAATACTGAATAAGTACCATTTTGCACCGTGAAAACCCCTTTGGTTGCAAAAATATTCATCCCAAATCGCCCCTTGCCCACGTTCCTTTGGTGCACAGATCTTTGTTTAGGCTGTAAACTGTTTAGGACAGGAGCCTTGCCTTTAAGCAACTAAAGCATGTTTCCAGCTCTGCACAATCAGTCTCATCTTTCCCAGGCAAACAGCCAGTGCTCAGACATTTCTGCTTCCAAGTTCTGAGCACCCCATTTCACATTCCTTTCCTTCACCTCTATTTTCTAAGTTTGCTCTTTTCTGCCTCCATTAGGAAGCGTGGAAGTTATCTGCAGCACTTCAGGAGCCAACCAAATAAGGGAGTAATTTCCTTTGCTCAGTTGGTGCTTGTACATGCCCCCAACTTTCTGTGACCCCATCCTGGTTTGATATGCCAGTAAGGGTAGGGATGGGGGGAACCGGACTAGAAATTAGCCAATTAATGATTTCTCAGCAAAATGCAACAGCCCCAAACCCACATCTTCCAAACCACAGAAGAATTTTCTTCCAAAATACTTTCCCCTCTGTCAGCAGTCTGTGTCTTCCCTCCCCCACTCCTCCGCTCCACCCCCCCGTTTGTCAGACCTGCTTCTGGAAAAAGTCTTGCTGTTCCAGAAAGTGATGCATTAATTCAACATGGACTTTGTTTTACTTGCCTAAATATGCACAGAGAGAGTGACTGTCAACAGTTATCAAATGTGTTCATCTGCAGACAGGAGCTCTTCAGCCTTTGTCCCTCTTCCCCTCCCTGCCTTTTTTGTCTTAAATAACAGAAAACCTTGTGACAACAGATAGAAAAGAACAACAATGACATTTCTTCTGAACAGTTTTGTATTGCGCATGCTCTTACTTCAACCAAGCAAGGAGCAATAAACATTTACTACTTTCCTTGGAGAACTGAGTTAAAAAAAACCCAAACCAAACAAAAGAAAAAAAAAGAAAAAGAAAAAAAAACCCAACCAAAGAAGAGAACAAACTAAGTCTGAAGCTGCTCTGTGCTGGTTTGATTTAGCACAGCAATGCCACTCACAGCCTTCTGCTGTGAGTGACAAACATTTCATCTCCATCAAGCACAAGGAGGGAAGAGTGAAAACAAAGGGAGAAGTCCCATGGAGGGGACTGCCAAAGAGGGCAGAACAGCTCTGGTGAGATGCAGCTACAAAACTGGCTGCAGAACCACCCACCTGGGCTAGGACATGGGGTTCCAGTATCAAGACCGACTCAGGATGAGGTTCAAGTATCAAGACCACTGGGTTACATGGCTGCCTTCCCTCTACACACTGCCTTTCCCCATCAAGCTCCCTCTCTCCCTAAGACAGGCAAGCAGTGGGAAGTTCTAACTTTTAACTCTTTCAATGAATAGCTTATTCCTTGTGCTAGGAGCTACCCCTAAATAATAGGCTCATTTGGCAGAAATTCAGCCCA
The DNA here is from genome assembly GCF_000691975.1 of Corvus brachyrhynchos. Classification (NCBI taxonomy): domain Eukaryota; kingdom Metazoa; phylum Chordata; class Aves; order Passeriformes; family Corvidae; genus Corvus; species Corvus brachyrhynchos. Next base: position 8,956,499 of record NW_008236478.1, read on the forward strand.
CATGTCACTATACTGCTGGTATGAATAACTTTAAAGTGCTTTCCTGCATTCTAACAGCTCCAGTTGAAAACACTGGGCACAAAACCAAAGCAGCAATAACTTAGATATTTGGCATAGAAGACAGGCATGTAACCTCCCAATTTTACCAATCAAACTGTACAAGCACAAATGACTTTTCATTAAATTAGCCTGAAAACAATCCTAAGTTCCTTTCCAGGGGAAGTTCCAAATAAATGTATGTGTAGAATTACTATTTAACCGTGTACAAAACAAGAACTCTGTAGCAGGTCTAACGAGTGTCAAGACTGAGGAAAACAACAAACTTTCAGGCTTCTCCTCACAACCCACATTTGTATTACTGGAGTTTCAGAATGTATAGGAAAATGTTTAGAGAATGTACCACATTTAACATTAAAAAAAAGCAAGCTTTGCAGCTACATAAGAAACATAAACCAATGTAATCTCTTAGATCTGGGCACACCACAGACCATTTTAAAGAGAAAAGTTCAGCAACAAAAGTCATCTGTTTCTCTTTGTAGAAACAGACTACAGCTGTTCCCCTTGCAGACTTTTTTCAATTTTAAAAAAGGAGCACTACCCATGATATTCAATAATTTGTCTTTCATGTTTCTTATTCACAGACACACTGCTTCCAAATATCTGGAGGTCAGAGATGCCTAGCCTCCTCAAACAGCTTTGGAAAGGGTAGAAATAAATAAGCCATATGCTACCCCTAATAATTCTCCCCCATCAGGCAGTCTAACAGGGAAGCAAGCACTCTTCCTTTCTGCACTCAGGCTTTCCTGGCGCTTCTAATATTCAAGTCACTTCGAAAATTCTGCCCTTCAGAAACAATGCTCAATCCTTTGGTTCTAGCCTTAAGGTGATTCTATCACAGACCTACCTGATAAAAATGCTTATTAGTGGTACTCAAGCGTAAATACAAAGAGAAGCATCCTTTACAGCTTGCTTTTAAACTCCAGTGAACTCCTGGAGCTAACCCTCTTCCAGCAGCAGGGACTATTTCAAGCAGAATATTGCTGGGTGGGAAGAATTTCAGCCAAAATGCTTAATTGAGTTTGTTTCCAAGGAAGAGGCCAAGTGGGGAAGGGGAAGCTGTTCTGCTTGTGTTGAACAATTCTGGCAACGTCCTGTTTGAACAACTTGAGTTCTTCTGTGCTTTGGAGCAAGGACTTGAAGGTTGGCAAGGGGGTGCATATGAACACTTCATGACATTTCAGTGCAAACCCACCCAAATTTGGCCTTGTTAAAAGTCTTTTGGGCTGGGATGGGAGGGGAAGAAGGGCAAAAAACTCTCCTGACCTCACATAAACTGTGCTCTGTTAGAGAACAGCAGGCTGGACACCCAGAGAAACTCATACTTTCAACAACTGCAGTTTGGAAGGCATAGATGTCTGTACAGGCTGCAGCTCTGCCAGATCATGAAGCCACTGTCTCCAACTTGTGCCCATTTATTCAAATCACTTTCTTTACTTCCAATAAGCCTGCTCTTGTAAGAGTTCCCCAACCTATCATTTCTGATGACATTCAACAGCCTATTTTTAGCCAGCCTGGCTAGCTGTGGCTGAAATACATTGGAGAGACCTTATAGAAGCAGCTCAGTCACAGAGGGTGCCCCAAACCTTGGACAGAATCACAGATTGCTGAAGTTTGTGCCAAGTTCAAGTGCCAAGATTCAGTTTGAGATAAATCACATATTCTCCAACACACTCAAAACCCCAGGCCTGCTTGGGCCTAATAGGGAAGAAACTGTAATGAAGCAAGAAAAAGGCAAGGATGGAAGGATTAGGGGAGCCTATAGTGGGGAAGACTGCCAAGGAGAACACTGACAGCGGTCAGAGGGCACGTCTGGAGAAGATGCACACAGATGGTGGGTATCAGAATGCAAGAGGAAAAACTTGGGAATGCAGCTTAGGTCCTTGAGTCTTACCAGCTGACTGTTAAGGGACTGGTTATGCAGTCTTAATATTTTATGGAGCTTTGTTTGCAATATTGTATGAATATGAAAGAATGCATTTGTTTTCACCAGTAAATAAATTGTTTAGAAAACAGATTCCCATAAATTCTCACAGTTAAATTGCCAGCAAGCATCTGACAGAGTTTGACAAAGCAAAATAAGTAGCTCCCAAACTGTTGGGGCACAGAAACAAGCAGACTTTCTTTCCCCCCAAGACAGTATGTGTGCTTATGATGGTTTTTTGGTGCCTTCGGAGTGCATTTAGTGGCTGAGAAGCAAGACCTTGTCTTCTGAAAGTAGTTCCAGTTGCTGCAGGGTCAAGCTCTGGCAGGAAGAACACAGATCTTGTTGGTTTTGTTTCCTCAATAACAATTTGAAACAAGGTTAAAGGGCCACTGAAAAGCTGGGTGTCCTTGAGACACAGGAGGCTACACATAGTACCATCATCAAATCCAGAAGGTAAATTTGCCACTTTAAAAGCACCTTCTCTCCTCCATGGGAAAAGGCACCTTTCCATCAACTGGGAATCATCTCTTGCGCTTACATTTGGATCCATTCTCTCAGTAAGGTTGTCTGAAAGTTACACAGAGGTGCAAATGGTGCTTTGTCCCCCCTTTCCTTTCCAAAGTGCAACGAACACATCTGCATGATTTTGCAAGTGGAGCGGGATATAAATAGGGGTACCTTTGCTCTGGGAAAGATGATTCACCTGCACTTAAGAAATACTTGGTTTGGAAGCTTCTCGGACTTTACCCAAACACAGACTCACCCAAACACAAGGTGTTCCCCTCTACCCTGCCATACTCACTGTTAGACCAGCAAAAGCTAAGAAAAACCCAAACCAAACCAACTAAAATGCTGCTAGTGGTGGTATTCTAAACACCTAGGAATGATGTCAAAAACTTCCAAAAGTTGTCAAGTCTCTCTTTAGTACCAAGCACTGCTTTACAAGGAAGAGAGGGGACTGAAACTGGAACAATTCTCATCTTTCCACACAACACACTTTTCCAGTGTGCACATCTCTGACCATGGCTTTTTGGCATTCAACTCATTTTAATAGCCCTGAAACTATCACTTGTCCTTACTGAGGTAGGAAAGACTGGGGACAAAAATGCCCAAAGTTAAAACACAACAGATGTGAGCTTCCCCAACAGCACAAGGAGCCAGACTGCAGAGCTACCCTTGGTTACCACCTCCTGGGGTGCCTAATCCTGGCTCCAAGACACCCTCAAGCTGCCGCATCCAACATCCACATCTGAACTCTGGAGCTGCGGCCCCTCACTACCAGAGTGCCAAAGATGCAGGTCCCGACACACGAAGCTGCAGTGGGGCTTTTGGTGCCCCCTGAGTGGCCGGTGCCATAGGAGGCTATGCATTCACCTCGGCTCTGCTGCCTGTTGACTATCCCGCCCAGCGTCCATCGCCGGTCCAGGCGCCTCAGGTGAGCCTTGCGTCGCTTAGAAACTAGTTTGGAACATGGATGGAAACAAAACAAAGGAAAAAGAAAGAAAAAAAAATGATGGGAGGGTGAGGAATAAAAACAAAACATGGTATTTACAAGCACTGGTCTTGTTAGTGGGAATGGGTTAGGTGGGATGCAGATGCTTTTAGTTTATACAGTACAGTGGAACAAGTTAACTTCTTGAGCTTGTGCTATGTGAGCCACGCAGAACTGTCACAAATTGCCACTCTTGCTATTGGCTTCTCAAAAAATAGTACTTATAATAAAAAAAATCAAAACCACATACACATTCCAAAATAAGCTGCACAACTAAAGACACTTGTCCAAGGAGAGTGCAGTGGCAGGGCACATCATCATTGCTGTTGCATCTCCTAATTCAGCTGCATTATCCTTGGGGAATTCAGTCTATTGCATATGACATCAAACCCAACAGGGCTCTAAACCTCTCTAAGCAAAATTATCACACTGTAAACAAACCCACAAACTCTTATGTAAGTTCCTTCATAACAGCAGCACTCAGGAACTGAACCCAAGTGAAAAGTGTCTGATGTGCTTGCAAGACATGACTTCCATTCATTACCACAGCTGGTTCTCATGATCAAAACTTCTAATATACAGACTACAATATAAGGAAAAAAACTAACCTTGCAATTATTGAGCAGGCTCGAGAAGCTAACAAGCCAGGACTGAGTATTAGTTACACACTCAAACGATAACTTATGCCTGAAGTATAAACAAAGACAAGACACTTATGGAAATGGCACTGTGAGAGCAGCTGTGCACAGAGGACACCACTTGTTTTCTGGACCACATACTTAGATCTGTACTCAGTTTCTTCAGCCTGTACAGGTGTGAAAGACACTGGAACCATTAGACTGGCACAGAAACACAGACAAACACTTCCATTTTTTCCATTCAAGGGCTTCCATCCTAATTTGGCAACTACTGCAAGGGTGCTTGGTGCTGCTGCAAAGCAATGCAAAATATTGCAAGGTAGTAATAGCTGAAGTGCAAACAGAATCATTTTACTAGTGATGCCGGAAGCTGTTCATAAACTTTGATATCAAATCATTCATAATAATTCAATTCTGCATATGTGCACTTATTTAGGGAATACACCCTTATAGCGGAGTAGACACCGTTGTCTTTTAGAACTGTGTTCTGCAGACAATCAGGCACAGCAAAATTATTTGATTGGGAAATCATTAGCTGGACAAGAAAAAAAAATAATTTCACCGAAGAGTGGTTTTTGACTTTTTGTCCTTGATTATCTGTCAGGGACTTAGACCAGACTTTTACATCCAGCTCACTCTCCTCAATTTTTCCTTTGCTGTAAGGCCCAAACCTTTCTACCCTGTCCTAAGTGGAGGTGTGATGAATGGTGTTGAACAGGTACATTATCTAGTCTGTGGTACTCTATACTTCCCCTTTGATCCCATATTGGTCAAAAACCAACCATAAATTTTCAGAGGAGCCGAATCTCAAGATTACAGATAGCTGTGGTTTTGGCTCATGGAAATCAGTGATCCTCTTGGAAGCCCATGGAGGGACAAAAGATGAGCAGATTTAACCTGGTGACTTTCCCCAAATCACAAGGACATTAGACTGCCAGTTACACGCATGCTACACAAGAGACAACATAGGACACCTCACCAGACACACAGATTATAGCAGAGAGAGAAGTTAAGTTGCAGTAAGGCTGCCTGTGTTAGGAGGTTTCTATACAAGAAAGGAAGAAATGAAATGCTGAGTGTAAAGGCTTGCAGGATGGAGAGGTGCAGAAGGGGTAGAAACCGGCTTAAGGTGCCAATACAGAGTAGTCATCTTGCTCCTTCTCACACTGGGAGTTTGGAGGATTTAGCCATCCAGGAACACCCCTTGAAAACAGTGGGTCACACAGACCCTCCACACCATGTCCTCACAATGTATGGCGATCCCCAGTGACAGCCCTTTTATACTACAGTGATGCTTTTGTATGAGCCAGGGTTTTTTCCTCCTTAACAATACTGAATTTTGCCATTTGATCCCAAACTTGGACTTGGTTGGCCATGCCACAGTCACCAGAAAGGTTGCTTATTAAAAAGTGTCTACACCTTTCCAGAGATTATGTTAACATGTTTACTTTATCAGCTCCTGTATCTGTTAAATGTTTCTTTAGATTGCTTTCTGATTGTTTTCCAAGCCTTGCAAGATCACATTGCTCTGAACACAGGCCCAGGTAACAATCAGCTGTCTGCCTTCACCCAGATGAAAATGTTGTACAAGCTCAGGTGCAGGGAGGAAACATTTCTGTCTTTCTCAGGGAACAGACTATTTAAACAGAGACACATGGAAATATTACTGCTGTGTAGGGGCAGAATTATTAGCAAGATGTGTTCAGCACCCCCCTATCTTTACTGGGCCTGCCACAGCAGAGCAGACTTCTGGGTTTGCCTGGCTAGTGGACTTGTTCTAGGCCTGTTCAAATGGGGAGGGACAAGGGGCTGATACACAAGGCTCCCTGCATCAGTGTTTCTGCTCTTTCAAAGTTGGGGGAGCAGAGATTGCACAGTTGCAGGAAGTTAATGTCTGTTGGAGTCACTCTGAAACTTGTATAAGCTCTAAATTCTGGGGCTAAGGCACTTCATCCACTTGAAGTGCCTTCCTCCTCAGTTACATCAGAGCCCCTTTCTCCTGCCTACCTGGAAAGAGCTGGCAAATTTTCTGTCTAAGTACATTCACTTTGATTCACCTTTTTAAAGACAGTAAAACCAAGCAATTCTTTCCTCTCCTACGAAATAATTATATGGAGAAGAATAGCCCAAGTAAAGAAGAACTGGAGGGGAAGAAACAAAGAATGTAGGAAGTCTCAGCTTAGATGGTTAATAACATAAACCAAAGTTACTAAAAAGCAAGCAAAAGCTGGGGCACATCAGAGCAGCTGCAGAGGTTATGCAATTAGATCTGTCACTGAGATGGAACCGAGTGAAAGGCAAGGGCAGTCTCAGGTTTCAGCATATCTGGATTTGGAGTAAGGCAGGGAGCAGGACTGCTGACCGTAGGTGAAGAGAGCAGCATAATGGATTAAAAGGGACTGAGAGGAAGGAGATAAGGAATATTTGATGGATTTTCCATTACCCAGGACAAAATGCTGTGTGGCAGCAGCCCTGTGCCGAGTACACTCCAGAGGGCAACATGAAGGGAGGAAGAGAGCTTGAAATGAAAGCAGTTTAAGCAATAAGGCTGTCAAGCACGCACTGTATTTAAGAGTCAGGAAAAGAGAGGAAGCTACAGACCAACAGACAAGGCATTCTTCAGTGCTTGCAGACCAGAGCAGTAAAGTTTTGTTCTTTAGTAACAGGGAAAATTTACTCACTGCTTTTGCATCCACTAAGATGTTGCATCATACCAGACTGGTTCCTGGCCTACCAGTCTACAGCCAGTCTGTCTCTAAACCAGGATATGGGTGGACTTGAGCAGGGAAAAATTAGTTACAGAGACAAAGATTTCAATAAGCTGCAGATGTCACCCTTGGAGCCCAGCACAAAGCTCTGTGTTGCCTGTGTGCCATTTTAATGGTCAGATGGTCACCCCAACACATCTCTAAGCCTCCTGCCTTTGCTAAGGAAAGGTCAGCTGAGGTTCCACATACATTTTTACATAAGCATCATGTCAAGAGCACCTAGATTCACTAGAATGGAGCAAATCATAACAAAAGTGTCCTTTGTACACAGTTGCTACATGAGAAGCCCATTAAGATGTGGTTAGTCTTTCATAATGGAACTGAGGAACATGTGATGCCGAACTATTCAATTTCTGGAACCTGACTTAAGCATCTTTAGTAAAAAAAAAAAAAAAAGCAGTGCGCTAAATACATATACATGACAAACAGCATCTCACTTTTAACAGAATGGACCATACCAAATAAAATTACCTTTCCACACAACCACAGACCACAGCAAACAGCAGTGAAACTAGTTTCCAAGATTAATTAATTAAAGGAAATTAATGAGAAGCAACCATTAAAGTTAAATCTCACTCCTTTCAATGGCCTGTGGCTCTATCATGCATCTTCTTCCGATTAGCAGCTCTCACTTGGGGGGAAAAAAGCATAAACCAAGTGAATACAAATATTCTCTTGATGACAAAAAGCTTTCCATACCTTCCCCAAATTTAGATGTGTTGATGTCAGAGTCATCTCTGGTTCCATTTTGGGATTCCAGGTATGTAGCAGGGACCCATCCTTGCTCCTCTGCTGTGCTCACAAACCACCAACCTACGAAAAGAAGCAAAAGAAGTTTCTTGGTCAACACTTAGAGGAACAAGAATAGTAAAATGCTACAGAGGAGATGGCAGAGTCAGCAGCTCTGGTGCATGTTTGAGCTACTCTGCAGCTTCCTAGAACAAGAAAGGGTTTAGTCCTATTATACTATTTCTATCAGATCCTCTCCCAGTGGTAGTGTGCAGGCTTGCTAGAAAAAGGGCGCAATGAAGCAAATAATCAATTTATTTTAAGAAATTCAAAGTCCATCCATGACAACTTTGACTCAAGTTCTTTAATTCAGTTTCTCCAAGCTGGTCTTGTTACGTGTACATCTACAGAATCAAAACACTTTGTACGTGTAAATATGTGCATGTGAACATGTGTGAAATAGCACAAACACTGCCCAAATCCTAACACGAAGTATTATAAAAGGCAAATGAGGGAAACAGGAATGACTTTCATAGAAGGGCACAGATTTCAGAACAGGATATAAAAGTGCTTCTAGAGCACTTGTAACCACAGCTGGTGTTTAACAAACATGACCTGAATTCAGTGCCCTGGGAAGCTGGAAAGTACTGCACAGAACAGAAACAAAGAGAAAAGCCAACTAAAATCTGACTTCAGGCCATAGGTACCTCTTATTTGTCACCTGAACATCCAAGTTTCTACCGCTATCTACAAAAATGTTAAGTATTCAGCAGTATATATGGATATAACCTTTAAGTTGTAGCTGTGGAAAGATGAATAAAATTATATGCATGCCAGCTTCAGATTAAATGCATTCCAACTATAACAATCCTTGCCTCTTTTCTTGCTTGGTCACACTGATTTATTGAATCCTTCACTGGTTTTGACACAGACTCACTCACCCAAGAACTTGCTGCTCTCAGATATGAGCACAACTAGATTCTCCTCCATTCAGGTAAGGTCTGGGTTAAGACAACAGGAAAATAAGAAGTCTAACAGGTAAGCAAACCACTTCTGTTGTTTTCTGTGATCCCCCAGGTTCCCCAGAAAACATAAGCTGCTTTGTCAGGACCATACAAACTGTTGTCCAATACCACTCTTCCAGCTTCCCCAAAGGGAGTTGGGAAAACAGCTATTTCTGTACATGCACCGCAGAACAGCTGACAGACTTTGATGGCTGTCATAAACACAGCAAATTTCACAGAAGCTGGCCTGTGATGAGCAGAGGTGCCAGCTTGGGCTGTAAAGAGATGGGCACCAACACTAGTGAGCTGTGAAGTGGCCATGCATCCCTCCCACAGCTGGGATGCCACAGCCCAGCCCAGCAAGGCAGAAGGGAAGGTCCGCTGGGCTCTGCTGCCATGCCACATGCAACTGTCTGTAAGAGAAGAACCACCCTGCTCAAACAATGCTCAAGTGTTCGTGCTAAAAGTCACCCAAGTTCATTCCAAATCCTGTCACGGAAGATTTTACCAGAGAACAGTAGCTACAAACCCTTGCTTTCCTCCCTGGGGCATGTGGCTGGGAGACAATGTACCCCAAGCAACCACCCCTCACATGCCCCTGGGCAGCTCCTAGGCAGCTCTATTTATTTACTCTCCAAATTCAGACATAGATTTCCATCTTCTGGCCCAGCAGAGGTTTGGAAACTTTGCTTCACAGGGCTCATGGTTGGAAAATTTAAATTTAGTTATTCTCCCTCAGCAGGAGGTGGATTCTCCTGCCATGAAGCCCACAGCAGCGAACATGCAGGATCTGCCAGACCGTTTCAAAAACACGTCTTCATGGTTGTTCCTTATTTCACCAGCAACTTATCGACATGGGTAGCAAATACAGTTTAACATACACTTGTAATTAGGCACAAAATGCGAGAAGCTGCCTTCCAGCTGATACCAATTAGACTGGAATAGTTTACGTAAACTCTTCCTCAGAAAGAAATTAAACACACGTGAAAAAAGGACTTGCCTACACTTAAAAATGTACATTTGGGCCAAATTCAAGCCATGGTAAAACCATGTTTGGAGGGCTGGATCACACTTCCTTGATGCCAACCCTGTGCTAGCCCGTTTCACAATACAGCTTCTCTGGTTTGGCTCACTGGCCTCAGAGCCAAGTTTAGGTCTTTTGCTTGGGGCCATAGGGCAGCTGAGCCTCCATCTATCTAAACACGACTCAGGCTAAAGCTCCTAATCGCCACAGAACTCATCAAAGTTATCATTTCTTTCTAAAGATTTCCTTTATAAACTCTGCCGAAGGGTAAAGTATAAATGAGAAATCTCTGCAGCTACTGAGAACTCACAGCATTTGTCCAAGTTCAGGAAAAACCAGCCCCCCACTCTGAAATTCTCTTCCCCCATTTCAAGCTTGCTTCCCAGAAAGACAGAAGAAAGGCTTTAATATAGCTCAGTGAAATAGCATATCAACAGAAAAACGTGTGTTTTACTTAAACAGACTCAACAACTGAGAAGACTGAGAAACTTTCAGTGACACCCCCCGGCAGCAGAGAAGTCACAAACGGGTGCTCACAGGCAAGATGTGCAAGGTCTCAGAGTGGCTAAGCAGCCACTGCTGAGGCAGCACAGCCCTTATGAGACCAAAACCTAAATTCTGATGGCACATCCAAGCCATAGCCCTACAGAAAGGAAATTACAGCAGAGTGCAAGAATTGACTCCTAGCAGAAAATGGCTGCAGTGCAGACAAGCTCCTCAACACAGCCTGTGCATGACAGCCACAACCTGCAGAACTCTGCCCTGCTGATCACAAAGTACTTGCCCTGCACCATCCCCTCATTAGAAGCATTAGGGCAGCTGCTGTTTGGTACCACCACCCCTTCCCCCCTCTCACTCCCAGGTTCATGGGTATTCACGGTTTGCAGACAAATTAGCCATATTGGTCTTAGTTTGTACCATTACAGCCCTGGCTTTCTGCAAACAATCCCTTGTCCCATCTCTCCCATCTCTTGCCATCTCTCCCAACGCAGAGCATCACAGAAAACTTGATTTTGAAACACAGAACAAAACACTGCATTTATTTTGAGTTCTCCGTCTATGCTGGAGATTAGCTTGACTTCACAATTCATTATTAAAACCATTCTGCAGCAACATCTGCAGGGAATTATGTAAAGTTATCTCTGTGCACTGCCAAGCCAGTCTGAGGTTCACTCTTGCACTCACACCATCTGTAAAAATTAGGCAGTGCTTTACAGCTTGAGTTAACCCTTACAGGGGCCCCTGGTGTTTGGTCTCTCTCAGGCACCAAAACACAACTCTTAACACTGATGTGGCATGGATGTCTTGACTGAGACTTCCCAGCCCTCATCTCTGATGAGGATTTAAATGGAGTTTGAGCTTCACAGAGGCACAGAGCTGTAGCCACTGTGCCCAGACAAAGTTCAACTTGAGCTTTGCTGCACTTCTCCAACTGCCTTAACACTAACCCAAGAACACGAATTTTTAAGGTAGGAGTGCAATTTTGTCCCCACATACCTTGCTGTTTTGGTTGGCATCTGTCAGCATCCCTAAGCTGCAAGAGCCAAGATATCTCCCCATTCAGAGTCCACCTAGGCTCAGATAACTCACAGGCATTTCACAAGTTACGAAGAAATGACCAGTTCCACTTGACATACAGATAATGCATATGGCAAGATGGTGATAGCAAAATGGATTGGTCACACTGGAGAACGACTAAATGACAAGACGACTTGGATTCTAAGAAACCATGTTCTTGCTTATAATTGTATTCCCACTCCTCTTCCCGAAAGGCTTTTGCCAAAGTGGAAGAATTAAGCAGATGTTAACCACAACATGCACCTTGGGAAACTACTGGAACATAGTTAAAGGAGTATACTTTATGCCAGTTTTGCTCACGTCTGTATGCTGCCTTACCATACCACAGTCCATACTTCAGTGGCTGATACACACCAACAGGAGAACTAGCTGTTCCCATTGAGGCCTGTCTGATCATAACATGCTACAAAACACTATAAATACATAAAATTGCAGGATCATGCTGAACTTCGGTTTCTAATTCTCTCCTCAACCATTAATTTCTCTGTAGACTTTGTCATTTTATGAGCTTAACTAAAGTAAACAGGACTGATAGCACCACTGTAAAAGGGCACGGCTATTTCTCCAGCATAAGTAGACTACACATTCTTCTAAACAAATACTTAAGTAACACTCCACCTCTCAAGAGTCTTGGAAAAATCCCACTCAAGCAGCAGTCTGGTACATTTGACACACAGTCTATGGGCTTCAGAGAGCTGTTCATTTTAAAGATCCTTCTGCCTTGGAACTCTCTCAAGAGGTTTTTTTGATCCGACAACATAAATTGTCCTACAAAGCAGTACTAGGTGCAATTAGGTCACTTCCAGACCAGTCACACAGAGCTTTTCATGCCAACAGCTGATTACTTTCCTTCAGAGATAAGATCTACTTCATTAAAGAACAGCTAAGATAAGGTTGCTGCTGTACAGTTGAAGGCACTTGCTTTTTCCACCCCTCCAAAGCTCTTGCCACATAGTACACATATATTTGATACACATAGGGCAGTCAGTTGTAATTGCCTCTGACAGACCTCTGAATATGGAAAAGCAAACATATAAAGGCACCAGGAATAGTATTTTACAAGAGGGATTTTCTGCAGTTAACTTATTCTCATACTCACTCCTGTGTCTGTATACTGCTAGCTATTATGATTGTCCATGCTGGCTCTGCTCTCTGCAAGAGGCTTTTTCAGTCCCACACACTTGGAAAAGCATAAGGTTGAAACCACTGAATTAATATGAAGGCCAGTGTCTGATTTTTGTGAGTTTTATTCTTAAAATTCACAGAAGAGGCATCTTTCTTTTAAATATTGAGATACATGCAAGAGGTCTTTCTAGCACAGAGCTGACTGCAGCTTAGGGTACAGGAGTCTATGAACAATTCACTGCAAGGCAGACTAAGGCTGTCATCTTAGGATGAATTTTTAAAGCTGGTGAAATATTAAAGGGAGCTTTCACCTCAAAACACGTAATGTTTCCCAGCCTATGTGCACTGCAGACTTCACTGCAGCCACCACTCAACCATGAAGCAATGTTTGTCTTGTTTTAGAGATGAAAGTGGGGCCCAAAGACATGCCCCAGGAAGAAAGATGTTTGTGGAAGACATCCTACTCAAACACAGTTAAGATCCACAGCACATGTTCATAGCCTTTTATGTGCCACATATTTATGGGTCATATATTAGGGTTCCAGATCAACCCCGTATTATGATCCTTCCAGCCAGTTCATGTCCTAGAGCTACACACTGGGAGCATAGTTCACGTGGGAAACCCCACTTCCAACAGGAAGTGCTGCACCCCCAAATGTCTGTGCCTGATTGCTCTAACATTCAAGAGTGAAGGTTGTTACCTTTCAACTGCTGTGGTTGCACTCCAGGTGCTAAATCCTGCTTTAGGAACTCAGGAATAAAACTCACCACCCCAAGCTACTGCTTAACTCCAAGAGGTTTTTTAATTTGCTGCTGAAATACCCCAAGAGCCCACAGCGCTGTGATAGGGCAAAACTGTTGGCTCTTTCATGTAAGAGAAGAGCGAAAAAAGGATCACCCCTGTCCCTCCCTTCTTGGTAGCCCAGCATGGGAAATTGGGAGCTTCTATACAGGTTATGAAAAAGGTCTTTTACTACAGCATTAAAAAAATTAATGAAGAACTACAACCACAGAGACTCTGCCTTTTTGTTTTTTTTAAAGGGCACTTCTTCTTTAAAGAAAATAATTAAGATTTAAAAGGTAATAAGCAAACATTTTGCTCCTGGTACCAACAGTCCCAACATCTGAAGGACACACATTAGAAACCACCCACCTATTCAACAGTGGTCACACAGCTACAGCCTACAGTCTGCCCAGCAAACTACTCTCAATATTTAAAACTGAGTAATAGTTTTAATATTTAGCGAAGAGAGTATACACTGAAGGAAGATGAAAAGCTGCACACTCTTGTGCCTTGTGTTCAACTAAAAATTTAGAGGTGTCCCTACAAAAACATAATAGGAACCTGACCTTAAGAGCATCACTCTGGAAACCTGACAACACAATGCACACATAGACTGCCCTGGAAACACTTTTCCTTCCCTCCTTAGGGAGGGTCTGAAAGCAGAGTTATGTTCTCATCTCATCAGACCACAGGCTGCAGCAGTTTTTGCTTAATTTGTTGATTGAAACAACACTTGAGGGCTTCCTGAGGAGAAGATGATGGGGAGCAGGAGGAGGTGGGGACTTCTGGAAGGCTGAAATTTGTTGATATCATTTTTTGGCTATTAACAGGACAGCATTTTGCCTTACGGAGCTAAAAGTTGGAACAAAAGGCCAAGAGCTGAGACCACAGTTTGCTTTCTCCACCAATACTTGATAGTAACTGCAAATGCTTAGGGCTCAGCAGCAGCATAGGGAATTGCAGTCCTTGCACTGCTTTAGGTGTTACTAAACACAAGGGAAACAGAAGTGAATCCCAGAGTTTGGGTGCTGTAACATACTCTTCCTGCAATGACTGGTTATTAAGGTAACTAGTTGGATTTGCTATCCTAATCCTTCCAGTCTGTCTTCTTCCCACACTTCTACTGCCAATCTTGTGACATTTGTAGATGGAGACTTCTCAGCTGTGCTGTTAGCAAATCCCATTGCTGTTGTTCCTATGGCTGCAGAGCTGGCTGGCGTGGAGAGCCCGCTACATGTGAATAAATATGCTAGTTAATGCTGCCACACAGGCTTTGCCTGGACCCAAACCAGCCGACTAGGCGTGTCCATAAGTCTTTGATACAGAGTCCCAAAGTGTATTGCAGGTTCTGGATGAAATAATCTAGCTTGCTTGGGTTGGTTTCACATCACGTTATATGCATAAATACACATGTATCTATGTGAAAACTCACACCCTGCACTCCAACACATATTACCCTTGTCTTCTGCTGGGATTGGGACTGTTTCCTCGTACTTTTGGAAAAAACAGAAGTGAGCTGAACATGGGAAAAGTTCATGGGAAAAGAGAAAACTGGATAATGTACAACTCAGCTCTAATATTTTATGGGTTACATCACTAGCAGAGATGATGGATATTCCGAGTATTAGACAACTAGGAAATACCGCATTACTGTATTTATTCAAATCTTACAAGATAGTAGGCAACAAGCCTTCCTGAGGTGCACATTTGGCAAAAACTTATATATTTATCTCTTGTTAGAGTTGTGACTTCTTGTGTCTATGTGTATAGGGAGTTGTTCAAGTACAGCACACAGTTTATCTTTGCATTCTGATAATACAAACTGATAGTTACAGACTCCAAGTGCTGTATCTGCAGCTATTTGCTGTGGCCCAATTGTTACCCAGGGGCTTCCCCTCCCTGTTTAAAAAATGGCCTCAGATTTGTGTATTGACACAGCTGGAACAAAGGAATCTGCCAAACATGTTTTCTAGAATTGGCACGTACATCCACAAAGCCATCACACAATCCAGTACAAATTACACATTGTGTTCTTAAAGCAAGGGAATCAACACACTACCTACATTAACAGACATGGAAAAGTCTTGGACATTGCCTGTAAATCCCAGATCACACTCCAGGTCACCAGCTTCTCTTAAACCGTCAAGTACTCTGGGCTCCCCAAGACAGAAGATGATGGAAGCATCACTTGCTAAGCCTGCTCATGTCCAACTTCAAAACACACAAGCCAACATGCCCAGGGTGTTGGCCAGCATCCCCAGACCCCTCACTTTAGGGGATCCACAGAGCAATCAAGTCAGCCAGTGCCGAAGAAGTTGGAAAAAACCAAAAATTGTTTACCAAGGCTCAAACAGCCTAATGCCTTCTAAAAATAAATTTTAAATAATCTTCCCCTTCCTGCTTTACTTGATTTCATGAACACCTAATGGTGAAACTGTCTGTGCAATGTCAGCTGCATTCCACATAGCCCAATGCATCTGTGTGTGTCCAAACCACAGTACCAACTCAGTTATTACAGAAAATACCTGGTTACTGATCACAGATTTTCCTTTTTTTTCCCCATCTGATCTGTTTGGATACCACATTTCCTGTCTGACCTCGAGTTCTGGTCATATTATACATCTATTTTCATCTTCTCTTGAATTCTTTTGTTCTCTTAAGAAGTGACAGATTTACACTGATCCTTCAGAGATGAAGTCTTTGTGATTTCAGTAACCACAAGGCAAGGTAAGATCGTGGAGCTCACACAGACTGAACAACCAGTACAAAAAGTTCTGCATTAAGTCTCTGTGGGCAACAAGTGGTACTGCAGGATATCTTTCTTTCTTTTTTCTTT
>NW_008236478.1:8972473-8988508 GCF_000691975.1 Corvus brachyrhynchos
GAGGTTGACCCGTGAGAATACAGTCTGCTGCTAGCATCTTCCAGTACAAATTTCCTGATCATGAGAAGTTCCTGGGGTACTTTTCTTCCTTCACGTTCAATTACAGCCCAGAACCATTAATTTTCCTCTCCAAAAGGACTTCTGTCCCATATCTCCTTTAGTATTGCTATTGTTACAAAGATGCTGCTCAAGCAGGAAAGTTAAGCAATAAAACCATCTCCCACCTTCCATAAGCCTGTTCCCCCTACTTCTCTTCATCAGCCCATCATTTAAAGGTTGAAATCTATAGACTTGAGGTTTTAATGAACCTGCCAAACTGATGCTGTCGTCACCATGTTTACATAAATGAGTAATTTACAAAAGCTCCCAGCCACAAGTGGGTTTGGCTGGGGTGCAGAGAGAGGAGGACTTCAGCAGACAGGGCAGAACATACAGAAATTTGGTGGGCAAACCCAGCCCATGGCAGAAACAAATAATCCACTGCCTTCAGAAAGACTATGCCAGCATAGTCAGTGCCTGCAGCAAATTTTCCAGAGCCATGAACAACTGATTACAGTAAAGGCATGCAAACAGATGGCTTTCCCCCCCACGGGGCATAGGGGGCTCAGCCATAGAAGCCAAGAGAGACTCTATTAGTCATGACCAGTTGTGGGGTTGTATTTTCTGTGGTCAGCCAATGGGGTGCAACCATCAAGCTCACAAGTAATTTCCTTTACATTCACAGGACTTAATCTTAAAGAAAACACATTTTGTGTCCAAGCTTTCTCTAGGAAAACATGAATAAGCTTTCAAACGGGCCTCATAGTAATCTTGTCCAAAGATTACAAATTACTTCCTAGCGGTTTAAAAAGTTACAGACCCCCAGCCCCAGCTGATAGGAAATGGCCTTCACAGGCAGCAAAGAATGGCCAATATTAACTTCCCATATAGACTGACAAAAGTTGCTTTTGTTTAAATTTCTTATTCTGAAGTCTGTAGAGAACATGGTGTCACTTGCTTATTGGGAATTCCTCATAACTACACAGAATCAGAGAAAAAGAGTCTGAGAACTAGGAACAAAACCTAGCAGAGTACCAAACAGCAGTGCAGGTGGTAGAGTCAAAATCATACAGGAATTCCGTATTTCATTTAAAAACACATTTGCTGCCTCTGAGGCACACTTTGTTTATGTCAGGATAGAGCAGAGCAACACTACACAAAAGCTTGAACAAAAGCTGCAGTATATCCACCAGAAATCTGAGGATACAGCAATCAAACAGCGATATTAGTTCAGTCTGAAGCCCAGCTGAGTTACCAGATTAAAAATGCTGGTTTTCACAAACAGCTTTTTTGGGATCCTTCTGAACCACGATACTCCTGCTAAAGGAGTAGAGACACCTCGGTTTGCTGCAGCACCACTGCGCAGCCCTCAGATAACCATCTCACAAATGGCCATTTCCATGTCCTCGCTGTTCCTTGAAGCTCTGCTGTCCAAATACAACTTCTGTCCAGCTCTATTCATTAGCTAGATCTGGTGAGATTGCAGCCCAGATGGTGTGTTATCACAAACACTGATGTAAGCCAAACCAAATGCTCTGCTCTCTCTCTCTGACACCGCCTCACTGCCTTTCTCCTGAGCTCCATTCAAGCCGTGATTCTGCAGTGACCCCGGGAGCTGAGCCTCAAAGAGCTGCCTGCACACGGCTGCAGGAAATGACAGCTTCGGAAATGAGTACCGGAGTGATGAATAGCTGGCAACAAGAGCAGCCAGTGCGTTAGTGGGCTGCCAATTAATAACCTACATTGTACTGAACAGGGACATATATGGGCAAGAGCATCACTGACACGCCCCAGAAGAGATTACAAACCTTTCTGAAGGGTTTTTCCAGGCTTCTCTAAAATTTAGAAACTTAAGACTTGTTACTGTATTTTGTTCAGCGCAAAGCTGAACTGGTCCCATTTGGAGCAGATTATGGAAAACTGGAAGGAAAAAAAAAAAAAAGGAGAAAAAGATTTGCCTTTTTATCTTTATTCATCATGAAGCCCCAGACAATGAGAACAGCCTGTGCAGGTGAAACAGAAGGGGGTATTGGTCTTTAAGGAAAGGGTAACTGCGATCATCCATGTAGACTTTTAAAAAGCAAGCAGGAATAACTGGGGTATCTGGGTCCATCAGCTCTAACAAAAAGATGCATCAGCAGCATTAGAGGAGAAGGTAAATACAGGAAAGTTACTGAGGCAAAAAGCTCAGGTATGATGGCTTCCCCTCCAGCTAAAAATCACTCTTATGTTGCAGAAAATACTCTGCACACAGCCAAGTAACTAAACATTAATTTCTACTCATTCTGGCTTAGCCTCTAGATACAAAGGCTACACACTTGGCTCAAGCACCTCTGCAGGGGTTTCACTCCACGAACGTGATTTCCCTGCAGCTTCCTTGGCTGCCTCACCTGGGATGTTGACTTTAAAGACTGATGTTTAGGCTTTGGTTGCTCCTCACAGACTGTAAAGGCAGTCCAGACTCAGAGCAGAGAATCAGTCTCAAGAGACCAGAACCACCTCACTGAGTAAGCCTTGCACTATGGGAACATCAACAGCAATGTTTCTATTCACACCTTTCTCATGGAAAAAGTCTGCGTTGTCGGCGGCTTCAGATGCTGGTCTGACTCCAGGAAGGTACCATTAAGTGCACAATAAGTCAAAGTCCCAGTACATAAACACTTTCATTTTCTGACTCTCCTTTCTGTCTCCTGAAGCTTAAACAAAGCCAGAGCAGGCAATAAGCACAGATTTGCTGGCAACAATCAGGGAAGCTGATCTTCTGATGCTAAATAAAGGTTAGCAAGGCAAATTAATGACGTGAGATACAGAAGAACTGTCAATCTCCATACATTTCACAGAGCTGAGAAAAGACAAATAGATCATTGTGAGGCTTATTCCTTTCCATTAGTAATAAATCAACCATGAAACAAGGGCAAGAGTAATGCTGTCCTTGGGCAAAAAGCTGAGATTTGCAGACCCTCCGTTACAAACACACATGCATTATACAATACAGCACCATTTAAACTAAATAAGCAGCACAGTAAGGGATTACCTAAACCTGTTAGACAGATGATATAGAGGCACAGTGTTTATCTTTTCACCAGTGAGTCACTTAAGATTACCCTATGAGTGCATGCTAGATTAAACCCTTCCCTCTCCCCAGCACAAGGCTACCAAAAGAGGAAATGCTGGACTGCCTGTAACTACCCCTGGCCAGAGCCTGCTGCAAGTGCTATACTTTCATGTATCTCCAATTGCTCTGAAAACCTTCAACAGAAAACCTTCAACTTGGCATTTTGCAATCTTGCACTTTTCAGGATCTCATTCTTGGCAGATTGATGGCTTTTTTTAGGGGAATTTCTTTCTTACTTTCTTTCCCCTTCTCTCAAAGCAGATTGATTTCCCCTTCTTGCTTTAGGAAAGGTCAGTGACAGAGCAGAGAGGCTGCACATTCACTGCAAACTGAGAAAGAGGATGGTCCTGCAGCTGGGGAGCTGGCCCAGCTTTGGGGAGCTCTCCATAAGAGAGCCAAGAACCAGACCAATTCTTTACGTGGGAGGAGTTTTTCCCTCCCCAGTTTCCAAGTCTTAGTTACTTCCCTTCCCCTCCTCCACCACGCAGATCTGAACAGCGTTTCCTTTGTCTGTTCCCTGTGTAGACTTCCATTCTCTGGAGACGGGGCCTAAATGTCTGGCACAACAGGACCCCGATCTCAGCTGGGCCTTAGGCACTGCCATAAAAAACAAACAGAGATCACAGAGGCATGGCTCTTGCAATGTAAAACAGTCTGGATAGCAAGTAAGTCTTTGGATAAGTCTGTTAGCTGACATACTAATTACATTGTCGGAATGCTATGCTTTCACAAAAGCTCGTATGGTCTGAAAGTTTATTGCAAAACATCCTGTTTAGTGACTACGAGTGCATTTGGAAAGGGACCTGGAGCTCACTGCAGTGCTAACAAAGTATATGCAACAGTGCACCTCCAGCAAGACCAAGTAGATTTCTAGCACACTTCAGGATGACTAATGAATTGAAGTTTCCTTGGCATGCTTCCCTCCCAACACATGTGGGCAAGGATTACAGAGTGGAAAGAACCCAACCTGGGGAGAAGAAAAGTGCACACTCCTGTAGCCATTAAATCCCTACTGGGGAAGGGGTTTTCCCATTGCATTTCAGGGACATCTATCCCCCTTCCTTCTCTCTTGTTTGCATGGGCTGTTTGACACCTACCCCCCTCTCCCCCCCAAATTCTCAGGCTCCAGCTCAGCAATACACCATGCCATACAGCTTGCAGAAGGCAACCAAGACCACACATTTTTGGGAAGGACAACCATCACTTCCACTTATGCACAGAATCCCAACACCAGGCATGAATGTCTCGGTCAATATTCTGGCTAGTAACTAACACCACCTGAAGGTTCAACATCCCCCTGATGTTCTTCCCTTCCTTATTAAGTTATAGCACAGCTCTTTTGTGCTCACAAGCCATTTTCATGGAGATCATGCTTTCTTTGGCTGATTCATCACCAGTTACTAATCCAAGTCAGTGAGTGGGGTTGACCAGTACCAACATATGTAGCCTTCCCATTCTGCCCTGCTAATGATTAGGTTAATCCAGATGCCAAATAATAACTGGAATCGTTTTAATAAAATCTGGAAGTCAAGCTTTACATGGTACTAAAAAGAAAACTTAATTCTCTGTTATACAAGCAGTTAGATTTGCTGGTCACCTACCAGCATATACCATCTCAATGCTAAGATATGCAGCTACTTGCTAGTCTACACATGAAGCTGAAGGAAAATGAAAATTCAAAGGAGATTCAACTTCTGGTCTGTCCTCTTGCATCTTACAGGCCATTAATGCCACATCACCTGGCTCACCAACACTGTGCTAATAACCTTTACCAGACTACTCATTCTGAGGAACATGGCTTTTTTTCTGAAGCTGAAGTTTTAGCTGAAGTTACATATAGAAGCTGTTCCAGAAATACAAGCACTGGTCATCAATATCTGAGGAATTACCCTACAGGCATCTAACCTGCTTCCCAAGATACTTGTTGAAAATTTATGTGACAGGAAGGTGGAAAGATCCAACCTCGTAACACTTGTCTAATTAGTGTTATTTTTTCTAATTTTTCTCTGCCACTCCAGCTTCACTTTTTGCCTCTCCATCAACAGAGCACACCCCTACAACAAAGGAGCCAATGGAAGTTGAATGTGTCTTCAAGCAGAGACTCTCTCGTTGTTTCTAACCCATTTTCTTCTGTCCAGAGGCACCTCTGGTCCTTTCCAGCACTGCTTCCTCACCACCACAAAGGAATGGAGTTAGTCATCATTCATGCAATTTCCACCTCTATTTTTACAATTTCAAAAAGGTTCCCCCAGCAGTTTACTTATTTATAAAAACAGGAAACTTTTTTTGACCTGGATTATCTGAGTACGCTGTAGTGCAGGAAAACAGTAAAATGCCCCAAACTGCATGCTCAGTCAACTGCAGGCTTCAGCACTTTGCTCAGTTGAGGAGCAGAGCCAAGGAGTGAGTAACATCTTTAAGAGATAAAACCCCCATCTGTGAGGAGCCACTTGCTTCTTCATCATGGTGCCATCAGGCCTTTAACTCATCACAGCTTTGCACTGTCACTTCCAGCTTCCCTCCCTTTTCCCTTCCAACTATGTCTCAGGCCTTTGGATGAGCCTGTGCTTATTTATTAGCAGCTCTGTTTTCAAATTCTGAGCCAGAGCCAGCAAAGAAGAGCAGCTTCTCCAGATGAGGTCCTAGAAATGAGCTACACAGGCTTCAAAACAGCGAGGGTAACACCACTGTATTTGGTCCTCTCCAAACTCAACGAGGATGTGCAAGGGGCACAGGTACTGCATGGCAAGCAAGAAAGAAAAAGCAAGATGAAGCCTTTATGACTGCAGCAGAATAGGCACTTTTGGCCCAAAGAAATCTAAAATATACCTTACCTACCCAGCCTAAACATTAGGCTAGGGTCAGGGAATTGTTTCAGGTTGAAGTTCAAGGGATTTCTTACCTGCTGCTTAAAGCCACTGTACCTTTGATGAAATAAAGGATCCCTGCAGTCCTGCCCTCAAGCACTGCTAGCATACCCTAAGATATATATATGTCTGCTGCACAGTTAAGTACTGCATTAGGTCTTCAGACTATTTTTGGCCTTTAGCTTCTGAGAAGTATCATTAGGGCAGAGCAGTGATTTTCCTATACTTGTTTTTAAAACAAAAATAAATATGCAGAAGTGTGAGCAAAGTGTGACATCAGATCATTGTTTCTGTGCCTGCAGCTACATAAAATGACATCAATCAAAAGCAAGTGAGATGCCTGCCTGTCTTTAGCCAGAGCCAGAAGTCTCAGGAGCATGACATTTCATTCACATATAGCAAAGGACTTCTTGTGAAAGAGATGAGGTATTGATTAAAAAGAAAAGCGGCTGATGCACCCCCTGCTCGCTCAAGCAAGATGTAAGTTTGAAGAAAAGGAACAAAATGAACTTTGGTTTGACTACTCTGTGCCTGAAATTACTCTGCAACAACGACTCCCTGCTGCCAACACACACTCCAGCTCTGAGAGCCGGAATGATGTTGTCCAAGCCAAACACACGCGTGGCTGGAGAGACTCACAGCAGATTAGACAGCTCTTCTTTGTACCAATACATGAAATACATCTGGGGCACCCTGGCCATGTTAAGGGCACATTCCTTGGCTGAGCTGATGCTCGTTGAGCACTGCTGCAGGCACCAGTGACACTCATCTCTGGAGCACTGATACAGCACTTCCAGCAGCTACCCAGGATGGCAGATGGAGATCCCTGGGAATGAGACTTGTGAAACAGCCCTGAATGGTTGATATTCTCACTCAGATTATCTAAATCCCAGTGTGGAAAACATGCCAAAAGCACCGTTACTCTGAATCACAACGAAATGCTCAGTAAGAGGCTGGATTTACAGAAAGCCAGCTGCAAGCAAAGGCAGCCCTTGGTCATCAGTGTCACAGCATCCTGAGGAGTCTACTCAGAGTGACAGATAAAACTTTATGTGCAAGTCAAGTTCCCACCTCAAAGTCCAGTACTTCAATCATGTTGTGCATCTGGAATCAAGCTATTGCCACTCCAGACACCGTAACTCTCTAGAGAGTCTGTTCTCCAGAGATAGGGCTGCAAATAGCCTATTTCTCAAGGGCTTTTTTTGTGGTTTTCAATTTTTTTAAAAATGCGTTACTAGGTTTTTAAAGGAACAGAAATAATATAAATTGCTATTACAGTGATGGAATCATCTAATGAGAAAACAAAAAGATATACAATATGGAGTTCCCTTATTATGCATTTCCTTAAATATCAGGACTTTTTAGTCACTTTATAACTGGCCTATGAAGAAAGCAGGAAAATTTACACTGAGTCAGAATTTAAGGGCCAAACCCAAATGAAATATAACAGGCCTTTGGGTTTATGCACCACAGCTTTTTCATGGATTTAGCAGTAAAACTTTCAACTGTATACCATGAATGTCCAGTTTAATATTAGTAAATACAAGTTACATCACTGCTCATATAAATCAGGAGTAATTTGATGGGGCACCATGAGATTTAAGAAGAGAATAGACTTCTGTACCAGCAGGGAGCTCTTGTCCATTCAGCACAGCCTGACTCCAGCATCTTCCAGTCCTCGCTATGCTAGTCTGGCCAGAAAGTTCACAATTTGCAGTGATTTCAAGTTTCCAAATCAGAACCTTTGCTGGATTTTCAGTTTTTAGATATCCCCATGCCAGCAGGAGGAAAGAGGGGGAAAAAAAAAAAGAATCTGAAGAATTTTAATTTTTCCAGACTGCATACCGGGTTTAATTCCTTGTTCTCTGTTACTATTGTCTATAAGCTCACTTGACAATTTTCAACTCTTCAGATTTACAGCCATTCCTAGCAAACTATTTCATCCACAAATAAACGCAACCATCCTTTTTCTGAAGGCAAGAGGAAAATATATAGAAAGCACACAGATGTTTGGCAAGTACATCAAAGCTAGGCTAAGTCAGTACAAAAACCCTCCCCAAAACCCTTGACGTTCTTAGTGCTTTAACAACACAATCAAATTTTAAATATGAACAGAGGGGGATTCCAAATGGGTACATACCATCTACAATAATAAAGTAATTGGAAGTGCACAGAAACTTGGACTACAGAGAGCTGTACACTAAATTAGATGTCTTCATGTGCCACTTCATTTTGTGAGACCAGGCACACTGAGTCTGAATAAATCTTTGCTTTTCACATTAACATGGAATTAGATGAGGTTGGCCAGTGATATCAACTCCTGGCCAGTAGGTATCAACTTACTGTCTTTGGCAAGTCCTGCCCCTGTGTTCTCTGCACAGCTGGAGAAGATGGTACTTGGCTCCTTGAACCCTGCGATTCGCTGCTGTCCCAAGTACAGTCACTTCAGATGCTCTTGGATCTCTGGAGAGCAGAGAGCGCTTTACCCTCCGACAATATTTCATAACTTCAGCATGTAATACCTTTTCCAAAGGAGGACAGATGTGCAGGAGTAGTTTCAGTCTTCCAAGAAGTTTTCCATCAGGATCTTAATTTTTCTCTGTCTGTGCAGTCCAAGAGCATAACCACAGCCCCTGCAAGACTGAAGTCAGGAGGCTGCTGCTCAAGCAATACCTGCTGCCAGGAGACCATCCAGCTGCCCATTTGCTCCTCGGGTCTGGAGCTGCAGCTGTGAGGAGGCCTGCCAGCACACAGCTACTCCGCTTTTTGGAGAATTTTTAAAAAAGAGCATTGTGGAAGAATAGCTTGAGCCCAGCTTGTCCTACAAGGGAAGTTTCAGCCAGAAGCCATTATGCCAAGCATTCGGGTTTTTGAAGGGATAGACAGGTATCATATGGAATTGGTGAGGAAGAAAGACTCTTCAGAATACCATATATCCTAGTTACAGGAAAAGACCCAGCAATAATACCTATCTGCACTCACAGGTTTGGTTTTGGGTTGTTTTGGGTTTTTTTATTTTTATTTTGGAGACTTTGAAGAGGAGAGGAAAGAAGAGGAACATTCTGAGCTCAAAGAATTTCACTCTTGGCATGCCAAAGCCAGCAGTAGAAATGCCTGGATCTTCCACGGTGGCTTGGATACGTGCCACAGTAAAAGAAGCTGCTTCACAGTGAGCCCTGTCCTTGAGGGAACACATTTCAGATCATTCAGCTTCAGGGAGAAGGGGCTACTTCCCTTCTCTACAGAGAGCCCCAACCTCTCTGTGGGTACATGTACTGCCCCTGCTGGAAGAGCCAGCAGGCTGTTCAGTCAGCCCTAGGGAATAAGGACACAAACAAGTTGTCATAGTCCACAGAAAGGCATCAAATCCATGATGATGTTCAAGGTGGATTACTATGGGCTAAAGTAGTAGAAACCCTGCAAAAAAGCAGAAGGGAAAAGAAGCTGATGGAAAAGAAGACGGTTGCATGCCCAAAATGCCAATGGAAAGTCAGGGTTTCAGTAGGGGTTTGGAGGCTGAAGCTGAAGGACAGGCACAGATTAACTTTCCAATAGCTGCAGTCACCTTAGGAAGTGTTACTTGTTTTTGCAAATTACTATTAGGACACATTAGTTTTTGCTTACTGTCCATTTTTTTTTTGCCAGGAAACCCTGATGCTGCCACCACATGATTAAGAAGTCACTCAAATTCAGCAGAAACACTCCAGTGTCTTTGGCTGTAGTCACTCTACAAAGAGCAGTTGGGATCCTGTGACATCTGACAGTTTTCCTCTCCTCCAAGACTGACATTAACCAAAAGTCTCCTATTCAAAACAAAATGCTAGACAGAATACAACCCACATTCCTATTTTGGGAAAGTCTGGATTGGGAACCTAATTTCTCATCTTGAACCCATGTGTAGCTGTTTAAGTGTAGTTCAGGAGCCATTTGATATTTACAGTTTATTCCTTTGAATGCTATAGAAAGCTAATAAAAGAGTGAGAATCATCAGCAGAATGTACTACAAAATGCAACACGGAGTAAACCGGAGCAAACACTGATCATTTCATACCACTGCTGCCCACCAAGGACCTTCTGCACCACAGAAGAGATATGGTTTTGGGAAACAGCAACTTCATGACAAGTTGAGAGCTAGAAAACTCCAGTTTTTTGAAGGGAGGCTGGGTATTCTGCTCCCACCTCATCCCAAGCCTGCTCATTTTCATAAGGAACTGTACTTGGATTTTCCAGAGTGGCTGCCACCTATTCAGAAACCAGTCTTGAGCAGAAATAGCAAGGCTGCACTTCTGCCAGTTCTTCAGCCCCTGCCTGGTCACGCTGTAAAGTCCTCTGACTCTGAAATCCCTTCTACCAGCCTTCAAATGGTAATTTCTGAACACTTTCAGGCAAAATTCCACCAACAAAAATACTATTGCTTTGAAACAGAAGAGGACAGACAAACATCCAAATACAAATTGAAAGCACCTGCTCAAAAGACTGCACTAGTATCTCAACAGTCCTTGACTACTCAAGACCTCACATTTTTATTTGTAAAACATACTTCTGCCATGGTTCTTGGACCCCTTAAACCAACATCATCAAATTCCACTACAGATTTAGACTTCACAACGTGACTTTACTTCTCCAAGCACAGAGTAAGAGTCTTGTGAGAAGGCTTTGCTTCTGCCAGCATCCACTTCCAAATTCTCCAGCCCTGGACAGCAGAGAAACAAAACAGGATAGCTGCGTAACAGCGGTCAGCCTCCTACGCGCTCCAGAGCTTCCTGGCTACTGCTGCCTTATGAATTTTGTGAGCTGTCAAACGGAGCCAGGTCCATCCGCCTGCCCGCTGGCTTTGAACTGCACAGCCTGGGTCACCACGTGCCATGCCAGTGCAATATTCTCTCATGTGCATGGAACAGGAAGCACAGCTCTGTCGTTTTAGGGAAGATTATGAAGCTGTATAAACACCCAACTAAACAAAAACCTGATATGGCCCATCCTGAGAGATGGAGAGATGCACACAAATATCATGCCCAGTTGGGCATGCAGTTACAAGAACTAGAATGATCAGGGACTACTTATTGACTTGAACAAAGCTGATATCCAGACCCATTCACTGGAAAAACTGTACAATTCCAGTCAATCAGTTGATCATTGTCTCAGTGTTGGCATTCCTGAATGGAAAGCAGCAAAAGAGCAGAGCAAGGTGAATGGAAAACATGACCAGCAATGCAACTCATTTTCCTCCTCCATGCTATAAGTTAACACAGGCAGCAGGGAGCACAAGAAGGAAAAATTAAGGAAGAGAGAAGAGGGCATGAAAAAGGGATACATCTGAGTAGCAGACATCAAGAAAGAAGTCGATTTTAACTATCCTTTGCCTTTCAGGCCACACAGCACTTCCCACAACTAATGCACCTGGACCATTTTCAAGGATGCTGGCCACACACTGCTCACATAAACTTCATGGGATTAACACTACAGCCTGCAGGATGAATCACTCATATATCTTTCTTTTTTTATCCCACATTAAAATCTCAAAAGGAAGAACACAGTGGCTTGCTCATAACAAATATTCTCTCTATACTCTCCAAAACCATGCAAAGGACTTGTTAAAAATTGGATATTGCTAAGGCTACAGATACAACAAATAGCTAAAGAACAGCAGAAGACTGTACAGCTAACAATGTAAAGTAGCTCAGGAGCTTTTATTTTGGTGCTACATACTCCTTTGGAATGTATCACAAGTAGAAGCTATGTGTCTCAAGTGTGAGCTGGCCATTGGTGAGAACTCAGCGGAACTTGCCTTACTGGGTAACTTTCTCCCAGAAAGAGGGACTGTTCAGCTTCAGAAATCAAAGATAAGTAGTTCTGACCTCAGCTACAGCTCCAGTTGAACAGGGGTGACTAAAGTTGTAAAATTTGCTTTCTGAAGTGATGGCTATTTTTACCAATCTAGGTCAGGCTCAACTACAGCAACTGAGGCTCTTTCCTGCCAATTCAAAAGAAAAACACTAAGTACCAATGGCTGAGTTGACTCCAGAGCACTACCTTGTAAGTCCAGTTCTAGTCCATCCACCAAGACCTGACGATGACACGGCTTTACAGCTACAGAAGAATGTCTCAGCATCACATTGTCAAGGTAAAACATTGTAAAACTTCAGTCCCAAAGAAACACAGGATTTTGATTTCCTTGAACTAAGGAACACGCTGTGTTACATTTCCTTATATTAGAATGTGCTCCTGACAGGAGAAATTAGAGGAGGATTTAGCTTTCACAAAAAAGCATTAATCACATTAGGTTCTTGACAGAAGGTATAGGAGATCAGTGAAAAGGAACGAGAGACACAGCAGAATAAATGATACCCAGGAAGGAAGTCACTAATCTCCACCTGCATTCAGTTTTCCTCCTTTCAGATCTTCCCCCCTGTGTGCATTTAAGTTTCCACCAAATTTACCCGAGGCCACTCAAGTAGTCCATTTGGGAGTCTGCTTAAATAAGAGTCAAAGAAGAAACAGAGGAAGGATTATATGATTTGAGAATATGGAGAAGAATTACTAGTTTAGGCAAGTTTCAGCTGTAGCAGACAGTTTTCTTGATGTACCAAGGACTTGGCATGGTTTGCTCACAGAAGCCACAGTAGCTCATCTGGCAGCCTGCAGCCATTGCTAAGGTACAGGTGTCTGGCCCAGTCACTATTTCAATTCCTGTCACTGCAGTGCCTCCAAGACACACTTGCCAAAGGCAAGTGCATACCCAAGCATTCAGCCTCTGCCATGTCTGCACATAATCGGTGGAAAAAAGGCCCTTATGCAACTCAAGTGCACCATGTAAGGAGGTCTCAACACTGGCATCTGTCACAGCCTTATAAAGGGTGGCTATGTCTCATCTATAATGGAAGTTTCTCTAAAACCACCAGCTTTTTCCTTCAAGTGTCTCTACACAACAATTCCCGGTATCCAGAGCCAAATTTAAACCAGTGTCAGCAGGGATCTTGCAAGACATCCCCAGAACCATTCAGATCCCGAGATCCCACATGCACATTCTGCAGACAGTGTCCTTATTGTGGGATGTTGGCTTCTGTTTAGGATTGTTTGCCAGGGAGGCTCTGGGGTGGCACAGGGAAAGCAACACCCTTTCATGTGGCTGACTCTCAAACCTGGACACTTCTGTGAAAGAGATACTTAACTTCCCAGTTCTCAGTTAAGTGGAAAGGTTCACATGCCAACCCCAGAAGCCCACTTCTTATTTTAAAACCAACAGGCTAACAGTCCAGGAAGCACACAGTCAGCTCTAAAAATACAAAGACATCTGGAATGACCAAATGTGTAATTTAACTTGTAGCTGGTACAGGAACCAGCTCTGCTTCCTGTATTCAGGAGGAGCAAAAGAGGCATTTTCTACAGGACTCAGTTATCCCATTTGCCTGGCAATAAAAATAGCACCCTATTTCTGGTCATTCTACTTCTACATTCTACATTTTACTTTTATTCAAGGACATTTTGGTCACAGAAGGTCTACTTGAATAGGGAATAATTTGCAAGCTCACCCTGAGCATACAGCCATCCTGTAATTTTGATTCTTCATACTCTGCAGAACATTTCCTTCTTGGTAACAATAAGGAATTTTAGTCAGAATTAAGAACAAAACCTCAAAGAAACTGTCCCTCAGACTCCTGATCCTGTTTTCAGGCAAACAAGCAAACTTCACCTCCTCTCCCATGAGTCAGTGTGTGCAGTCTTACCCTTGTGGACACCCAGAAGTGCAGACTCTTCAAAGTGGTTTCCAGGACACTGAATAAACTGGCCTTGAGTTTAATCCTAGGGTTTTAATGGTCAGTGAGGGACCTTGCCAGGTTCCTATCCTAAATCTTCAGCAATACTCAGTTAAGAATGGGTTGAGTTATTCCAAGCAGCTCTACTTTTCCTCGTGCATGGAGGCTTCCAATAACATCCAAAAGCTATGAAAGTCCATGCGGGAGATTGAAGTGCCATTTCTGAACTTACCAATGTTCAAGCCAGCCATTCAGGTTTAATGCTAGATGCTGTTCTTCCAACCTTAGGGTCACCACTTCATGGAGATTTACCTTGCACACCCCTCCCCATCACTTTCATTGTGTTTGAGTAGGGATCATGTTAAGGGCCTTTGTAACTTCATTTCAGATTCAGCCCACCGAAATTCATCATTCCACCTGCCAGATTTTGTCCCTAAGAGCTACTGTCCTTTAAGGATACATTCCACCTGCACATATGGTCACAGTTTGAGAGCCAGTGCAGTGCCTCAAGACCTGGACATCAAATCATGAAGGTGTTACCTTGCCCTCATCAGCACAGATGCATGCCTGTCAGCATTGGTCTGGCTAGTCAGGCTGCGCTAGTCATGAGAAAGCAACTTTATCTTTTATCCAAGTATCAGAACAGTCTGGGATTCTTAAAGAAACGTGTCAGGTTTATTAATAAAGGAGCAAAATGAAGCTCAGTCTGCAGCACAAGTGCACCTAGCACTGCCCAAACCCTCCAGGGGCTGGGAGACAGGATTGCATTACGGCCCAACCACCAGGATGCTTACCAGAAAGGGTGTGCACGTGTGTACCAGATCAGCTGGAGGCAGTTCTGCGACTGAATTACAACAACTTTTCAAAGCAACACATTAGGGCATCCAGCACACATTCCCATTGCAGGAAGAAATAGGAGATACAGACTCAGGCGAGGTCCGGGAAATACTTGCTGTTATCACCAAGACGAAGTTTGACTATGTTGCCAATACAACTGCAGTCAGGCTTCATCTGAAATAAAGTGATGTCCCACTGCATGTGCAACTTTCAGATAAGTCACACTGTATCAAGATGCAAAAAACCAAACTTGCCAATAAATGTAGAAAAGAGAAGCCAGCCAGTAAAACAGAGCTCCAGGAGAGCCCATCTCATCTGCTGTCTCTTTTAGAATTGCTTTGGTTAACCCAGCTGTGAGCCAATACCTTTCTACCAAAAAAATAATTAAAATTCTCCATCAAGAATGCCAGGAAGTTTGATGTCCCAGCCCGAGGGGGTGGATGGGAAGAGCCAACATGCACCCGTCTGTCATGCCACCCCCCTAAATCTCATTGTATTATGAAACTCCTAAGCAGGGCAATTACTCCTATAGGTTTTACTAAATCTGAAAATGGACAAGAAACTGGTTTGTGGTAAAACTGAACTCTTTTTAACATGAAAGCCAAAGGCATGGAGTTATGTTGCTGGTCGTAACTGAAATGCGTCTGCTAATGATTACAGCTTCCATTTTGGTGCCAAAGTAGTATTGGAACTGCTTATTTGCTGTGCAGCTTGGGGGGGAAAAAAATCTCTTCCATCCTTTATTAATCTTGTCCTCATCTGACACAACAAAAATGCACCATCAGTCTTTTGCTTACTTTGAAAAACAGGCCTGAAAGTCACTACAAGAGCCAAAGTCTTTGTGTATAATTATTGTCTTGATTAACTAGAACAAAGGGCAGAAAACATCAGTCATTATGCATTAAATTTAGTATTTTGGGGACTTAAAGACATTTCACTGACCTGCTTTCTTAAAAGAAACTTTGATATAACAAAAAACTATGAAATAATTCAAATAAATTAATTTTTAGGGTTTTTTTGGTTGGTTTTTTTAAAAGCAGTCACATCCAATGGAATGTAGCTCACAGGGTAACTATGGGACTCATTGGAAGGCCTCAGCAATATACTCATACCTTCTTGGCCCCAGGTAGTTTCTTGCAGCAGTGCTAAGCTGGTGACCTATTTGGCTGATATGGGAAACTCAATCTTAGAAAGTTTATGCATTCCAATATGAAAAGCAGATTTTCCTTGGAAACATTTTCTTGGAGCAGGTTTCAGGGTCCCAAAACTGGCAGTGACTGCATAAATAGAAGAGGTAAGGAGTAAAGGCTCCAACAGGCAATGCTATGTAACATTTTTTCCTTTTTAGCCTGCCATCCTGGGCTCCAAACAGGGTATGCAGGAGAAACGGGGAATAAAGCATAAAGTCTCAGCAGAGCAG
>NW_008236478.1:8988554-8989255 GCF_000691975.1 Corvus brachyrhynchos
TTGAAGTTTTCAGAGGCCTGGTGCATATCCTACTATTCAGGAGTACCTGCATGTGTTGTATGGCAAACCTAAAGGCAGCAAAGCCTGTGCCACTGCTTCTCCACTGTTACCGATGTGCCCTGCTGGCCTGAAGCTAAAGTGCCTTCATGCACAACTAAGTCTTCAAGTCTGTGGTTTCAGTGGTCACATCCTCTCCCCAGTAGACAGACTAACAGGGCAGTCTCAGAAATCCTGGAACAGATTTCATGCCCACAGCTAGCAAATATGAAGTCCAGACAGGCTTGCTCCTTCTCCTGCTCCTCAAGGAGGTCTGAGGGGTCTCAGCACCTTGGATATGGAGAAATCGAAAGATGCAGATGAGAAACAATCTTTGCAATGGCTGACACTGATTTTTTTTCTTCCCCTTTGAAATACACTCCTTGTGGTTTGAAGAAAAGTCTCCTCACATGCTGACCTGGCAACCATGAGAGACTTCTTTCAGTCCTGCCCGTGTGAAAGCTTGGCCCCAGCAAGCTCTGCTGGCACTTGTGAAGCAGGGGAGTTCCTCTCTTTAGGCTCATTCCCATTTCTCGAGAAATTAGAGAAATGTAGATGTTCTCTAATCTACAGTTAGATTGGAGATCTAACTACAGTTGAATGGGTAGTATATTGTTCTACATCAAGCCAGGTGGAGGGAAGTTGAAAAGGGAAAATGTTAACTT
>NW_008236478.1:8989318-9007758 GCF_000691975.1 Corvus brachyrhynchos
TTTGGAGACTTCTTATTCACAGCAATCACCCTTCTCCCGAGCTTTGAGAAATCTGGAGGTGTGGGAGAGTTATCCCACAGAGGCATGACATCAGCTAAAGAAAAGGCAAATCAATGCAAAAGTCAAAGTGGATGGACTTTAGATATCTCCACAAAATGGAAAAAAACCCACATAACTGAACTAGCCCTGTCAGAACACCAGTTGCCCAAGATTAAGACAAACAATGGGTGTAGGACTAAAAAAATTAATATAAACCACACCCTATAGCACAAAACATTTGAAAAGATAGGTTCTAGAGGGACAGTTTCAAATTGGAAGTTGTTTCATCATGTCTTAATCTGGAGAGATGTTTCTTTAAAAGTATTTAAAAGTGAACACTACATAAAAGGAATCTGATAGGTAGATTAAAAAGGAGAATGCTTTAGAGAAACATGACCCCACGACATCTTTTGTGGCCCTATTACTTGTTAATCGTTCTTTTCCCTCTATAGGGGAATGAAATGAGGCAGTGTTGCCTGGAAAATAGAAATTCATTTCTTACAACTCTGAAACCTTCAATTATGAACCCAAGGGAACACCACGACTAGCTAACTTTTGCAAGGCTTTATAAATACACTGAAGGTCACTTTAGTATGACATTGAACTGCTCCCAACTCCAGTGGGACCCAAATAACACAAGCCACAGTCAACAACTCCATCCCAACAGGCAAAGCATCCCCAGCAGCAGAGCTCCAGAACAGCCTGAAGGTGTCCCAGGAAAGCTTCAGCAGAATGAGGCACTGCAAAGAGCAGAGTTTTAGCAGACAGCTGTATTTCAAATGTTCTTAATGAGCTTGTCATCAAGGAGGCAGAGCAAATACCAACTGCAATTCGAAGCTGGGCAAAGGAAAACCAAGCAAGGAGATCTTTGAAATGCAGAAGAGCTTCCCAGAAGAGATGGAAATGTCACAGCAGAATTAAAGGGACACTCTCCCCTTCTCACAAGGTTGGAATGAATAGTACCAGCAGAAAAGCAGGAGCCCACCTTCGTCCCTTTGCACAGTCACAAAACAATAGACATTTCAGAGGTGGCAGTGGAGAAAAACCTTGTCCTCCACAGTGATAGAGGACAACTACAAAACAAACAGAGTAATAACCCTGCTTTGGTTCCAACACAGAGAATTACCTTCCAAGCTCTTAAACAGAAACAAACATCAATTGCCATGTAAGTTACTAAGTGGGGCAGAGGAAGCCATTTAGACATCACCAGATAGCAACATAAATATTACAAAACATTCATAATTCAACCATTTTGTTTTATGCCGCAACATCCCAAGCTCAGCTGAGATGTTGGTGTGGTGATGCTCAAGCAATAGGCAGGTCTAGGAACTTCAGTCCCACCTCCTTACCATTCAAACCTATGTACAGGGCAGCCTTGAACTGCAGCTCAGAGGTAACTACTTCAGAAATGTGGCATGATTCTTTTCTGGGCACAGTAAATGCAAGTTAAATTGTGGCGAGGGCTTCAGCCATACCAACATGCTTTGACTGCTGAAAGTAAAACAGCCAGAAAAAGAAAGCAGCTACCATCCTCTTTATCCTTGCAGAGGCACAGAATTAAAAATTCAACCAGATTAGAAAAAAGGCAAGAAAAAAGGGGTTCAGAAAATAGCTTACAAAACAATCACCAGAGAGGTCAGAGTAGGCTGTGAAGGGCTGCTTCCAGCTTACTACATCTGCTAAAGTCATTAGACAGTGTCACCCCACCCTTGGGCTCCCAAGAGCAAGAGCAGAGGAGGGAGGGCTCCTCCTCATCTCCCGCTGACCTGGCTGTTTCTGGTTCGAGTGTAAATTCTCTCCATCCATTCAACATTTTGCAAACAGGCCACTGGAAGAGGGAGTGCCTGTTTGCAGGGTTGGTCAGGCACGTTATTCCCAGAAAGGAGCTGATTTCCAGGAGAACTTAGCTAGAGCAAAT
This sequence comes from Corvus brachyrhynchos, assembly GCF_000691975.1. Classification (NCBI taxonomy): domain Eukaryota; kingdom Metazoa; phylum Chordata; class Aves; order Passeriformes; family Corvidae; genus Corvus; species Corvus brachyrhynchos. Next base: position 8,991,276 of record NW_008236478.1, read on the forward strand.
CATCACATCCAGTTTTACCTCTCTGCTCTAAGCTTGCACCAGGCTTCCCATGGAGCCAGCACAGAACCTGGATTAATGTAAATGTCCCCGTTCCTCCTATCAATACTCCATTTCCATCGACTACTTTAAAACAAGGCACCCAGGCTCCCTCCAGAGACAGCAGTTTCCAAGACAGCTAAAGTTTAAAATAAAACCCACCCTTTGCAACCAGATGCACCAACAGGATGCTTTACTTCTGTTGTTGCAGAACAAAGCAAGAGAACAATCAGCCTTGATCACTGCCTCCAAAAAGCCTGAAGACAAAGACGCTGCTGCAGTGAGACAAGCAAGTGCCATTGAGCATCCTTACTCTCCACACAGACAGCTCTGAACCTCTGCCTGCCCAGAGAAGCCCTTCTCCAGCCCCAAGCTGCAAGCATTTGAGGGAGAAAAGCATCTCTGCTTTGCCAGCATTGTCCCTGTTTGGAGAGAAGACTTGTACAAACACTGTTTTTTATGACATCAAACAACTTTCCAGTAACTCCCAGCCAAAAATTCCAAATCACCCACCCTGCCTCCTCAGATGGCTGTTTGTCTGCATTAGTACGTACACTGGGCAGAAACTGCAGCAGGACAGGAACTGATTCATAAGTGGATCAAGTATCCTCTGCTGCTGGGCTGGTGCCAGAAAGGCAGGACACACAGCAAGGCAGCACTGCATTCAGAATGGACACTGAAGGCTACACACCTTTGTTTTTGAAAAAGGGGCTGGCGGTGGTCCTTCCTTAAACTTGGCTCTCCTTGTTAAAAAGTTATAAACTCTGGTACAGAAGCAGCAAGACAAGCTGTCCCACATATTTAGTGGTGGCCACTCACCTAAACCTGTCCTCTGGAATAAAGCCAATGGTGCTATGGGAAAAGTGTTGAACCTACAGAAGTGTTTGTTTCTCCTCCTCAAATTCCAGGCACAGCTCAAGGACTGATCAAGAGAAGGGGCTGCTCTATAAGGGAGGATTTACTTCTTATATCATGACCTTGGTCTCCCCTACAAGGCTTGAAACTCAAATACACAGCCACACTGGGAAGAAGTGGAAACACAGACAACTGAAGTAGCTTCTCAGAGCAAACAGCAGGGCAAGGTTGGGCTGGGTGTACAAACAGAAATCAAGTCCTGCATCATATCTGATGAACTACACAGTCTTGAAATGCTATGTAAAGGGAAAAAAAGTCACTTTCTAAAGAAACCCAACATGCACAATTGCACCTGAAATAGAGCATAATGTTGGCAATTACTGTGTCTGGCAGCACATCTGACTAGTGGATGCAAAGTTATTGACAATTCACAAGCAAACTAGGAAACTGCATTTGCAATTTGGTGTAGAGCTACAGCCACATTTGAAACCTAGAAAGCTGCTAGATTGCCACTTATCTGCTAGAATAAACAGAAGTGTACTGGGTTTGGCCAGCTTTTACAAGATAATACCAATGCTCAGAGACATTTGCTAGCAGTGCACATGATCCCCTCTGTGTATAAAGGGAGGATCAGAAAGACAAGGACCTAGAAAAAGAGGCAGAGCAGCAAAAAGCAGATGCAAGATAGAAACGCTGATCTCTACAAAATTTAAAACAAAAGCCCCACCAACACTAAGGAAAGGTGACTAAAAATCAATGCAACTTGCAAAAACAGGCATGGCAGAAGGGATATAAAGATGCAAGATTGGTCCATGAGTTTCAAGAAACCATATTTCTGTTTCTACTTAGAACACTTTAAGGGTGCGCCTTTAGCCAAGATGCAGCAGTTAACCACGAAAGTAATCTTGGCCCCATGTGGTACCAAATAAACCCACTTACTTAACCCTGGAAAGCAACACCTTCAAATAAAGGGTGCTGGGTTCCCCATGAAGATCCAGAAGCCTAACTCAAAAAGCCCTCAATCTGAGAAGAGGGAGCTTCCAACAGGGAAGCCAGTGCATCCCCAGGAACTGAGAGCTGTGGCCTATGTCCCTCTCCTAGCTCACAACTGCAGCCACTGAGCAGCGCCAGTGAAACCAAATGGTGTAGCAGAGGACATTGCCAGGCACACACTCATCTCCTGACACTGTGTGGGCAACCAGCAAGTCCCAAGTCCTTTAAGCCAGGACTCCCAGATGAGCAGAGATCTTCCTCATGGATACTTCAGTGCCAAGTCCCACATCCCACTTTTAAAGGGAGCAGAGCAGCCTCCCTTCCCAGAGATTCCTTTGTGTCCTGATAAAGTTACACTAACCATAATAGCCTTATTTTACGTATTACATGTACTGTAACATTGAAAATTGGTCTGCAGTTATGTAATTGCAGAGGAAATGGCTTCAGTTCTGCTCAGCCCAGCTGAGAACGCCATCCCACAACGCCTCCACCGCAGGCACGGCTCCCAGGGGCTGCAAGGAAAGAGCTCCCATTCTGCCTGCAAGCAGAGCAGCAGCAGCGCTCTGGAGTGTGCTCATACTTCACTGTTTGTCAGGTTTTCCATTGCAAACACTGCCGACACAGTTTATAGCTTGACCGTTTCAAGCCACATCCATGCAAAACATAGCAGAGAGGGAGCTGCTCTGGCCCAGTCCCTCCCTCTTCCACCTTAAAGATATCTGTCAGATTCCTGCTTTGAAGTCACAACATCTCTTTTCTGCAACAGAAATACATTTTTAAGTCATTCCACGAGGTTAAGGTTTTTTTGGTTAAGGTTTAAAGAAGCCTATGTAGTCAACAGACAGGACTTATGCCAATTACTCACATAGTTTTTCTGAAACAACTCAGAAATATTTAGATAGTGTTGGACAGAGCAGGTTGATTACACCATGCCTTTAAACAAATCCCAGTCACTTCTAGCAAGAAACACAAGCCCTGTAACTACAGCCTGTTCCCAGACAACACCTGTAGAGACTATAAACCTCCTTTTTTCTCCTGATGCATGTGCAACTATTGCTACATGCAGATTTTCCTCCCCAGCTAAAAGAAAGAGATAAATATTAATCAGATACAACAGGCACACTCTGGGTATTTTGCTCTTATAAACAGAATAAAGATCTGAAGGACAATCTTTGTTGAGGCAAGATAGGTATTTGCTGCAAAAACCAAATACTGAGGTCTGAGAGCTGGTACACTACTAAATAACTTGTTCTGAAGTACAACAGCTTTATTTCAGTCTACCAAGGTTTGCTTCCATAGTAATTGCGGCAACAACCAGGTTATAGTGACCCAAAGGCTTCACAACTCAGAGGAAGGGTTTTGGAAATTATTCACCACGTATGCTACACTGACCTTGCTCTTAAGTCATAATACAGGACAGAAGTTCTAACTTCAAATGATGTGCAAGCAATAACTTTCACTGGCACAATAATGAAGACAACTTAGCCAGCTCTTTCAGTGAAAGAGAAAACCAAATACGAGACAAGGCCCTACCAAATGGGCTTGTACATATCTGCCTGTGAGACACCTTAAATACCATCTCTTATATGATAAAAGCTACACTGAATAATACTATACAGTAAGTGTAACCCACTTAAGATGAAGCTAAAGTAGCTTGATGAAAACTAGATAAGGCTTCAATAAATCAAACACCATATTTTCCCCCTTCTACATCTGCCTTATACACTGGCCTTTGAACAAGCACAGCTTACGTCCTTTCAGGAGAGCATACAATTTGGAGGTAAACATCAGAAAAGGTGGTAACTCTAGCTCAGGCCCTAGAAGCGTGCAGAAGAAAACACCCAGCAGGACATGAAACATGCACCATCATTTGGAAACTGGTTTTGAGGTTCCTCGTGTAAAAAAAATAGGGACATTTCACTAGTAAAGTGAAGGTGTTTCTTTCTTATGAAAGCCATGCAACAAAGCCAAGTTAAAGTTTTTTCTACTCCAGAAAACAAAAGAACCATTTAAGCATCCTTGGCATCAGCAGGCAACTCTATTCAGGCAAGGTTTTAAAATGAAACCGTCATCTGTGCCTTTACACATCTAACTTCCCCAAAGTTCAGTTAAAGAAACACCCAAAGCAGACATATGATATACTATATACATGTCTATACACACAAGGAAGTTCAAAACATTGGCCCAACAGCACATCCAACACACACCGTCCAGCCTGACAGGACTTCTCTGCCGTCAGCTAACAACCTGTCCAGCCACTCTTCCTTCCTTTCATTGAAGACATTGTCCCCTGCTGCAGGTGACATCCATAACACCTTGCATCACCTTTGTATGGATTAGAAGAATAAGTCTAATTTATACATCACAGGTAGAGTTTCACAACACTTACAAGCCAACATAACAACATAGTCAAATTAATTATTATGTATGGGCATAGTCCAATAATCTTATTTTCTTGAAAATTATATCCCCATGTTCTTAGAGGTCATAACCACATCTTCTAGGTGCCTGCTTACACTAAGCAGATACTCAAATTCAAGCCATAATTCCTGAGTTCTGAAAGTTGACACTTGAGAAACTTTTCCTAGTTTCATGACATGCCATCCACAGGTTCTAATTCCTGTGGTATCCCTAACCTAGGGGAGAATTAAAAGACTATGTCTGGAGTCCTGTTCTTGGAACAACTAAATCATGAGTTCTCTACCAGAACAGTTAAAACAGTCATCCAAGCAAGGGATGCTCTCTCCATCCCCAGTCTGTGATTTATGTGCTTATATGTTTGGTTTTTTTTAAGGATATGGATATAGCTTTATTTTGTACGTACATAAATATAAAGAGCAAGATCACAGCATGGAATTCTGGCCTTCAGATTTCCTTTCGTGTTTACATGGACATTAAGTTATCTGGTTGCCAAGTATCCAAATATGGTTTTAAGAAGTGTAATCCAAGTTCAAGGATGTTCCCTTAGAAGAGTCACATTTCTGGACCCACTAATTAATTCAAACCCTGACATTCTCCATTTCTATCTCCACATACCATGTGGTTCAATACAATGTGGTCTGAACTGTGCAAGGCAGAGAGGCCACACTAAAAGAAAACACAAAGGAACTGTAACTGGAATTCAGACACTGCTTGTATTATTTAAACAGCCCAATTAATTCCCTTGGCTCCATAAGCCATTACCCAAGACAAGGATATCATGAATATGAATATAAGTTGCCACAATATAACCAGGCTTGCTCTGATGGCAGTGACACCCACTATTGACAGTGAAGCCGCAGGCTTGGAAGGCAGGATGCTTGCCCACTAGGCCAGACAGTTCAAGAAGTAAAGACATTTTTCCCTCTTCAATCCTAACTATTGCTTCAAAGTGGGGCAGATGACCAGTTTGGTTCCCATTAGTTTTGCAAGTGACACAGTCAGTACCCAGGAGATAGGTATTTCTGTTCACACTAGCCAGTGCATTTCCACACACAATCCTTTTGGACTCCACACTAAATCACCAGCCAGCAAATTACTGTATCACATTGAGCCAAATACACATGAGGCTCTCATACAGCAGAGAAATTACCACTCCATTAAAAGAGGGGGGAAAAAAAATACAGTGCATGGTCACCTTTGTGGATAACCTGGCTCAAAGCTCTGGAAGCTGAATTTGAACCTCAGATGAGGGTGCCCTAGTGTCCCCAAGCTCTGGTGTGCCCAGCACTCTCCAGAGCCTGCCAGTGGCAAGGGCTCTTAATGTGGAGGTACCACAACGTGAGCCTTGGCTTGAACAGATCCAAATGTCAGCAGCTCCCCTGGATGAGGACACACAAGTCATGAGTGGGCTGGAAACCAGTCCTGGACAAGAGCTCTGCATTAATACACACAGAGTGCTGGAGGGGAGGAGGGGGAGCTGCTGAAGACAGGCAGTTATTCAAACCAGCTGCTAAGCCACTCCAACCACTCACACGTACACAGTCTCCTGCATGTGTTCTGCCCAACTCAAAGCTACCAGGCATCCAAAACTTAAAGCACACAAAAGACATCTATACAAACACTTGCCAAAAATCTCATTTTCCAAGTGCAAGCTGGTTATTCCATGCATGGCAGAAGGGGATTTTATCTTGCTTTTACATGACAGCCTCTACCTCTTTGCCTCAAAATCCCCCAATTAACACTTCTGCAAGAAGTTTTGAAACTATGCATGGCCACGTATTTATCTACGCACATTCTCTCCCCTCCCTACAGAGCTCTGGGCCACGGGCTAAGCTGTCAAGCCAAGTTTCATCCCAAGCAATTTTTAAACACTCATCCTATAAATCCTCTGCAAAGGGAGTTAGTAATGGAAATACTGACAGAAACTTGAAGAGACAGCAGGGCAACTATAGCAGCCTACTATACATCAGCTTCATTAGCTGCAGATCCTTCTCTCAGTCACCTTCATTTTCCATTGGTGTACCTTGGCTAATTAACACACAAAACCTATGAAACATTCTTACAGTAGAAGGCAACATTTGGCCCCCAGCCCAAGTCAACATTGAGAAACTTCAACATCCTCTGCCAGACATAGTAACTGTACCAGATGGAGCAAACGTACAGCTAACAAGTAGCAATGAGGAAACTGAAAGCAGAGGAACAAATGCAAAAATCGGACCACTGGAAGAGGGAAAAGGAGCAAATATAACTTACCACTTTCATTTTTCTCTATGACATCCACGACCTCTCCAGCCTGGAGGCTGATCTCAGAGTTCTCCTGCTTCTCATAGTTGGACACCACCACATATTGCTCCAGGATCATGGGTTCAGAGCTAGCATCAGCACCTGGGGAAGGGAAAAAGCAAGCCGTAAGCCAGCTTCCAGCCATGGCTCCTTGAGAGCGACCTCCGTCCATCCGATTCACAACAGGCCAACTTGTCACCAGAGCCAAGCGAATCAGCAAACAACCTTGGCTCGCAGCATATCCCCAAATGGCTGGCCATATAGAAACAGCCTCCTCTGGCCCACAACCCAGCAGCACAGAGGGACATTGGAGAGAAGAAGAAGAAAAAAGGGGAGAAAAAAAAAAAATTTAAAAAGGAGCCAAAAAAGTGAATTAGTTGCACAGTTTCATGATGGATTCTGAAAATAAACCTCTTCCCAACATGGTTTCCACAATCCTTGCTCCCATTCAGAGAGAAAAATCCTGGGCAGAAGCAGTATAAATCCACAGCTGAGCCATCCCCCCAGTAAACCCAAAGAAAAAACAGCTCTCCCCTTGGCGGCTCAGCTCCTTCTCCACTCTAAAGGCTTGAGCTGAAAGTCAAGAGGGGGCTGTAGATGCCAATCATATTCGTCTGCACTGCAGCCCTTAAATAGAAACACATGAGCAGGACTGAAAGAGAGGGAGGTGGGGTGGAGGGAGCGAGGGGAGGGCGGGGAAGAGTGTTTACTTGAAACAGAAGAAGAAAAAAAAGTTATAGCGCCAGATCCCTGCTCAAACACGGCCACCCCCCCTGCCCCCCGCCAGCTCTGCAGTTCCGCATTCCCCCGGCAGAGCAGCCCCGGCAGGACGGGGCTCGGCTCCCCCTCTCCATCGCCCTTCTGGAGCCCTCGGAGCCAACCCCCAGTTGTTTGGTTTCTCTTCGGACCAAGGGCTTTCGGCTGTCAGAGCCATTTATGAATGAGAGCAGGCGCTCACGCGAACAGGGGCCACAAAAAGTGCAAAATAACCACTCTCCCTCCCTTCCTCCACATCACTGGTCTTTCTTTCCTTTTTTTTTTTTTTTTTTTAATTATTTCTGACTTTTTCACCCCCATACCGAAATCATGCATTTCGAGGTGGAGCCACGAGGCAGGCACAGCACTGTGCCAGATGTGGAGGGAGCCCTTGGGCTGCTGCATCTCGGCTCTGTAATGCAACACAAACAGTGCAGACAGGTCCTCTGCACTCCCAAACCCAGGCACAGTCTGGCTGTGCTTGGCCTAGAAACCGCCTTGAAAAGTCATGAAAACCTGTCGGTTTAGGTCTTTACTTTGTAAGAGCCAACAGGCTTTAACGTAAAATTATTTTACAGGTTTTCTCAATGACAGCAGTTTGGGACACCAGCATTATTACACATTTTACATATTAAGAGGCAGCTCCTGTCTCTCTGGATTAAGATGTGGATGGAAAGGGAAGACAGAAGCAGATATACAACTTGCTGAATGTCCCATTTTATACAGCCGGGACAGACCCAGGAGCCAGCTCCGGGTTTTCCTGAATTTCCGATGACAAATTGGCTATCAGAGATGGGAAGGAAGCAGCATGGTCTGAAACTGTCCACCAGAAAAGTCAAGGGACTGACAGCCAAGCACAGGATGTTGGGTGCTATATTTCCAAACTCAGCATGTTCGTATGTGTTTGGGCTGGAGATGCAAAGTGATTCTACAGACAAGTAATTAGCATCCCTGCCAAGAAAGAGGTAAAGAATGCATCAGCCATTAAAACAGCATCCTGTGAAATGAAAATCCTAGAAGAAAAAGCAATTAATTCAACTGTTTCCTGAAAGGAAACACTATCATAATGCCTCCCCTTGGACCAGATTTAAGAAATCCAGAAAATTAGAAGACTTCCTTGCTCCCTAAGCATGCCTCTGCCTCTCCTCAGATTACGTAAGTTAATTTTCTTTAAAGAGGAGTCATCTCCTCTAGAAACTTGTGTTTAAGAGATTTAGCTTTTCTATAGACAGTTGAACCACAGCCAGTAGCAGGAATAGGAGGAGAAGACCATGAACTGACAACATGGAAATTTAGAATACAAATTTTCACCATAGCTGTCCATTCCACATAAGCATCGTGTTTCTTTTCATGATCAATCAACCTGACTCGTGCACTCTGGTTTAAACCAGTGCTAGTTGGGCTACCTAGAGTACAATGAGATACTTTCCTCTGTTTCACACGGTTTCCCACACAGTCTTTTCTCCCGTGCAGAATCCAGCAGCATTATAATCTTCCTTCAACATTCTCAGGCAAGTAACACCTACAACCCTTATTTTGTTCTAGTCTTAAGATAAATACTAGTTTTTTAACCAGAAAAAAAAGCCATCTTGGACTTATGTCTACGCACGTGCACCAGCAGAGAATCTGGTGTGTAGAAAGGCAAGAGGGACCAAACAGTGGCAAGGGGAGCAGGGGACATGCAGGAAGCAAACTGTTGAACCAACAACCCAAATGCCTTCTTTCCTCCAATCTACTAGGCAGTTTTCATGGGATTAGAGTAAGGCAAAAAAATCTGAAACACTGCATTGGCTTGGTGGCAGGAGCCGTGTTCATGTGATGCCCGTGTCCCTGCTGGGAACAAGGAGAGGACCAGGCTGGAGCACAGGCTGGCAAACACTCCACCAGCAGCCACAGAGGCCAAGCCAGGGACCGTGTGCCAGGGGAATGCCCTTGCCAGGAAACACGGAGAATCAGCACTTCAAATCCACCTCCACAACTCTGCCTCAAAAAACAAAAAGGTTCTATCTGCATTCTCATATCTGAAACCCAGCAGGGCTTCTCTGGGTTACTCTGTTCTGCCTTGGATAAGGTAGTCACTGCAGGAGGATTTCTTTGTCACTACAGTGGCTGGAGGAACACATACAATTAAGAGATTGTTTTAACAGATGCTTGTTTAAGTGCTACAGGGCTCCTATTAAGACCAAAAAAAAAAAAAAATAGGGTGATAAATTCCTTGGTCTAGGAAGTAACCAAGGTCAAACAAACTTGTTCATTTACAGCTGCAGCAGATCATGCCTAGAGGATATCCCCCTTTCAAAGCATAGTGTCCCTGTGGCTCCTGGAATAATGGTCACCCAAGATTAGGGTGGGGAAGATTTCAGTAACAGAGGAAAGAAAGGAAGAAGAGGAGGAGGAAAAGACAGAGAAACAGCTCCCTCCAGTAACCAAAAGCCTTAACCATTTTCTGGGTAGCCTGGCTTCGGTTGTTACTACATTCCCTTCAGGCACAGTCAGTAGGGTAAGGGACTTTAATCCTCCTCAGCCTGCCATCCCCCACAAGCATCTTTAGATGAATTACTCCTCAGTGACACTCAGGATGCCCACAACATCACTGGGACACTATGTCAGACTCCCCAAAGGGGATCCAAAAGAACAAGACAGGCAACACCACAGGGAGCACATCACCAATTACACCCACAGCCGTGGGCGCTTCCGCATCCCTGCCAATCAGTTCAGGTCTAATTTGTAACACAGGACACAGCATGCATTGAAGAGTAACAGCCTGCTCAGTGTGAGCACACCAGAGAAGAGGGATGCAGCATGGCACGAGTTCCCCAGCAAGCTCACATGCAGCTGCAATGCCGTCCTGACACAATAGCCCTACTTTTTAAAAAGCGTCTTTAGCCCAGGCAGAAGTGGAGAGCAGAGGATAGGATAACATTGATGTGCCAGGTAAAGGTCCCCCCTCCTCTCACCCCAAAAAAGCAGAATTACTATTTTGGTTAAGCTCCAACTTGCAAGCCCTCCCCAGAGCAGAGCACAGATTGCTGGCTGAAATAAGAATTTGCTTGCCTCTCCATTTCTTTTTGCCTCGAGTCCGTTTCCTGGTTAAAGTCTTGAGGATACCCCTCCTCCTCTCCATAGGGCTCCACTTTACAATCCTCCCGCTCCTCACCTCAGCAATTCTCTTCCTGGGGCTGAGCAGAAATGTCATTGGAGCTTGTCCATGCCCCTCACAGCTGGCACTATTAAGTGACACAGTTGCACCCTGTCCCCCTCACCAGGCAGCGAGGAGGGAGCATCATTCCTCCTGCTGTACTCAGAGACCAGCAACTACTGTAAAAGCCTCCTAAATAAGAGCACAGAGTGCCCGTTCCAACAACATCCTCCTCCTCCTGTGTTGCAACAGCTAAGACCTACGATGGTTTTGCAATAGCCAAAAATGAAAACCACCAACTGGACTCCAAAAATAAAATCATCTGGATATGGGAATGTGAGACTCCCGATCTTTGCCAGATTACTCCGTTGTTATCAGGCTATAAACATGTCTGCTCTTTTAATCCATACAGCACACAGGCTTTTATATTTCTCTTTCATGATTATCAATCAAGTGTTTACAGATTGAGACTAAATGAATTAGTACTGGGCTGGTCAGTGGAAGTCCTGCAGAAGCAGCCAAAACCACAGAAACGGCCAGTGAACTCCACAAGGGTGAGTCACAGCTGAACAACCAGCTGGCAGGTAGTCCAGCCCTTCCGACATGGGCACAACTGCTGGGGACACGTGCAGGCTCTGCACGCAGGGGTGTCTGGCAGACATGGCCCCGAGTGTCCTGGCATTCCATAAGATAATGTCAGAGCTCCCTTCCATGCGTAGGGAGGAGTAACTGTGGGAGCTTGGATCTAGAGCTGTGGTTTCTTGTTAAAGCCAGTTCTTGAAGGGTAAACTTTTATGTATCTCTGGAAAACTCCTTTTGGGGAAGGACAACGGGAAAAAAAAAACCCAACCCAGAATAGCAGCAAGCCTACTCTTAAAATCCTCTGATCAGTCTAACCCCTTACAGCAATCATACACCCAGCTCTAAACACATGGAATTCCTTCCCCTAAAAACTTCACCTCTTTTCTTTCTTATCAGAAGTACCACATAACTATAATAAACATTAAAATTGCATGTTTTCTTTGAGCCTTCCACCCATGATTTATCCTTAACTGTGTTAAGATAGACTGCTTAGGTCTGCCTAAAAATTGGATTGTGTATTGCACACAAGATAAAATAGAATTTGCCATGTAATGCATGCGAGAGTACACAAAAGTTCATCACATTGCAGCAGTGTTGGAAAAGCAGTTCCTAAAATAACCAGTTCCTAGAGTAAGCAGCAAGATGAGACTGATGAAACCTGCTACAAATCTCTACGGGGACAACATGGATTCAGATCAAAACTGTGTTTCTCAGTTTAGGATCTCACTTCCATTCAGTGAGAGGGTTTTTGTTTTGTCTTGGTGTTTTGGATTTTTGTCCTTCTGTTTTTATTCTTTATGTCCCCTAAACAATCGGGGCTATTCAGTGAGAGGGTTTTTGTTTTGCCTTGGTGTTTTGGATTTTTGTCCTTCTGTTTTTTATTCTTTATGTCCCCTAAACAATCGGGGCTTTGACTCATCTCCTGGATACTCCTGCACTCCAGCCTGTCACACTTCAGCCCCATTGCCACTTACCAAAATTCAGACTGTATTTATACAACAATTATTCCTGGAGGTAAGACTACTATTGCCACAAGCTGTGAGTGAAGGGGATTCATCTTCATCCCTCCTGCCAAACAGCAGTCCTCCCAAACCTAATAGTGTTTAGCTTCAGAGCTCAGAGGCTCTTGGTGTAGCAGCTCTGAGCCACAAAGCTTTAGGGACAGAGACAAAAGTTCATCACCTCCCAAAGTTACTACAGAAATTCAGTACAAACCCAGTGTGTCAAGGTCTGGATTATTGCCAATTATAGACAAAAATAAACATTTGGGTAAGTCTACCAAATGGGTTATTAATACACTTATGATTTCTGTAGTTCTTCCCTGAGCTTGGCCAGGTAGCTCTTTTACAAAGCACAAAGACACACTCTTGCATTTCCAGAAGGGAGTTTCAGAAGCAGGTGACACCCTGCCATTACATAGAGATGGGTGCAAAGCAGAAAGGGAATGGTTTGGATCTGACCAAGGGCAGAAGACCCAAAGCCAGAGAAGTTTGGCCTAAAGCCTTGTCCAAATCCCAAAGAATGACCAAGAATAAAACAAGATTGAGCATCATGCACTCAGCAATGGCCAGGTCAGCCTGTAAATCCTCTCACCCCATGTTAGCAGCCATGATTGATGCACGAGAAGTTTTTCCCTAAATGAGTGTGCATCCCTCCACCCTCCTCAATTCCACAGTGCTCATGTGCTCTGCAAGCCTTTCAGTACATGGGGCAGTAGTAGCCAAAGCTCTAGCCTTTCTTTTTGGCTAATCATGCCAAAATCTGGTCTAGATTCCACGAGTTGCACCAAGTCCCTCCTGACCTCCTGGGTTGCTGCTACAAACAGCTGTAGGGGGCCCATGCCAATAGCACACATTGCCACCAAGAAGAGAATATGGAGCAGAAAATTAACCAGGTTCCTGGATGCATTCCTCAGCATAAGACACATGTAGTATCCTAGAACCAAGATCTGGCTAAGCCTTCAGGAGTCTGGGACAAGTGGCAGCTTGAAGGTAGACTGTGGCTTCCAGCACTGGAGTGTACGTGATGCACAGCTAAAACCAGCAGCAAAACACAGCCCCCCACAGGGAACGCCTCAGGAATGAGCCTGGCCCATGGTAAATGGCAGGCACTCTCTCAAGCGGCTACTCCAGTTCAGTTCTCCCCTCTTTACAGCCCTCAGCAGCATTTCCAACAAAATCCTGACCAACAGAAAAATTCAGTGCTGACCTTTGCCAAGTGGAGCTTATTAGTCTCGGGATTTTTATTTTTTATTTTTGATCTGCTAGGTTTTAAAACAGAGCCAAGAAAAATTAGAGGCAGGAGGGTGAAAGTAAAAAGTTGAGTCCCCTTTCCACTCCTTCTTGGAAAGTTGGCTCTCTGAACAACAATTCCAACCAACTAGGTTACAGGTAGCAACAGTTAAGAATACTTAAGTATTTTGCACACAAATCTGTTAAACTGCTTGGAGATTTTCACACAGCTGCCAAACTGGGTCTTCCACCAGGCTGAAGTCACCAGTATACTCTGGCATTTGCCCCAGTCCTGCTCAGAGGCACTACACATTCCCACCCCTCCACACGGCACAAAGCAGACCAGCCAAGGAGTTTAACAGCAGTCAGGGTGACCAAAGTAGTGCCCCACCACAGCACCTCTTAGGGTGTGGCTGTGTGGTGCCCATCTTTGTCCAAAGTACAAAATTAAACACTTTTCAAGTCTTGGGTTAGAGTCTCCACTTCATGCAGCAGGTTCATAACCTCAGCTAGAGCTTGGGGAGCATGAAACTGGCTTCTGTTCTCATCTCCAAGCCACAGCCCAGCTAGGACACATAAATCATAGGTAAAGATCATACCCAAATTCAAGTCTGCTCTACCAGCTTGACACATCAGGATACAACCTATGGCAGATCTGGACCGAAGAACAGCTGTTTTGGAAACTGGGGATTCATTTGGATGAGAAGCAAACTGAAAGGCCACATGAACTGGAGCAGCATGGAGAGCTATGAACTTGCCAAATGTACGTAAGACTTTTGAGCATCACTGTGTTTCAACATTAACCTTCTCGAGCACCATGCAATGCAATGAATCACTTATATTTGCACTCTCATCATGCACAGATTTTTTTTTCAGCCAAACTAGCAACATGCATTTAGCTAAAAGCAGTAAGCAGAACAGAAAAAAAAAAATTGTATCTGTTAAAGATTTTGCTTCCTTGCCCTTTGAGGAGGCTAAAACCCTTGGCATGCAGTTTGCCATTCTATGTATGGCAACATGAAACAGTACCAACAGATCTACTGAGTCAAAGAAACTCAACCTCACACCCCCAGCCAGGTGAGGGGTTCTTGTCATTTTTCCTGAGGGACACCACACCTCTTCTATCTCCTCCTTAACATGTTTCTCTCCTGCTCAGTCTCATTCTGTTTTTCTGTCTCAACTTCCCCATGACCTATGAAACAGCAGGCTCCTGTGACTGAATACTTCAGATATTTCTGCACTTTTATATCCAGTTACCACCCTCAAATTAGACCTATTCTGCAAAGATGAGGCAGAACCCCCCAAGGATATATTCAACTTCTGTCAAGGATAGCATTTCTGGAACCACAGCAGTCCAAAAACTTCAGACAAGCAAGCACTCATCCACCGAGGGTGGTGGGATTTTGTTCACATACTTTTAACAGGGCATGAACTTGAATATTTACCAAATCTGGTATGGAAATCAGCAGGAGCGTTTCCATCTTTCCTTACCCCGAGGTTGTGTGTAGCCTTAACTGCTTGAGTGACCAGCCCAGCATCCTGTACATACACAGGATCTATCACTTGTGATCTCTCCTTCTAAAGTCTGAAGGAAAAAAGAACTCTTCTGTGATATTCCATGTCAAGTGACAAGTGTTTGCAGAAGAAATCCACTGGTTACTCAGCAGAAGTCCTGATCCCTTATACTATAAAGCTTAGTTTTCACCTTGTATGGGACTACTGCTCCCTAGCCCCTGGGAGCTAGCCCCTTCACCTCAAAGTTGTTTCCCCTGCTTCCTCCTCCTTCCTGACTCATTGCAACAAGGAGACAGATGCTCCCTTGAAAATTTGGTATCTTTATCAGAGTTTCATCTTTTTCATGTGAAATCCTTTCTATTTACTGCAGAAATGAAAAAGAGCATTTCAGAAGGATAGGGAGCACACAGTCATATTTCTCTGCCTTACCTTAACCCATAAAGTTTTCCCCACATAGAATAGTAAAACCACAGCTGTGCAGGTACTTAGCTGTGGCCAGGCTCAATCTACCACAAGAGGGGAAGCTGCCTTGGACTGTGGCTTTGAGTTGGGCAAGGAAGATAAAACCCTGCAAACTGCTAACCCCTGCTAGCAGTAACATCAAGGTGATACAATCATCAGCAAAGCTCTTCCTTACCAGAAATCGTGCAGCATGAAAAACCAATACACAAGCAGACAGCAGATCCTGGGTACCCACTGTCACAGACTCATACTCAAGACAACTCCAAAACCACACACAGCTTGAACTAGAGAATTCTGTTTTCAATAGCATGCAGAACACCAAGACACAAGAATTTACCTGGAACGACACTCTTTTTTGGAGTCTCAGACAAACTGGACATCCAAACTTGAAATCCAATCATAGGGCAGCCATAGAAAGAGAAAGTAATTAGAGACACAAGAAAACAGTCAAAACCAGTCATATCAGAAAGTCTGAGAGTTAGTAAAGACAGCTTTGAAAGAGACATTAAGTTTTTCTTAAGAGTAGTGTTGGCATGATGGGGACTCAGAGGAAGGACAAGTCATAAGAACCATCCAGTTAATTTTTATGTTTTAGTGCATTTGCAGAACTTACGAAACTGATCTGTAGGTGATCCAATTTTGAGCTCTCAGAATAAGATATGCCCTGAGCTTATTCCCAATAGCTCAGAAAACACATACCAAGAGACAGTTTGACTTATTAAGCCTCAGACCTGCAAAACTATTTATCTTTACAGCTGTTAATGATACCCAAAAGACACATAGGCAACTCTCAGAGACTGAGCTTAGCAAGCACATATAAGTTTCTACAAGCATCTTGTTACCCTGGAATTGCATTAAGGAAAATAACAATAGACAGATAATGCTCCACAGAAAAGAGTACAAAGCTCCAAAAAAGGTACATTCAGAGTATAACTAGAAGTTCCATTTTTTAACCAATGAATGAGACAGAGATCAGGTTAAGGAGAAAGCCGGTAAGAGTTGCTACCGACCGGGTCAAAAGGTTTCCCTCCCCCTCCATGAAATGAGGTGGAAATACTTGGCTTGGGCATTTGGGAATAATCTTCAAATGTTAAGTGTTAATTTTTTTCTTGAATACATTGGAAGCATGTTTTGAAAGTTAGCAGATTTTCCCCCATTTCTAAATAACAAACATTCCCCTTCTGTGGGATGAGGGAAAAGGAGGGCACCT
>NW_008236478.1:9007857-9022588 GCF_000691975.1 Corvus brachyrhynchos
CTTTCCCTGCATGGGAGAAAATACATCTAGAAAGAAATATTTATATGACAGTCTAAGAATTTCCTAAATTCTAACAACTCCAAAATGCAATTTGAAAAACTTATCTGCAATGGGGAACCCTGTTCTGGACCCAGCAGTTTAACAACAGGGAAGATGCACCCATCAACCACCTGGAGAGAAAAGCAGGCTATACTGCTGGCCTTGTCTGTTTGTTGTTGTCTTTTTGAAGTGCAGGGTATATCCAAGACAGTCAAAAGATTAATAGATAGTAATGTAATAGATTCACAGTACCTATGTAACTGAGGAATTGCTAGCATGGTACAGAACTTAAGAAACAGCTTTCAAACTTTCCCAGTGGAAACCAGAGGTCCAAAAAACACATTGCTGTTTTCTCAGCACTAAGGGAATGGCAAGGTTTTTATATCCTTTCTTTAAATTAGGGACACAGTTTTCATCGTGTAGAACAAAACTGCAATTCAAATGGATTCAGTATTTTGCCTCCTTTACAGTAAACTCTCTACAGTGGCAGCTTGGAGAAAATGATGAAGTCTTTCAATCGTCTGACTCCCAAACCCATGTGCTGCACTGTCACAATACACTACAAAATACACAGTGGTAAATAACAATAATTCACTTTGGACTATCATTTAAGAAAAAATGAAAAAGTCTCCACATCGGTGGAGTGCAACAGGAAATAATCTGGCAGAGTAGCTTGTGCTGTAGCTCATGGAGGGAATATACAGCATGTTTCTATTACAGACTTGGGGCATGCACGGGAAAGGGTGTGAAGGAGTTGTTGTCAGCAACTTGTCTATTAGCTTTTGAATAGATTTCCACTGCCTTCAGAACACGACTATGAACTTCTGTCAGCTGTCAGATCTTTTTCCAGACAGAAGAACCTGAGTATGACAATGATAAATCAAGCAGATGATGTATTGCAGGAGCAACTGGGAAGACTTCAAAGTTTGCCCCCACCCAAGCTGCAGCAAAAGACTGAAACACTCAAAGTTAGAGGAAATAAGCTGCACTTAACACAAGTTTAGGGATACTCTGGATCTGTCTGCTCAAGAAGAGAGCTTAAACCTAGATCCACAGTAGCCATATCTACAGACACCCATGTGAGATCTCACCATAAATAAACCAATTCTGTTAGCCATTATAATGTTTTTATAAAATTTCTTTTTAAACAAAGTATTTTTTTTCTCCTTGTCAAAACTATTGGTTTAAGCCAGAATAGAAGGGCAATATAAATATTAACTGGTAAACAATCCCACAGGTCAGCAGTGTGGGCTTCCCAGCCCAGGAAGCAGCATAAAAGCAGCAGCACTTCTCAGCTGCCCCAGCCTGACAGCAGCTAGAAGTGGATGAGGTTGCTTCTGAAGCAGAAGACAGCCAGCATATTTCAGCTGCTCCTGCACATCTGCTTAGCATTAAACTTCCTTCTTGGGGATTTTTTTTTTTTTTTTTTTTTTTTATTCCAAGACATTTAAGCTCTAATTGCTACCAGCTTTTAAGAGTCCCCCCTACAAATAATAAAAATATCAGACATTAGTGATAGATTCCACTTCACAGAGAGCTCAAACGAAGAGCTGCGGCAGGAGCCAGCGTACGGGGAGGAGGTCAGAGGCCTCAGAAACATGCTGTGCCTGAGCCAACAAAACACAAGCTTTGAACGGCCCCAGGTTTCCCCTTTAGGACAGGGTTTTACTGGAATTCTGCATGGGGCTTGGACCTGGTTTCCAATGGGATTGGTAACAGTAAGTGAACAAACCTTTGCTTCCTGCCACTCCTCTCCCCCACTGCCACACAGCTGAACACCGGCTGGTCTCAGATGACTTGGAAGTGCAGGGGGGGAATCTCAGTATTTGGAAGGAAAATTAAGGTTGCCTACTCAAAGCAGGCCACTCCTAGGGCAATGGCATCCCAATTCTGCTCTTAACATCAGTCCCCACAGCCCCTGCTGCCGACTTCAGCTGGAGCCAGAACAAACTCCTCCTACCGGAATTATTTTAAAAAGCTCAAAAGGAACATGGATCCATAAATTACAGCTAAGCCACGAGGCCGAGGCAGTTGTGAAGAGCACAGAGAAGGCTTTCCTTCGGAGCCACACTGCACAGAAATAGCAGCACAGCAGGCATTTCACTGGAAGTGGCTAGAGTTGGGCAACCCTCAGACAGGTCAAGGAGGTTCCTCAGGTGCAAAAGAAAAGGGAGGGGTTGAAGGGGCAAAAAGCTATGAAGACAAAATTAAGTTGGTTGCTATGGTGAACATGAAACATTATTCTAGGTTTCAGCAGAAGCCTTTCTGCTGCCAGTGAGACTGGTTTGTTTGCTGCTCCTCCCACCACTGGCAAGAGAACAGGCGCCAGACTGCTGGGGACTAATGCTTTATGCTTGTGATACAGCTCCACTCATCTCATTTTAGCAGCAGGCTATTTGTCTTGAGTAGAGTTAGAGCAGAGCGAGCTTCCACAAAAACCTACAATAGCTGGAGCCAGTCTAGAATCGAATGCACGAGCTCAATGCTACCAAAATCCAGATGCTACATTCATGGTACATATTAGTACTGCACATCCAGGTGGGCCCCTGCCCCAGCAGGTGCAGAGAAACTCCTCCTCCATGGGCATTTTAACAGCAGCTACTGATTTGTTTTGTAGAAACCAGCAGGTTTCTTTTTGTTAGTTAGACTGTCTGAAACTTTCAGTTCAGTGTTGAGCCCAGCATCCATTATTTAACACTGCTGCCAGCACCAGGAGGGACACTCTCCTACAGAATCACAGGTTTCATGTTGCTGCGGCTATCAGGGACCATTTTAACAAGCTTTTTAAAAATGAATGTCTGTATAGCTGTCTAGCACGTTAAGCTACATATTTCCCAACAATAGTCCTGCAGTAATTCTGGGGAACTGGATCATACTGGTCACGAGTCTCAGCATGGTTGTAGTTCTGGCCATGTAACCCTTGCCCCAAATGATTTCTGTGCATAGCTGAGAAGTTAGCATGGGCCAAAGACAGGTCTCTACAAGTGATCTGGATGTGGCTACCTTGCTTTGGAGGGCAAAGAGTTTAATTATACAGGTATGGCCTGTTCTTTGGAAGTTGCCTTCCACAGGAAATAACAGTCCCAGGGCCATCTAACCAACAAAACTATTTTGTTCTCATGAAGCCCTACCTTTTAACATCAACTGGGAATACCAAAATCTCTCAGCTGTTAAGGTGCAAATTAAATTACTGAAAGAAGGATTATAAGAACAAGTGGCCATGCTGAAGAGATACTGACACCTGGTCTGTTTCCAACAGTGATCTGTTCCATGAGTGCAGCTGAGCATTTTGCAGACTCATTTTCTAGACTTACACCTTTCCTGTCTTAATTGGAGGAGCAAAAAGAAAATAAACAATGCAATCAGTGATTCCTCAGACTGGAGCTAGGGGAAAGAAATGCTTCTGCTGAAGAACAGGCGTGTTCTCGTCCCAACAGTGGTGTCTGAAAAGTCAGCAAGGAGTGGGCTGACCACACTGTTCCTCAGACGTGTCCACTTCTTAGAATTGGCCTAGAGCCTTGCTGGCTGCAATGTTCATCACATATGGCAGAACAGAAAACAGAAGTTAAGCCTGAATTTCAGTTTACATTTTGGAAGACAAGCCTGCCAAGGAGTTGGTATAAATTAAGCACTATGTTGTTGTCCTGGGGGGCTCAGGTGGGACACCTTACTGCCCCAAGCAGGCAAAGAACCAAAGAGCCAGGCTCAGTCTACTGAGTCTTGCTGGGATTTTGCCTCCACTTTTCCCCTCCTTGCTTCCTTTCTGCATTCCTCAGACAAGCAAAGGAACAACCTCCTCCCTCCATCTCCTCCTGACAAGGTGAGGCTGGGCAGTCAAGAGCAGAAAGCTCAGTGAGGAACTCCAGAACTGTGGGGCTTGTTTCTGCTTTCATCTGCAGACAGTGCACCATGCTCATACCCTCCAAGACCTCCATCCCCCAGACCCACTGACCATCCTTTGTCAGCCTGTCTCCTGGTTTCTCTCCTCAAGTCTCTTCCCCTTCAGCTGGGGCTTGACACTTTGGTTAAATGGGAAGGCAGTAAAATGCGACAGTACTGGACTAGGGGAGGAAGACAAATACTTGGTGTTGCTAAGCTCCCCCAGAAACTGAAGTACTTTTACCAGAGAATTACTCTGATACAGAGTCTATGAGTAGTTTTACAACATGGCTGGAAAGAGGAAAAGTGCAGATGAGCCTTCATCCGAACTAGAACCATTGCCATGCATTCTTGGCTCACACAATTAATTCATTCAACTAGGCAGAGAACAATGGATAGTCAGAGAAATGGGAGGATGGCACAGAAAGGTTTCAAGTGTTTTGATCTGTCTCACACTGTCCTGCTCAGGGCACCCTGTTGAACTGTACCATTGATGTTTCTCCCCCCAGGCTCCAGAAAGGCCTAAATAAAACCAACACTTGTGGCTGGTGCCTGGCCCAGGGTGGGCCTGGTAAGACATTATACTTCTTAGGTACCACAATGACAGATTCATTTGTTACTGTAATTTCTGGGCAAGCAGCTGTCCCACATCAGGACAGCTTAAATAAGCTTTCCTTGCTCTTATGTCTGTGGGATGCTGATGCATCGTGTTTAAAGCAATCGTTTTAAGATAGTCCTTGAAGGATACACATATATTATTTTTCCCCCCCCAATAGGAGACCACATTTTGAAGTAAACCTCTCACCCCTGCAGAAATCCCTCCTCTTCTATACACTTGAAGCTGAACATCACCTCCACTCCCCATGCCATCTGTTCAAGAGGGCTGTATCTTGAAAAAATATTTGACTAGTAGATTATCAAACATGCAAATCCAGCTGAAGTGTCTGAGTAAGAGGATTGGCAGCAGGCATTAAATAAGGCCTTTAATTTTAGTCCTATTCACCAAGTTCAGCTTCATCACAAACAGCCTGGGGAAGGTTTGTCAGTGCAGGGGGTGGGGGCAGAGGTGCTGAGCTGCAGTGACGAGCACAGCCAGCATCCTCCTCCTTCCCTGGCAGAAATTATCCCACTGGGAGCTGCTGTGGGGCTCCTGGCCTCCCCGGCACCACCACGCTGCAGACCAACTTCAGACCACGTCCACTTGCCACGTAGCCTGGTGTACACTAGACCCGCACACGCTGCTTGGAAAATGTTCACATCTGGCTTTCACGTGACTCGAGCGTGCCTCAGAAATTCATCATCTGGATAACTCACTCCTGCAGGGGAGAAATCCACAACCAGGGAGCCCTTTCCTGAGTTGGAACGGAGGAGCGGGGCGCCAGAGGATCGTGTGCTTGACAAACTGCACAGTGACACGCTCACAGCTGCATTTTCACAACCTCATCCAGTCCTTCATCCTTTCTAAAAGTACAAACGCAAAGAAAACTTAGTCCCAATTTTCCACCCTGTTTACTTCTGTAAAAACCCATTTTAATCCCATTCGCAGACCCAGAAGTATCCAGGACTGTTTAGTTTTTGTTCTGGCAGCCACAGCTCCCATTAACTCTTTCCACATGGCAAGTGAGGATTGTTTCCCACATGATCACTCTGGTACAGCCCCTGCACATACAGTTTTGTAGCAGTTCCAAGTTTTTCTGGGAAGTGCCTAGAATATCTGAATGCTAATCCACATCTACAGCTGTACAAACTGAGAGCATCACCCCTCTGAGGAAAAAACCAGCCTCCAGCACTGCCAAGGAGGAGGGCAGAAAAGCCCCAGACGTTGCACTTGGAAACTCACAGGTATGCACACGTACTGGGATTCATGTGTGGCTCAAAAAATGGAGCAAGAGTCAAGTCCCAACTGTGAAGCAGCCATTCTGCCAAGCACAGAACACTTAGCAGTACTGGTGTGTCCAGGCAGAGACAGCCAATAATCAGTGCATACTTTGTAACTCCTGCTGGACACCCCTGTAAGTAATGCTTCCAGCCATCTCTGGTTAGGTGAGCCACTCCATTCAGAGTAAACCAGAGAGGCTTTGTCCTGTCACGCAGCCTGGACACAGGCCAGCTAGAATGGGACAGGTGTGAAGCCACACACACAGCTGGAGGCACTTAGGGAGCACTATTTTACGGGTGAGTGCTCTCAACAGACTAAGGACACACACCCTACATACAGCTTTCCAGAATCTCAGGAGAGAGATTCAAGTGCTCACCAGCCTGAGACTAAATTACCCAAAATGCCCAGGGAAGATTTTATCCACTCTTCCCAGCCAGCCAGACCCATCTGTGCCACATACAGATTCCTGTGGTGGCTGAGGATCATCACCCTCCGCTCCAGCTCCCAAATGCACTTCTCACCTTCCTTATCTACCATGCCAAAATCAAAATACCAGTACTCTCTGTGCAAGAGAGGAAGAACCCATGCAGGCAGCGTTAATACCATCTGCCACTGACAGACAGAAGAGGAAGGCAGAACAGTAGCAGATGGAGAATAGAGTCTTCCTTAAAACCAAGAGAAATGCCATTATATCCCCGAAGGTACCAAGTGCTTTCTTGGCACTTGGCTGAAGACTCTCTGAGGCATTTGCAGGGTTCAAGCTGTTCTGCCATGGCTGTGCTCAAGCCACACCTCATTTTTCTAGCCCTCCCTGCGCCCAGTCTCCCTGCCCTCTCTCCTGGACACAAGGCTTTCTGCAGTGCCAGTGCTGAACTGGGAACAGCAAAGAACACAAACACATTCTTTTCCCTCATCTTGCACCCTGTCCCCACACTTCAGTTTAAAAGCCAAGGAGCAAAACAAAAAACCCACACCACACACAAACATCTCTTTCTCTCTTAGCCCATCTTCCTCCCACCCCAGCATATGGGCCACCCAGAAGATGACAGTGATCCTATACATCTAATGGGCCACATGTCCTGTCAGCAGAAAACTGAACCAGTGTGGAATAAAGTCTCCTATCTGCTCTTCTCTTCAGTAGCCTCAGGCAGAAGTCCAAAGCACTTCAGTTTAAGCAGTGACTTTAAAAATATGGTGTACAAGGAGACATGTGAGATCAGCTTCTTTCTGCCAGAATACTACAGACTGGATTTGAAGTGTGGGATTGGAGTGGACAGATTCACATCTTGACTGAAGATGCAGAATTGGGTCACACACATACAGATACTGCAAGGACATGAAATCTGCCTGACTTAGCAGCAGTTCTTCCTCAAATCCTGCTCTCTGCTAGTGCACCTGAGCCCAAGAGCTGTAGTCTTGCCTTGGAAAGAAACCCAAACCCACAGAATGGATGTTCTTCTAATTATATGAAGAACTTGTTAAAAAAAAAAAACAACAATCTTTTTAAAAAAAAAACAGGAAAGAAAGTTTGGTCTTTGGGGAATAACTGCATCAAGCAAAAGCCAACAAACTGATCAAAAGTTTAGCAAATTCCCTACCTGAGGAAGAATAATTCTTTATCATAAGAAGAGGAAACTCTGTCATCGATGACTGAACTCAAGATGCACATTGAGATCACTAACTACTAACTTCTTCCAGAACCAGGCCCAAGATGTATATCCCCAGTAATTAAATGAAAAGGTTTGTTTGGTCCTTAATTGCTATGTTTTTGCCTACACTGTCCTTCTTTTATTACTAAATCCTTTATCTTCCTGAAAAGGGGGGAAAAAAAAAAAAAAACCAACAATAAACAGCTATGTGAGAACCAAAATGTTCTGCCAGAATCTGCTGTTTTTAAATTCCATGCAGCAATTAGTACAGACAGCCAAGAAGGTTAATCGTATGATGAGGGAACAGATCCTGATTTCTGATCAGGAGCAATCTTGTCAGTACATGCTTGTGAAGTTACAAAATAGTGACTGGCAAACGATCTCATCCAGCCATCCTCATCAACAGGCCAAATGGCACCAAGGAGCCAGTCCACCATTACTGCTTCTGCCCTAATTGTAGGAAACAATGCAAGGAGCACAGTGCACACGTGTGATTCATCAGGATAAACACAAGAGCACATGCCTCAGTCCACAGGGATCATGTCATACCACAGATTTCTTACAAGGATTTAAGATGTTCCTGGGACCTTGCCATGGGCTTGGACAGACTTGCATCCCTATTCACCACCTTAAAAAAAAAAAAAAAAAAAAAAAAGGCAACCCAAAAAAAATGTTCCAGGCTAAAGCTTTCAGAGGGACTGTAGGGAGACAGACTTCAGAGACAAACACCATGAGACCAGAATGACTCAAAGTAACATTTGAGTTAAAAACCACATTCTAGCTTTGTTGCTATCACCTGGGCTCAGATTCACTAAGCAGTGACCAACTGCCTGCTTGGGGCAAGTAGCCTCAAGCATCTGCTGCAGTGGCCACCCTGACATAAAATGCATTTGCCTCATGCTGGGATTGCCCATGGTAGTTAATTGGATTTTTCAGCCTCTTTAGTAACGCACTTAGATTTGGCTTCTTTGAGAACCCATTTAAAAGACTTGAGAGAGTTCTTCTGACTGAGAAGGTAAAACTGAGACAGATTTCACAGTCAGCTGGATTAGTTAAGGCATGCCCCCAGTTCCAATATTAAAAGGGCATCCACCACTCCAGATGACATCCCATCAATGCTGCAGCAACCTTAAGGCAAAGGAAAGGCAACAGTATGTGTCTCTTGGAGCGGTCCTTCCTTCTCCCTCTACTGCAGCCATTTCCCACAAATATTACAAAACACCTGCCAGGGCTGGAGGCTGTACATTCCCTTCTCTCCCTCTACCCACGTGTAGCTAAATGCCTGCCGCAGGCCTGTGGAGCTGGCAGAGACCTCCACACTCAATTGCATCAACCAAGCTTTGTTCCCAGGGTCACCACCTCAGTCCTGCAACAGGTAAAAATAGCTCCAGCCACACAGCCCTGCTGGTCCAGCTGGGGGCTCACACATTTGTGACCCCACTGAATGATTAAGCACAAAATGGGTGGCACACACAATTCATTCTCTCCATATTGTCTTAAAGCAGACAGCTCAGACTAAGTCAAGAAAATAAAGCTCATTTATGAAAAGGGAAAAAAAAAAAAAAAGAAAAAGAGCAAGACAGGCCATGGAGCTCTAAGTGCAGGCTAGACACCTGCCGTGTGACAGGATCAGAAAGGTTAAGCTCTGAAGTGATGAGCATAGCTCAGCTGTAAGGACAGAAAAAGCCACAAGTTGAGCCATTTCCCTTTGTAATTACAAAGGAAGCAGAAAAAAACCTATCCCTGATAATGCAAAGAAACAGCAATAAAGGCAACTCCCTGAAGCTGGCAGAGTGCACATCCTTAGTGCATAAGGGTGAGGAAGAAGGTTTCTCTAGTAATGAAGAATTAAGCCAAGGAAGCAACTTTGGCCACCAGCTCCACCCATAATTCCTAGGCAGCATCCCACAAAGGGATCAGCCACAAGGACCCTTGGTGTTGTTACAACAATCTGCTTGTTTCTCGCTTGAGGCCCTACTTCTGTCATTGCTGTAACTCTCTCAACTCTGCTTAGCAATTTCCTCATTCAGGGAAAAGAAAGCATTGCAGATGTTTCTATAAAAAGTTTGTGAAGTGTCTTCCAATGGACTCTGAAGTTTTTATTTACTTGCCAGCAGATATATGCTTCCTAGTTTTAGATTACAGGAGGGAAAGAAAGCAGTGATTGCTGGCTGTGTGAACCCATAATCTTGCTACTCCAAAAATTGGACAGGGGAACCCAGCTGAAAGATGGTTTACTCATTCAAGGAAGCCTCATCAGCATCCTGAGGCAACACTGGCTTGAACCAAATTGTTAAGTTAATATTCTAAGTGCTCAATTACAGGCACTATTTAAAATAGACTTCAGCTGCCAAACTCAGCCAAAGCACAGCCAGCTCGATGCAGACAGGATCTGAACAATGACGGAAAGGAGACACTGCAGGACTGAGGGAGTCATAACTTCTGTATTATTGAAGTTTATTCCTCCTCACTTGGAGGAGCATCCTACAGTATAGCAACAAGGTGCCAGAGGAAGCCACCAAGCAATGGCTTGAAGCCAGCTGTGCCCCAGCAGCAAGCTGGGCAGTCTGAGCAGGGAGGAGTTTGGTTATGAATTCAGAGGGGGGGTGGGCAGCAGTGCTCCTGCCCAGGCACATGGAAAGTCATGACCACAAGGGCTTGGTCACCTACAAGGCAGGTGGCAGAGATCACTTTGAAGGCACCTCTTGTGCTGGATCTGATCTCAGTTAGCAAAGAGGATCCTCTCAGTAGCTGAGGAGCACTAAGACACAATGGAGAAAAGTTGTGAAGCCCACACCAGCTCTCTCTTACCACCAAACACCAGGTCCCAGATGCTTGCTTCAGCTTCATGACTGGGATCTGACAGCTTTGGCATGAAACCAGCCAATAAAGATTCTCAGCAAGGGGACAGGGAAAGATCTTACACCAGGAGTCTGCAGCTTGCTCTAGCCAGCAAGGGGGTTTGTGGGGTGGGGCAGGGGACACAATGACATTTTTAGGGGAGAAACATACTCCAACTGGTTTTATAAGCCACATCAGGATTAGCAGATATCTCAAGGGTTAATTAGTTCACCATGCACAGATGGTAGCTGGTAGGGTTTGCAGAATGGATTAAGCTAATCTGTGGCTTGTAATGTACCATACAAATATCCATTCCTAGACTTGCAGCAATTCTACCCTTACTTTGATTTGAGGACAGAAAACCCACACAATGGATGCCAGCATAGAAGTAATGCCTATTTTGAGTGACAAACGAGTAGCTGTTCACTTGGCTAATGCAAATGACAAATTGGAGCTTGAAAAATAATTCCTTCCCATTTTGCTGCAGAGGGTCTTTGGGTGGACCAAGAAGAGACCATTTGTTGCAAGTGTACAGAATATGCCCTGGTAACCACTCCTCACAGTTGTACTGAGGGCTCTCCAGCACTGACAGATGGTCATAGAGCAACAATTCAATTGCCTGGAAACATGAAGGCAGCTTTCTGAAGCAGCTCTGCAGCATGTCAGATAAAGCCCCCCAAGTCCAAGGTACCAGCACATGTGGCATTTCAGGCCACAGCAAACGCCTGTGCCTTCCCAGAGCCCCAGGGAAGCTCCAGGTCTCCGAGCTGGCTGCAGGTTTAAGCATTTATAATTAGATCACATCCAAGCAAAGGGCTGTGTGTTTACACAGCCCGTTGCACAAGAGGAAGCCTGGCTCAGGGCTGGCATGCAGAGATGCCCCAGATCGGCACAAGACTCCCTTTTGTTTAGCTAAGGACGTGCCACGCTATTGCATTTGGTTCAGAAGGTCTGAAATGTTTACAACCAGCATCAACTGCAGCGGTAAATGTTTCCATAACTCCTATTAAACTCTGAACTTATCCAGTTTCTCCCTGCTCTAAGGGGTGAGCACAGGGCTAGCTAAGACACTCACTCTGGCAAGGCAGAGGTCAGGGTAGAGGTGACGTTGGCTGTCTGAGGCATTCTCCGAATGTTTCTGCAATCAGCCATGCTCGTGTCATGCCTGCACATGCCTGAGACACAGCAGCTGTGGGATTCCTGCCGGACAGTGTGGGACAGCTGTGCTCACGCCCAACAGCCTTGCCCAGCACCTCTTTGGTCAAGACACAAGATATTCATAAGGTCTCATTTGTTGGGAGGTGCTTGCATTTAAAAATGCCTATGTGTCTCTTGTTTAAAGATGGAGTAGTTCCATGATCTGCACCTATGGAAGAAACTGCATTTCAAAGCTATTTGTTATCTTAAAAGACCCTCACAGCAATCATGAAAATCTTACTTATTTACCCTATCCCTTTTTTCAAGTGTCATAAAGCTGGTCTTTGTTAAAGGCTGTAACTGGTGACTCCCTTGGCATATTCCTTTGCTCATTGCATGCACACTCCCACAACATCTAGCTCCAAACAGAAGGAAGCATTCCTCTGCCATTCTAAAATCAAGTAAGAAGATGGCCGAGAACAGAGTCCCTTTATGCAGCTCAATTTGTTCAGAGAGCTGCTTCACATTCCTCTTTTTTTCAGCCACACTGTTTCCAAGCCCTAGCTGCACAAACAGCCCAGCACCAAAAAGCAGAGAAGAGGAAAGAGTCCCAGAAGGAGAGCTGGCAGCATGGAGAGCTGGGACAGCCAAAGGAGGGAGCCTGACCTGAGTGCCCCTTGCAGGGACGGATGACCATGTCACTTGGGGTTCTCAGGGCAGGGGGCCAAAGAGTCCAGCAGGGGAGAGCATCCACAAATGACATCTCAGCTACACTAACTCAACTTAATCGCTTTTCTCATGTCATGGCAGATCAGCTCCAACTTGCCCCCAGAGCCACAGGAATGAAGAGGCAGCAGTTTCCTTCCACTCCCAAAGCAGTTCCTCGCATCTCTTGTGCATGAATTGCAATACCCTTTCATGTAAACTGGTGCACTGAGCCCAAAGCTCTCCAGGTCTCCTAATGCTGTTCCAGGTCAGTGCTAAATCAGGTTTTCCCAGAGACTTCAGCAACGTTTTTTAGATTTTTACATGGCCCCAAAGCCCCCAGTGCTCAGGATGTGGCTGAGGCAGGAACTCCCACACTCAGCTCTGCCTTCTACCAAGTCACTTGGAGCTTTTTATTTAAGGTCAGCCCCTCTAGAGAAGGTGCTGCTGTCAATTGAATTCACGGGCTCCTGTGAACAACACTTATATTTAGGAAGTCCTTCCTAGAAGTGCAGCCCAGACAGAAGCTTTGCAGGAGGTTAAGAAGACCAAGCGTGCCCTAGTTTATTGCGTAGGGCCAGCACCTTGTACCACACTTGCCTCTTCATTACCACACCCCACCTCAGGGAAATTCAGGGAAAGGTACCAAAAGTATTGGACTGCAAAGGTAGCTGCCATTTGATGCACAGGCCATTGGGGTTAAGCAACAGGGTCTCTTTAGTGCATCACTTAGCTTATTACAGGATGGCAGCTTAAAAGCCTTCATAATTAACCAACAATCAATGTAGGCAGTGATAGTCATTGGAGTAAAGCATGTTACATTCATCTTCCTTTCCCTCCCAGAGACCAAGCCACTGCAGTATTCCTTTATCATCTTAAAAAGCAAGAAGAAAAAATCCTCCCCTCCCTGCACACAGGCCAGAGTTTTCCAGGAGTCACTATTGGTTTGAAAGGCTTCTCTTTGGATGCCCTGAATGCAATTTGAAGCATCCAAGGTTCCAAACAAAGTCAATGAGAGTTGCAGGTGCTCAATGCTGCTTGGGGAAAAAAATAAAAAAATTAAAAAATAGAAAGCCCTGACACATCCAGCTCAGAGCAGCCAGACCCAGAGGCCCATAATTACACATCCCTATTGAAAACACATCTGTAAAAATCACTAAGAGCAACATGGGGAGGGGAAAAATTGGATTTACATAGTTTCAAATCAGGGTTTTATAGGACATTTCAATCCAGGATTTTAAAAGCAAAACACTGAGGTACAGCCTTTGAGGCAGCCCAAACCCAGACACAGAACATTTTGCATCAGAAGCCTCACCAGAGGCTTTTGGAAAAGCACGATAAAAGATTCAAACTAGCACAGAAAAAGATGCCCTTCCACTCCAGAAAAGAACCCCAACTCTGACTCTGCATTTTGACCATTTGCAATGAAAGAGAAAGAAATGTAATACAATTATCAACTCATGCTGTTGATGGAGCTGTATAAATACAGTCAGAGAAGAGCAGTCATTTTAACTGCAATACTATATAAGGTGGGTCTCTCCAGTGCAAAGGAAAGAAACTGATGCTTATCTCCAGCAGGATTCAGCAATAAAAAGTTAAACTGCTACACAATTTAATGCCACACAAAATAAATAGATGGTTTAACAGGGGAAAGCAGGGGGTAAGTTCCTCTCTAGAATCATGCAGTACATATAAAAAGCCTGATGGCTTACCTGATTTTCTCTTTGAAGATCCATAGTCCCTGAAAAAAAGACAACAACAAATAGACATGGTTAGAGCTGGAAACAGTGGTGAGAGAACGAACGGGTGCCTCCCAAATTTCCACCCATATGCTTAAGAGCTCCTGCTGCGCCCTCCCTCCCTTAAAGCGGAGGTGAGGGCGGCCGGGCATGGGCGGGCGGGGGCCGGGGGCGTCCCGGGCAGCACCGGCCCATCACCAGCACCAGCTGGGGCTGCTGCAGCACCGGGGGCTCGGGAGCATGTGATCAGCCAGGCAGAGCGAACCATCCACAACCAGCAAGGCAGGGGAGAGGGGTGTCATTTTTCCCCCTTTAAATTGTGCTATTAAACGAACAGCTACTGAATTAACCCTTAACGTCCCCCCGGAGAGGAACGGGAATATGAACTGCTTGCTGCAGGGATGCGGCTGCTCCAGGCTGAGCTGGCGTGGCTGGCAGTCAGGAGGCTACTTAATTTGTGAATAATCTCCAGTCCTCTCCTAGTTATCTCTGACAAGCACTTGGAAAGCACAAGGAAAAAAAAAAACAAACCAAAACAACCCGCAAACTTTGTCCTTTCTTCTTTCATCCAGGATAGAAAATGCACCCTTACTTTTCCATAGTGATTTAAAAGGTGCTGGCACCTCTACTCATGCAGAACAGCTGAAACCCCAGACAGCTGCTGTAGGAGGGGAAGAAATTACAGACGGGAGCTGCAAGAACTGATTAGGGATAAGCAAAACTGAGGACAAAAATACTTGGCGATAGCTGTGCTTCCCCCCGGTGCTCTCCGGAGCCTGTCAGACCCAGCCCTGGCACGGTCTGCAGGGGCAGGAGCCCGGCAATGACAGCCTGGGCAGAGGCAGGATCGCTGTGGGGGCCCA
>NW_008236478.1:9022637-9033377 GCF_000691975.1 Corvus brachyrhynchos
CGGCGGCATCGCTGTGCGGCGACAGGGCCCGCAGTCCCGCCACACCCCGCACACATGGCAGTGTTAATGGTGGCAAAATCACCCGGTGGCAGGTTGTCTTTGCAAGGATCCCACCAGAGGGGCGGGCAGTAGCCTCTACATTTTGGGGGGCCGGGCTGTCAGAAGTGGGGTTTTGTCTCTTGCAGCTTGCTCTGTCCTCCAGAGGATCAGAGAAGGATTATCCCAAACTATTTACTTAAAGTGAGTTTGGGGACTCAGCTGTAGAAATAACACGTCTTGAGGGCAAAGTTAGGTCTACCCATAAATTCTGTTTCTCCCAGATTTTTGTGTGCATCCCCATGCCTTACATGTCTAGGATTTACTTCCAGTGAGTAATAATTACTTGGGAATTTTTTTGCACCCTCTTTTAATTTCCCAGTGTAATTTCTGCTTCAATTAAATGGTTGTTTTCTCAGCCATATCTGCAGCTGTATTTGATGTGATGATGCTACTGCTCATGAATAAGTTGCTTCCTCTACAGAAGTGGTATCATATGCAAATATAATGCCTACTATATGGTGCCTGAAACAGACATCCCTCAGACCAAGCCAGGGATGGTACAGTCCCCAAAATGTAGTCCTCTACTCTACCCCAGTTTAGCTCCCACACCAGTCTGGAGCTTTGTGGAGCTGTCAATACAGCTCTCTTGGCATGTGGAACTCAATTCACATGATTAGAAATGAGGTAGTAATTGACTGACATAGTTAATAAGAAGAAATTAATTTATCATTGTAATATAGTTATTTGCATCACTACCACCACCCAATTCACAAGGCTTAATGAAAGAAAAAGAAAAGCCCATCAACCTATGGGGCAAGTTTTCCTCTTTTCATTTAGTCTTTCTGTAAGTTTTAAAGTCAACTTTAATTGGGTTCTGATTTTGGAGTTCCTGAAAAAAACCCAGGTACCCCATGTCTACCTGTCTTGTCACTTTTTTTTACACCCACATTTCACTCCTTAAGTCAGGGGAAAGCAGTATCAAATAAAATGGAGCTTGAAATAAAATCTTCATCTCCCCAGTGAAACTCTGAAATCCAAAACTTGTTTCTCCCAGCAAGGACAGCAAAAAAAAAAAAAGTACTGCTGAAGTAGAAAGCAAAGCAGATACAGCAAATAATCTCTCTGGCTGTGCAAAGTGCTCTTTGTGTGCATATTCTTCACCTCTGTTCTGCTAATGAAGAAAGCCTGTGCTGCTGCTTTGCAATAGCAGCAGCAGCAGCAAGGAGCCCTGTCTGACTCCATGTTTATTTTTTTTTTAGTATCTTCCTATCCTGCATATGATTCATTGATGTATTTTCCCTCTCCCAAGTGATGATATATAAGGTTAATACCTCTCAGCCTCACTGTTTTCAGTGAAGCATTAGTGTGAGGCGGAAGTATTGGTTTATGTCTCCAAACCAATAAAGGAAATTATTTAATTGTTTCTCTTAACTGTAAAAATTTCCAAGTAGAAACTCTGATCTTCTCCTGAAACCCAGACTGCACCTGGCATGCTGTTAGCCCTTAGATCAGACAAAAAATGTAGTGTTGCAGAAGAAAAACCCTTCCCAGGAAAGGTACAATCATTGCTGGATCTTTAGCTACATAGGGAAGCCGACGTTGTTTTCAGCTCTTGCTCTTGTTATCTTTTCATCTTTATTCACACACTATTTCCATTCTCTTTCCATTTCTATATGAGAACAGACACCACCATCCTAACTCCACTGCCAGCCATAGCTACAAGAGTAACAATGAAAGCAGCAGGTGGAACTAAAAGTAGCTCTGGCAGGTCCCTTCTTCATTAGCCAGGATCACTCCATACTGAACAAATGCCTTTCTCAAAAATAGCGTATTTCTAGCCTTTTTTGAACTAAAATCTAGCAATTTTGTTTAAAGTCTTCTTGTGGGGCACCACCTTTAGCTGACACTGAGCCTCATTACTGGCAAGGAAAATATTTCCTGCTGCTAATGGTATTAAAACATCGCTGGCGTCAAGGACATCACACAAGCTGGATACACTCTTCTTCAGTGACAAAGGAGAGGGAAGCTGGATCTCCTTTCTCATCAGCATTACCCCAGGATAATATTACTAATTTGAAATCTAGCTAATCTAGGAAGACCATGAACATTGCTATAGAGCTGACTGCCTTGTTACCACATTAAGCCATCCACAGTCAGTCTGGAAATTTCCGAATCATAAAAAATATCTTATGTTGAGTTAATATGTCACTTGCAATCTAATTTAAATATGAAGGTTATACTAACAATATTATGGAAAAGTTTTATGGCACATCTTTTCTCTAGGGACTGACTTTGCTGCTGTTATTCACTGAGAGTTAGTAAACACTGATGTATGTGTACACGTGTTTCGATCTATCTAAATACATACAGATACACACAAACAGCGGCACAATCGGAAAGTTGTTTAAAAAGTGAGGAGTATCCTGACACTTGTTCAATAGAGACTAAGAAATGTTCCAAGTGGAGAAGACTGGAGGTGACTAGGTGCATTGGCAACAGATTGTGCCTATCTGTTTCCTAATTCACTTTGATTTGTATCTGTCCCAGAGGGTTTCTCCTGCATTGCCTGTGGAGATCTGGCAAGTCTGCAGAAGCCTCCTGCAGGAGCAGCTTCCCTTGGAGGTGATGGGTTCAATCAGGGGACCTCATCCCTGTGGGACCCATGGTGCAAAGGCTCTTTTAAAAGCTTCTCCCCCTTGCTGTGGGACAGCAGATGCAGAAAGTTCACTCTCTGGGATTCCTCCTTTTCCAGATACGTCACACTTTAGCCCAGGGCCTCTGCCTGTCAGTAATGCAAGGTTCAGCTTCAACTCATTTACCAAAGATTTCAGACAACCCCGAGTTTCAACTATGAGAGAAAACAGTGCCTGCAAAACATGAGGAGCTGTCAGACCCACGGAGCAGCACGGCTGGGGGAGCTGCACAGCAGACATTGCAGCAGACCAGACAGAAGCTGAAGCAAGAGTAAATCATCTTTCTGTCTCTTTCTTAGTATTTGCTGTCCAAAGGAGATGAGACAGTGACAAACCCTGAGTAATGGAGGTCAGTCTGTATCCTCAAGAGTATTTTAATACATAAATTGAAATTGTTCTGTATTTGTTGGCTTTTGTTAATTCATGTTTAAATACATTGCAGTCATTTCTGTTCCCAGGCTCCTTAATTCCTAAAAGTCTCTAGTGGTGTGGGCAGACTGTGGTGGAGATATCAGACATTTCAAACAAACAACTCAGATTATCATTTAATCACCAGTGATTTGCCAGGCAGATTAAAAGCACAGAAATATTTTCACAAGGAAGTCCACTCTCTCCTTCCCAACACTTAGAGTTTGCAGTCAGTAATGAAGATGGCTTTTTCACAAACTATTTTTCTTAGCACTGCGATCAGATTCTGTGACACTATTTTTAAAGTAAACCAATGCAAAAATACTTTGCTACTACTCTTTACATGTACAGAAACTTGAGCCTTGAGAATATATTTGCATCTTGGAACTCTCCTAACTGATTTTCCTCAACAGCCAGACTGACATTTTCTATTTGAGACAAGGCACAAAACCAGGTGTGACTGAGAACCTGTCTGTCACCAAGAACTATGGTTGGAGGAGCACCCGAACACCTTAATATTATCCAAACACTCAGGAGCTGCATGGAGAGTGCAGCTCATGGTACTCAGAGTGCAAAAGTTGAACCACATGCATGAAGGCATCGCCATTCCCACTGAGCTCTGAGACCCATATGACATGTAATTAAGCAAAATTAACTCTGTATGTTATGCATTGGGAATAGAAACTCAAACACATGGATGCACACAGCCATACATTTTCTCCCTTCAGCATTCCATCCTCTGATATCATGAAACCACAGCTGATCTCTTCCCTGAGCCAAAGAAACAGATGAAGGCTTTCTTCCTTCTTCTTCTTCCTTTTTTTTTTTTTTTTTTTTAGAAAGTATTCTGCTCATTTCCTGATATAAATCATTGCATTGTGGAACCCTCTCCAACATGAATCTGTCCTTTCTGAGCAGAGGTCGAGCTCTCCAGCCCTGTGAGAAAGGGCCCCATTGTGGTGGTCCCGAGACTCCAGAATTCCTTGCCGCAAGCAAAAGGGACTTGTGGGGCAAGAACAGAATCTGTCGACCTGACTTCAAACCCAGGCATTTCTCACTAGCTGGATGTGGCCTCTGCTTCTGCTAAGAAGGGTAAAACCACTGTTGTGCAATCAGATCCTTAAGAGAACTGGGACAAAACAAAAGAGAGGATTCTGCCTTCCTGCCACCTTTCTGTTGTCTTCACAGTGTGTCTGCAGAGAGAACAGTCCAGCTTTATATACGATATACTTCTGCTTAGTGACTTTCTCTGCATCACATAGCAAGGGTTTGTTTAAGTTTGGCTCACCAGGACTGAGCTGGAGGTCCTGATTTAGTGTTTTAGTGACTTCTGACAGCTTGCTTGAACCCAACAATGTAAAAGTGAACCCAAGTTCTCCCTGTGAAATGCCAAGCATGACACTGGAAAACTCATTTATTAAGTGCAGAAGAGATCTTCCCTATACCAGTAACCTTAGCTTGCACAGAAAAGCCAAGGTTGGAAGGAGATGGACACTCTCTCCAGCAATGCTCCCTATACCTCAATCCATGGGTTTCTATCATGCAGCACAGATGCAGGACAAGGAAAGGCAGTATCCTCTGTTCTGCACTCATCCTGGAGACTAGCCCCACACAGCACAGCTTGAGCTCTGCCACCAAGGTGCAGGGGATGCAGACAGCTCCAAGACAAGTGACATCCCCATGGGCCATCTCAGCCTCATATGGACACACTGTGCTTGAGAGCAGCAGCCACCATTTCTTTCTTTGTGTAGAATGGGTGTCAGAAGGACAAGAGATGGGTTTGAGGCACCCAACCCCTTCCGTAAATGAGTAGGAAATGCCACAGATTTCTGTCCCAAGATTCCTCAGCAGTGAAGTTGATTGCTTGGCTCCAGAGAGCAACTTTAGTATTTGGCTCAGGCTGAAGAAATGCAGAATTAGCCTCTTGCATTTTTCACAGTTATATTTTTATAATGAAATTATCCTCCTGGAGGAAGACAGAGCTTTGGAAACGCACATTCAGCATTTCACCAGGCTGTGACATATGGGGCAGGGCGCTCTGACAGCAAAGCCCAGCCTGTCCGGCACCAGGCAGAGATGGCTCGGCACGGGCTGGGAGCTGCAGAACACTGGAGCAATGAGCTAACGCCATGTGATCCTCCAATGCAAGGCCTCAGCAGCCTTGAAAAAGAGAACACAAATGTTTATAGCAAGTTTTTCCTGGAAAGAAGTATAAAAACAAGATCTTGCCTAAGAGTCACATCCTCATCTGTTTCTGGTTTACCTTGTTTATTCCTACAGATGGCAAGTTTCTCCACAGGACAGAAAAATGTATTTACCTTAGCAAGAACACTGGGTGGAGGTGTTCTTCACCTCCTCTAAACTGGCCCTGCTTGTCCCTTGTGGGGAGGCCAAATTTATCTCTGTCTTACAATGACCAAGCATGTGTCACTTTATTGTAGCCTTTACAGCATAAATGCTGAGTGATAAAACCAAGTTAATAAAAATTAATCATTCTCATGTGGAGGTTTTCCAGTTGTGCTCTTCACTTGGGAATTTTATTACAAACATCTACATGCAGCTACAACATGTTTAAAAGATGCATCTAATCACAGTTACAAATTAAGTATTGAGTATCAGAGTCATAAATTCAAATGTACCTTATAAACTGGTCGGGCTAATGAGCTTGCATATACATCATATGAATCTGATTAAGAGCTTAAGAAGGCTGCACAGGCTTTGAATCTTTACTTCATTTTCTTGAGCCCTCCCTGATTTGAGGGTGGGTGCCTCAAATTCTTGTTTCTGTAGGAGATGTGGGTCCAGCCTCTGGTTAGCAACCACATGGTCCATTTGGGTTTCTGAACTGCAGCCCAAGCAGTTCCTCTGCTGTCCCTCTCCAGGGACACCTTCTGCTGTTTCAGACTAACTCTGCCCAGAGCTCTGTGTGTGGTGCCTGGCCACTGTCTTCTCCATCTCCTGTCCCTATGGATGACCTCCTCAAAAGGAGACATTACCCATGGCCTGCCAGGTTGTGCCTGCTCATGGGAGGCTGGATACCATCACCTCCACCACAACATTCATGGGATCAACAACGTCATCCCCTAAACGCTCATCCCAGAGAGTCCTTGGAAATGGAGAGAGGGAAGGAAGAGGAGAAAACTCCCAAGTGACAGACTACCAAGCCTCAACCCCAACTCCAGACATAGCTTGTCCAAAAAGACTTTTGCTGCTGAATTACTGCACCAGGAAGAATAGCTGGAGCACAGCAGTTTAAATCAAAGTAAGAGAAGAGCTTCTGCATGTAATGCAGCTGAATCATGGTACTCACTGATGTTAGACTGTAATCACCAAAACTAGGCATGGGTTCAAAAAGCAATGAGATAAATTCATGAAGCAAGGATAAATGGTGGCTATTGTACTCCATGCTCTGGATGTTTTGACCCGAAGAGTCCCATAGCGGCTGAATGCCAGAAACAGAGAGGATACACAAGGGAAGCTCACTCTGTATTTGCTTTGTTTCTTGTATTGGCTGTAAGCCACTGTTGGAGACAGGAGGCCAGATGGGGCCCTGGTCTCACCTAATTGTGGCCTTATAGCATATTCTCCTGTAGAAGATCAGACTGGATTAGGATAAATTACATCCAAATCACACTGCATTAGTCAGCACATTAAATTGTCCTTAATCACGTACTTTGATGGTCTAGAATCCTGCTTAAATTTACCTCCTGTGCATATTTCTGTGCCTATTCTGTTGAAATCACTGCTGAATTTCAACTGTACATAACCAGGCTCTAATGAAAAGCCAATAAGGCTCTTTGATCAAGCTTTAATAGGACTCATCATGGGGACATACTCTACTGTGGCAAATGGTTTCCTCATCCTGTCTCTTTCAGAAATGTTTTGTGAGCCTTTAAAAGCAATTTAGTCCTGATTTATGTTAGCTAAGTGATTTCTGTTGCACATGTGAGTTACAAGAAAAGGGCTCTCATCTCTATTTGCTACACTGTTCAGGAAATCAGTTATAAATGCTGTAGTGCCTTCAATGTCTCTGACTTCAATGCAGCGGAAACCAGCAATCTGAGTGAATACTTCATCATCCCCAGTTCTCCCATATGTGCGTCCAGCACTTAAAGAGGCAACCTATAGGATATTTTTTTGGTAAAGGGTACTGAGATTCCCCTGTCTAAGCTGTTTATCTAAGCTGTTTCCAGCAGATATTCAAGGAAACAAACATGAAATTCTTTAATAGAGAGCGTATGAAACATATTGATGACTATCTAATAAAATTAAATGTGCATTCAATAGGAGTGAGTCACCTCATCACACATTTAGAGGTGAGGAATGTAGAAAGGGTGACTGAGCAACCTCATGCAGTCAGCCAGGGGTGCAAAGCAACCCAAAAGTTTGATGGCTTGACCTGACCTGCCAGTGGCATCCAACCAACCCCTGGTATAGGTTAGAGCAGGTCTCTTCACATCAGGGGACAGATGCCAGCAGGAGCCACTGCAAAGTGCCTGTGGCCAGTGGTGTAAATGCTACAGCTGCTGCTGCTTTGCTGGTGGTGTTTGCTGAGCAAAGAAATTCCCATTTCTTCTTGCTCCTCATCTTGGGCAGAGTGACCTGAGAAAGGAGAAGGGACCCAGGCAACAGTGGTTTGGGCTACCTTCCTCCTGCTCTCCCCTCTCGCTCTTGAGAGAAAGCCCTTGCAACATGCAATTCCCCTCGACTCTCGCACACCACATCCCACCTGTGAACACAACTCCCCATGATGAATCTGCAGGGGCTGGTGACACCAAGCCCTTGGAAGACCCACAGGACCAGAACCCTTTCACAGGAAGACAAAGCAGAAGAACCTCCTGCCTGCCCTTTTCTTTCTGACTGCCCAAGTCGTGATGATACCCACTCACAGCCTCCTCTGAACACTCTCCTTTGCCCCATACCAGCCTCACAACCACCCCATTGTGGATGCTGGATTTCCTCATCGCTCCCTGGGATTCTCCACAGCCCATCCCAGTGTGTGGTGCAAGTGCTGGCAGCAGCTTTCATGCTGGAGGCTCACACAGGGAAATCCCAGGCTGTCACTGGCATTTTTGACATTTTAAAGTCTCTAACTTGGCAAAGTAAGAAATGATTTACAGGCATTTCCAGACATGGCCCCAGCCCTGCTAGACCTCTGAGCTCCCAGTACAAAAGAGAGTGTGCCAGATGCTTGGTACTGGACAATTTTGCATTTTTTTTCTGATGGTGTTCTTCTGGTGTGTAGTACTTCTGTGTACTCAACTGGTTTTTTAGCAACATGATGCTTGGGCTTCTCTGTCTGGCTGCTCCTGCTACATGTCCAAGGGCAGTAGGACCTGAAAGATTAAGACTGCAGTGTGCACAGACAGCAGATGGCTATTGCATCTGTACTTACTTTGCACTGCTAAATACCCTATTGCCCTACCTAGTTTTACATCCCCTTTTAGTGGGAGATCTCTCCCCTGACTTTTTAAAATCATCTGTTGCACATATGGCCCTAGGAATGGTAAATATTTTTTCCAAGAGAGGCAAAAACTTATGATGCATGTGGGAAGACAAGATCAAGCGCACAGTATGAACTTCAACTTCTTCATCTGGTGACTGTATTCTTTCCTTTCCTCTTTACATTTCCTTCAGATTAAAGCAGGGCTCCTTCCCAAATCTGCCTCAGGAGCATGTCCTCAGTTAACTGCCTTGCAACATCAAATGTCTTTCCAGCATACTAAACAGTGTAGTTCTCTGTAAGACACCAATTTTATATTACTTGGAATTGTTTTCTGCCTGTTTCTACAAAGCAGCACATGGAAATACCTTTCAAGTCATCGGGTTCTTTAATTTATTAGTCAAGAGACATAAATCATGGGATGTAAGATCTACTGCAAGTTCATGAACTCTAGGAAATTTCTCTAATCACTATCCTTTGAACTGAGCTTTTTCAGACACTGTAAAACTCCAAAACATAGCTATTAAATGCATCTAGTAAATTTTGCTGGATTGGCAACTACTAAAAGCAGACTTGTCTTCCCTGATTACCTACCAGGATCAGGCAGTCTTAAAACATAAAAGAAAAAAGAAGTCTTGAATTTGTCTTGCCCAATATAACTGTTGGGATTCATTAAATGATTCCAAATTATCACTGACAGGCACCAATTATGGCAGAAAAGTAGAGACATCTTCCCAAAGATAAAACCTTTCAAACACTAGGGTTACTTTTCAAGGTAGTGACCAAACCCCTTTCAAATACCCAATTCTGATAGTAGGTCCAACTCTTTTATGCTCTCTAAAAGAGCTAAATTACACAGCACCTGGAAAGAAGCATTACGAAGTTTCCAGAGTATTCCACCCTAGGAAGTACCAGACCCACTGAGATTTACTGAGCACTCCAGGAGTGAATGGAGATGCTCTTTATTGTAATAGAGTATGAATAATAAATAAAAAAAGCTATATACCTCAAGATGGTGTAAAAGAGTCTTTCAGTCTCAATGCTGAATTCATTTTGGGAAAGGAAACAAAGAAAACAGCTATTTCAGCCTGGACCAGTATAAGATTCCTAAGACTAAAGATAGACAGATACACCCTAAGTTTTGTAGTCCCATAGTTGAAATTATCAAAACTTGTAGTGAATTTTGCTTGATTGGTATTGGACAGATTATAATACTGAACTTAAAACTGACTTTGCAGTAGCAGAAGATGTTTTTCCTATTACATGTTTGGATCCATCCTAATACTTTCTTTTGAGCCTTACTCAATTAAAAGAGCAAATTAAAAAAATCATGCTACCCTCAAATATATGCTTGTATACTTGCTTCAAAACACCTCAAATCATGTCAACTCACTTTCTAAGGTGACCAGCATAAAATATTAAGTAACTCTGGAAAATAGAAGAAATTTTCTTTTTATATGCATTTGCAACATATGCAGATTGCACACACCATGAAACAGTGCAATGTCTGAATAGACAAAAATTTTGCTGTCCAGTTCAGATATAAATTTGGATGTTTTTCAGATGTGCTCATGCAGAAAACACTCAGTGTCTCCTTGTTCTTTTTATGTAACCCCTGTCCAATTCTCCATGCAGACATTAACTTTTAATTCACCTTGTACATCTCTGAAGAGTGTGTGTGGCATTTCCAGTATCTTTTTCCACGTTCTACATTCTTAAAAGTGAAGAGGCATACTGAATGAATGTAATTATTTCCATCCATTCAGCTGGTTATAGGAGCAGACCTTTTAATTCAGCTAAAAGAGAAATGACTTTTTCCTTCAAAATGAATGATGATTCAGGGAGTATTTCTGGCCTGCAACATGAGGGATCTCTGTTTTGCAGAGCTAGATGGCCATTGGCAGTGTATTCCTGCTTTAACTGTTCACGTTATCTGATATGTAGATATCACATGTGGGTGAAGGGAAAATGCTGTTGATTGTCAGGCATTACACCCCCTCCTTTTCGGTTGTTGATCTCACTTGCTCCGTAGTTCCCAAGCTTGGAATATCAATGAGGTTCTGCAAATGTCATGCCCTGCAATCAGCTTTTGTGCACTATTTTCTCCCTTTGTTACCTGAAATGCCAGAAGCTGGACAATAAGAAGCCATGCTCTCA
>NW_008236478.1:9033555-9069330 GCF_000691975.1 Corvus brachyrhynchos
GCAGGAACATTGCCCTTCCTATCAAGGCAAGCCACGATGTGCCTGGCAGTAGCATGTACCGCAGGATGACAAAGGCATCCCTGAGGTCCTGGGAGGTTTGTGTATTCTGAAGTTCACACTGTCCGGTTCCGAGTCTGAATTCAGTGCTCTTTTGGATAATCTCTCATTACGGTAAAATACTGTGAGATTCAGAACTAGAATCTAGGCACACCAGCCAGGAGATGCAGCTGTGGGGATTATGAATCAGAGCATGAAAGGGAGTGTCCTACTGCCAATAACCTACTTATTAACAATTTCTTCCCCAGTCATCCTCTGGGACTGGAGCTAATTCCTGGAACCTTCTGCTTTGCCTCTGCTCCCTCTGCAGCACCAGCTTCCCACCCGTCCCTGCCTTGCCACTTCTGGCCTCAGCCTGTTGTCTCTGGGGCAGCTGATTGCCTCCCTCCCCTGCTTACAACACACACCTCACCCTAATGCAAAATGGCTCTGGAACATGAACATCCTGGGCCCTGCACAAAAACCAGCTCTGACCTACGCAGCAACAGCATGTGCAGCACCAAAGATTCAGCTTCAAGCCTTCAAGCTCTGCTGTGCATCCCATCCATTAGCAGTGCCTGGGGAGCTCTGCAGAGACCTACCTCATGATTAGATAAAAGCTTTTCCTTCTAAATCACTGTACAGAAGGAAACAAGGGTCTGAAAGAGTGAACTCCATGCAGATTAGAGGCCAGGCACGTCCCCTCTGCTGGTTGTTTATGTGTTTTCATTTTACACTGAAGAATGCAAGGTTTTGTTGTAGGCTGTAAGTTGCTTAATTTATTTACTATGGTAACACTACCAAGACCCTTTTCCCAGTAAAGACACAGAAAAGGGAAAAGTACTCAGGTTTTTCCCAAGAAGAAACATTTTTTAAAATAATGTTGTGAAAATCTTAGAGCCCTGTGTGCACCCAAATCTGGCATGGTGATGAGAAGGAAGAGATTTGAATAATGTTGTGAAAATCTTAGAGCCCTATGTGCACCCAAGCAAATCTGGCATGGTGATGAGAAGGAAGAGATTTTTTGCCACCTCTCTGCCTCCACTACCCAGGAGCCTGCAGGTCATATCATGCCCAACAGGTCCTAGAACTGCTCTAATCAGCAGTGAAACAGTGAAAATGCAAACAGAACCCCGTGCCCCTCATCCCTCCTTCACCTGCCTTGAGGGTCTCCAAAGGGCAGGCAAGGAGGCTGTGAGAGGAGCCGACCTCTGGCGCACAGGGCAGAGGACACGTGCAGATGACACACACCATGCACATGCCCTGCAACTGTGGCTCGCCACCAGCTCCAGAGAAAGTCCATCTCCCCAAGAGGACTTGAAAAACAATTGCAACAATGACAACAGAGCTCCAAATATGTCTCCAGTGCAGTTTTACTCAATGCTTAAAGTCAGGAACATTTCAGAGGAAAAACTGCAGTTAAGGCTGGGAACAGATCCTACTTGAAAGAAGTCAGAGCATCCAGTTGCTAATGCAACCATGGCCATGTTATCTTCCCAGCTGAGCACCCAGGAACTCGGGTGGCTCTCCCTCCTCAGAAGCAAGGAAAAGACACCACAGCATTTCACAAGAATAAAGCTGAGCAAAGAACTCGAGGCCCAAAGTTGCAAAGGAAGAGTGGAGGCTGGGGTTTAATTTCTCCATCCCTCAAAGACTCAGACTCAGTTGTGCTGACCTTCATTCTATGCCACAGTGTGAGTTCCAAAATACATCGTTCTGCTTAAAAGTGTGTCACAGCTCTTAGAAGCATGAAAATTAGGTTGTGGGTGGGAGTAACTGCACAGTACATGTGCACAGTGTATATATATATCTATATATATATACACACACTTTTGAGCAACAGTCTTTTAAATTCCACTTTGCAGAAAGCAGACTTTTAGCACTTCAGGAGTTGAACACACTGTTATTATCAGAGGCTGGAAGCAGAACTGTTTTAAGAGGTAAGGGTCCTTTTCTATTAATTTTTTTTAGGAAACATACCTTTTTTTTTTTACAGCTCAGCTTTTCTAAAAAATAATTATTTTATGCTCAGTCACAGCTCTTCACTGGTAATGTCATACCCAGTTTGGAAGATATGAGCACTGAATGACTTGGCACAGAGATATACTCAAAGGAAAAGAAACTGCTTACAATTTATGATATGCTTTGGTGGCAGTGATTTAAAAATGCTAGTGTTTCATTCCAGCAAATATTACAATAACAAGCACAAGATTAATACCCTGATGCCTTGTCAGAGATGTTCACAGGTCAGATAAAACCACTACATTATACGTGCAGGATCCAGCATTTCAAAGACAGCCCTGTGTGGGCTCTCATCCCCGCAAGCCATGCGTCGGCACTATTGTCCCAAAAGCTGACCTCACACTGAGGGTTTTCCTGCCAACACTTTTGAACCTCTGAAACATGTCCGGGCTGTCCCACCTCCCATCCACAGCCACCTCAATCACCTGAGCTGCTTCCTCTGTACGAGGGAGCAGCGAGAGAGAAGAAAATGTTCAGTCCACATCAGGCCTTGCCAAACAGCTGGCAAGGAATAACCTTAGAAAAACTGATACGTAAGCAACCGTGGAGGAGATTTGTCAGTTTAAGAGGGGCAGGATGAGATCATCCATTGCCTTCTGTTGTC
Organism: Corvus brachyrhynchos; assembly: GCF_000691975.1. Lineage (NCBI taxonomy): Eukaryota > Metazoa > Chordata > Aves > Passeriformes > Corvidae > Corvus > Corvus brachyrhynchos. Next base: position 9,036,218 of record NW_008236478.1, read on the forward strand.
TTCTTGCTGAAAACAGCCAACAGACAGCTGGATGGCCCCCGATCCTGCACTTAAACACAGCTGCAGAAAAATTTGCATTTCATCATCATGTTGCATTCTTCTCTTCTTCTCACAGGCCTTCCCTTGGCTTGCTCCAGGGTTTCCAAGCCTGTATCACATCCCTTCACACCTGCTGAGGTCTGTTCACATTTAACCTTGAGCAGTAACAAATACTTCTCTTATATTCCTTCATTTAATAAAAGTTGCAAAATTTTCAGAGTTCCCCCTCACTTAATTTTTTTTGTTACATATTCTGGAGAAATAAGCCAGATTGTGCTCTGAGGATGCAATTGCAGAAGCTCAGAGGTGTGTGTGGTGGCAAAATGTACTGACTCACTGCAGAGCAGGCTTGGGCTAGCGATGCTGCTCATGGATCAGGACATGCAGGCAGGATTTCAGCAGCACCTGCACTTTTCAATCACTTCCTTTGCCAAGGAAATGGGTTAATTTCTCAGAGAATCCTGTGGCACTCAGACTCCCTCACACTGCCAGCCCATGCTACCCTTGAGGAGGCTGCACAAAGACCATGCAGGCAGCCCTGTGTGATGTGAAGGGAATTGTTGCTGTTACTTAAAATAACCCGACACAGAAATGAGGTTCTGCTGGGACTCTCCCACCTGTGGATGGGCATGGTTGAAATGCCTCTTCCTCCTTGGGTACTACAGAGCAGCAGCAGCACTTGTTCCAGCCCTTGGGGTGAATTGCAACCCTATCTTAGGCTTAGGCAAATTGAGTTTCACCCTTTACATCTGAAACTTCTCCTACAAAAGACAGAAGGACATATGTACTGGGTACATTTAAATATTACATTGTGATATGTTGGGTACCAGCACACACGGTCCTTCCAAGGCTCACATGCTTGCAAGAACAACTTTTGATATTCACAGAATCATAGAATCATTTATGTTGGAAAAGACCCTTAAGATCATCAAGTCCAACTGTTAACCAAGGACTGCCAAGGCACCAGTCCATAAATGCCACATCTACCTGTCTTTTAAATAGCTCCATTAGCCTTCTCTGGATTCAACCCAGCGCCTCAATGTCCTTCTTGTAGTGAGAGGCCCAAAACGGGACACAACACTTGAGGTGGAGCTTCACCAGAGCCCAGCACAGGGGGATGATCACTGGCCTGACCCTGCTGGCCACACTATTGCTGATACAAGCTTTATAAAGCATTTTACAGATCAGCTTGCCAATCCAGATGGATTTTCTGATCTGCTCTAGCTATGGAGTGATTTAGCAGAGTTTGCCTTACACTGTGTGATTGGGAGAAGACTACAGACCAATAAGATTAAATGGCAGTATTAAAAGAAGTTAAGCCACAAAGATTACTGAGAAACTTTTATTGAAACGTGTGTTACATCCTTCCCTCCTGGGGCCCACGTCTGGACTCTCCCCCTGGAATCACTATGCAATCATGTCAAGTCTGTCAAGAGACAAATGCCCAGAGACACAGTGATGCTCATCTTCCCTTCCTTCTGCATGATGCTAAAGAGCAGCTGATGCCGTGACAAAACCAGGCTGCTTGGGGATGACTTCACACCCAAACTTCATCAAAGGCAGCTTCCCTCTCCTCTGTATTACACAGAACATTTGCATTAAGATTTACTGCTTCATTTCATTTTGGTCCATCTGTTCCTCCTGGCTCATTTCCTGTTGTCTGGTCAATACTTCAGAACAACTTGAATCATTTCTAAAATGAAGGACAGGGAGTCAGGCCCTAGGAGCAAGGCCCACAAGGAGAGGCACACAGAGAACAGAGCTGAGACACAAGCAGGCCCTGAGGTCCCCAAGGAGCAGGGGCCGAGCACAGCTCATGACATGCTGCTGCCTGATGAGACTGGGGCTTGATCACTGTTTCTGCCCAAGCACTACAGCTGTGTCTGCCACCACATTTTCAGCCGTTTGACAACTGGTGACAAAGATGCATCCCCCCTCCTGGCACTAGATTAAATTTTCCCTGCTGTGATACACAGGCTTTTTAACTATGCATGGCCAACTCCTGCTATGACCAGCTTGCCTTGAATGATAGATGGTAAATGTGCTTTATCCCTGTCCCTAGCCATAGCCCTGAGTCCCTGTCATGTGTCAAGGGCACTGACCTTCACTCTCTGCCCACTGAGTCCCAACAGGACTCACCTGGTGCCCATTTATGCTCAATTTCAGGCTCCTTTCTTTGCCACACTGCTCCAGAGCTCCTTGTCTCTGGTTAGTGTGTTAATTGTTAATCACTTTGGATCAGCAGACCCATAGCAGAGTGAGGGTCAGTGTTGACTCCAGTGAGCCCTCTTAGCCTGCCTATCCTTGCTTTTCAGACCAGATATAATTTTTTAGGCATGTTATGGCTCACAACAAAGTCCTGGCAGCACCCAGCCATCACGGGACAAGGGCTCAGACACATCATCATCTCCTGCATCCTTTTCCCTCTCCAACTGGAGTCAGCCACAATGTGGACAGGCCCAAGCCAGCCCCATGGGGACACCAAGCTTGGGTTGAAGCCTAGACGCCAAGGCTCTGCTTTATCTCTGCCTCAGAACAGAGCACAGCAAAAAACAACTCTCAGGACACTGCAGTGACCCATTAAAATTAATGGGGTTAAATCATCCTGGTGTAAGTCACCAACTTCAAAAGATTTACACAAGGGATGAATCTGGAGCCATTATTTTTCTTCTTTGTGCCTTTCAGAAAGATGATCTATTTTCCAGACTGCTATGCTCAGCCAGTCTTTCTAACTAAATTAACTACCCTCTTGTCGGTCTCTTATTCCATGCTCTTGTCTACTGTCCAAGTAATTCCAACAACTGCTCACCTGCTCTGTTTTTCCCCATGCAAAATGGCCCTCGTATACTTCCAACTGGCCTAATTAATTTCCCTTTTCAGGGACAAATAAAGAAAGGACAGAAAAACCAACTCCCCAAACAAAGTTTCATTAGAGAAGCCAGGAGGGCTACGTACCCTCAAGGCACATTTCTTCTCTTCGCGTGGTTTGAATAGCAGGTAAAGGAGCAGGTAGAAGTGTAACACCTCTACCTCCCTTGAAACAACAATGCACAAAACCTGCCTGATGTATTTCACATATATTTTTCTGTAACTGGAAGCACTTATCTAGGGAAGTGAAGGGGAGCAACAAGACAGGCAGAGAAGTCTCTCATGTAAAAGATACAAGCTCCCAGCTCCTCTGTCATCTGGAAGCCAGTCTTGATCCTGAGGAGGCACATTCAGTAACAGCACCAGTGCAGGATGGCCTTCAACTCTTTCAGTAAAGAGCTCAGTAACTCTAAAAAGCATAAATCAAACCCGTTAAAATTGGCAGATGATTTGATAGGAAGAAATTGCCTTTTGGGGACTGCTTTTTGTCTGCCAAATTCACCCAGACGCAGAACCACATATGGATTTCTAACCTATCCAGGTTTCAGTGGTGATTACAGCAGTGATTGTGGTATGAACCATGCTAGACATATTATTTTGGGAGAGCTGATGCATTAGAAGCAGACAATGAAAAGCTCAGAGTGTATTTGGTCCGTGACTTAACCCACCTCCATAGTTCCCAGATATTCAGCTCTGACGATTTTGGCACAGGAAAAGTAGGCTTGAAATTCAGCTCCTGTACCGCTTTCAAACTTTGCTGAAAGTCCGGAGGTGTTTGGATCTGTGATGTTGACTAGTAGCTCCCAAAAGAGGCTGCTAATTTCTCAGGGTGAGGCAGCAGAGGATGGAAGGAACTAGTGTTATTTCACTTTGCTCTAAATGCACTGCAGCCATCTGTGGAGCCGCTAAACCACAGGGCCTTGAAGGAACTACAAAACAGTCTGACTGTAAAGTCAGGCACTGAGAAGCAGTCACTGCCGGGCTGACACAGCCTGCTGGTACTCCTCAAACCCCTGGAAGAAATGCTGCCTGACAGCTGCTTTCTATCCCCCGTGCTTTGGCCCCACCGTGTCCCCGCGAGCGTCTTTTACAGCCCTGCTTAGACAAGTACCAACGATGTATCAAGATGAGTAACGGACTAGAAACAAAAATACTGGGCGATCAGGAGCTCCACAAAGCTGCTTGTAAATCACCTAGAAGTGGCATGTTTCCATAATAAACAATCCGTTGTCGCGTTGCTCCGTTCCCAGCGAGCAGCGTGCGCGGGGAAGGGAGCGGCGCGGCCGTGCCGGGCTGGGGGGCGGGGGCTCTTTCCCGCGGAGGCCAGGCACCATTAATTCCGATTTGCACTCTGGCAACATCCGTGCAGGCTCCGCCCATGAAGCGAGACCAGCTCTGTCAGGATTTACATGGATAAAGAATAAAAGCGACTGCGCCTATGTGAGAGGTGCTGGGCTTTGGCTGGCACGGGGCTGTGAAGAAACTCTTCCCAACTGGGACTGAGAAGTCACTGCTGTCACCTCCATGAGACACAATCCATCACCGTGCACAAGGCATGCAACAAGGCACGTTGGGTTCAGTAGGTGGGAAGCAATCTGGGAACCAAAAAGTTTGTATTTCTGTTACAGGCAACACCTTCATTTCCCTTGCCCTGACAACCTCTTTTTCCAATATCCCTGGACAAGCAGGGCTCCATAGGAGCAAAAGCCAACTGCCTTCCAGAAGGTCTTCAGGTGAAATGTTATTTGTCCCAATATGCTTGATCATGACATGGCAAAACTGTCGATACCTGAAAACACAAATGTGTACGTGCAGCTGGCAAGGATCTGGGATGGCACCTGCACGTACATATGCCCATGTATTTCATGTCTGTAAAATATCTGTTTCCAAAGGACAGCTCGGTGACATTACCCTGTTGCCAGCAGGACTTTGGGAAGTCCAAATGAGAGAGCACAGAATCACTGTGTTACCCATCAGCCACAAGTGACCTCTACTGGAAGTTTCCTTGAGAGCTGAAACACAGCCTAAGCCATGAACAGGGAGACCAAGCAGCTCCCTTAAAGCAAATCTGCAGCAAAGAGAGAATGTGAATTCAGGACTTCACCCTTTTCTCCCATTCATCCCATGAGTCCTGTCACAGCCTCATCCAACAAGGCTCCCACTACGCAGAGATCCTGCCCAGCCAGCAGCAACAGCAGGCACGTGGCACCTCAAACCTGCATCTAACAGCCTGTTCCAGCTAATTACATTGTGATGGCTAACAGGCTTTAAAAGCCTAATTCCTGACTTATTTTTCCTACATCACTTTTGATATAATGGGGACAAAACGGTTCACATCACAGTTTTTGAGGTATCAGGCAATTTAATTTCTTGCTAATTTCTGAGCAGTCGTAACCCTTTTGATGTCCCATCCATGCTTTAGAAGGATATGGCAATCCTGACAGTTTAGAAATGTGCATACAATTATGAATGCTAATACAATTAACAGTGAAAGACTTATACTTGGATCACAAACCCAGCTCTCTTTCAACTCAAGCTCTCCTTGGAGGCTTCCAAGTAAATGGGTCAGATAGCAGTGCAAAACTCCAGATAAAGAAAACTAATGCTTAAGTTATAGAAAAGACCAACAAAATTCTTCAAAAAGCCCTGACTAGGCACTGTCAGAGAGATTAAAGACAGGAGCAGCTCCCTAGCTATTAGATGTCAGGGCCAAATTTCATGTAGGGTAACTTGTGGTAGAGTTACCCTGGGGATGGGAAGGACTTGCATCAGCGATGAACTGCAAGTGAGCCTTACCCCTGTGCTGAGTGCAGCTTCAGGATTAGTGCCTGTACCCCCTGCACAGCACATGCACACACAGAGCAAGGGATGAAAAATGCATGATCAAGTTTATGGCAAAGCTCCCACCGAGGATCAAAGCTGCCGCCCCCAGCAACACTCGCTGGCCCCAGCCAGCTTCACATGCTGCCTTCTTGAATTTTCTAACATGGGAAAAGACATCAAAAGCCTTGAAAGGGGAAAAGCACATCTCCAAGGAACACCACCTTAAGCAGACAGGCAGTATTGAGAAGTAAGGGAGGGGGTTGTCAGCACTCTGCAAACACCATGGGCACAAAACCAGTCAGTTTCCCAGAAAAGAAAAAAAACCTCACTTATACAAATCCAGCAACAATTAGCCCCGGGACATCCCATTTGAAGCTGGCACTGCCACAGCCAGGAATGCTCAGCACTTGTGAGGACACACCAGTTGGTACAAATTTCATTAATTCAAGACACTGGACTGAGACTGGTGCCTCTTCTCAGAAGCTTTGAGGACATTTCTCCTCCCAGGTCTGGGGGAACACAGGCAGCTGGCTCAAACCAGAGCCTTGTCAGCCCACAGCTCTGCAGGCTGGGTCAGCATCTCCACTGCTGGGGGGTGTTCCCAGCTTTTCCCTCCCTTCCTAGGACACTGACTCACCTGTGTAGAATAAGGAGGCACTTTGCTCAGGTGCAGCCTTTCCTGTGAGGAGACATCCTGTGGCCAAGGTAAGCTGCTGCCCACAAGAGCTCAGCTGGGAACTGCTGAATGGTGGGAGGCCACAGGAAGGGCAGAGACCCCAACTGTCCCAACAGCAGGTGGACACGGCTCCAAAACCTAAAGTGCCATTGCTCAGGTTTTTCAGTTCATAACTGCAAATGTATTTTCCTCTTAAGACCATTTCACAAACAGTTCATAACTCTGTGGCTTGCAAATTGCCCAGCTCTGGGTCAGATTGTTGCTTGCAGTTGTAAAACATCAGAAGCTGCTTGATTAAATCAGGTTAGTGAGGTCCCAGGCTTCCCCAGGAGCAGTCATTCTTTCCTTTACTCGATTGCTTAAATCTTTATTCTGCACAGCTCCTGCTCTTGCACAGAGTCTTCCAATTCACCCGCAAATGAAGAGTAATTTTCCTTCAGAGCAGCATTTGATTGGAAATTCGCCCTTGTTCCATCATTTTTCAAAGGCTTTGCGCTCCCACCTGCTCCCTGTTTCAGGTTAAAATAGCAACATGGATAAAACTGTGTTACTGCAAGGCAGGAGCAGGGCCTAGCAGGGAATAATTCAGCCTGGCTGGTAAATTCCCGTAAGGACTGTATGTCGTCTGCAGGTACAGTGTGCTGGGGAGGGATGGATGGATGGATGGATGGATGGATGGATGGATGGATGGATGGGAGGGAGGGAAGTACAGGACAAGCAGAAACAGTCCCTGCCATCTAGGGAAGAGCTGTGCCTGAGAAGCTGCAGAGGGAAAGACCTGTTCTGAGCTTTGCTAAGCAGCATCAGTGTGATGAATCAGCAGTCCAAGGGAGCTGCAGTAGATGTGGGGTGGGGTTTGATCCTTCCTGGGTCAAGCAAGGAAGCCAAAACCTGGATTAATGTACAGTGTATCAGGCTGCACATGCAGTGCCCTGGCAGTACTATTTGGATGACAGCAAACACCCAGATTAGGTGCTGACAACTCCCCTAACAGGATCATGCAGGAAATCTGGCCAGAAGAGCTGTCATTGAATTTCACAGCCAAACACATGAGCAAGCCAGTGACACCTTCCACACTGAAGCTGTGCCGAGCACCCCAGCACAGCCAAACCTGGGGATGAGAACAGTTTCTCTTTCCAAGTTGGCTCTTCAGCTTTGTGGAGCAGGAGCAAGGAGAGCCTGGTGATCTGCACAGCTTCCCAGGCCTGCAGAGATGATTCAGTCTAGTACCAAGTATTAAGGAGACAATTAGATAATCTTCAATCTCTTCCATATGCTTACAAATGCCTGATCCAGGTGTGGCTCTGGAGTTGTTAGTATTAATGTCCAAGACTGCAAGTCTGCTTCTTTCCCATTCCCTCATCAAGTCTTGGATGTAATGTTATTAAATACCAAAAAATTACTATCATACAACTGATGGAAAAAGATAGGGCTGTAACACCTAATAAGAAGCCAGGTGGAAAAGCTATTTTATAGCTGTTCATAGCAGTATGTCACAGCTTTCCCACTGCTGTCTAGAGGAATTTCTGCCCACTGGGACACAAGAGCCAAGAGAAAGTCAGCTTCACCAGGTGAGCATGGCAAGGAGGTAAGGCAGAGCATATCCCTGGAGGGAGCAGAACACACACACCACCATGTACAAAATCCATGAAAACCAAAGCCATTTTTTTCCAGCTCAGCTCGTGTTTTTTGCTGCACAATAAACACATGTACAGCATCATCTCCCCACGATGTGGCAGTAGCTGCCTGCAGAGCCCGTAACTCAGGGCCTTCCCATGTCTGACCCTTGTCATCAAGTGGAGCTGTTTATACTGGATGTTACAAATATGGCTTTGCAAGAGGGTTGGAGAGTTCTGCAAAAAACACCAAGTGCAAACGTTAAAAATTTTAAAGGCATCATCAGACATAGGGATGGTGAAACATGGCTGTGGTAGAGGGACTCTACACATCTACACATATATACACATGCACACAAGAGCAAAATATGCCCTGCATCAAAGAGCTTTTGACACATAATGGACTTTTGGCAAAGTTTTGTGTGAAAACCTGCCAGAAATCCCTGCCCTCTGGGGCAATGTTGAACACAGAGCATTTTGTGTACAGGGGATGGAAGTGCCTGTTAAAGTCCCTGGCTGTCCTCCAGCTGAGGAAGTCCCTCTCCTGGCTTTCTGGGAAGGGAAGGACACTGGGCAGGTGAAACCCTGCCCACTCTGCTGGGAGCTGTTTGCTGTACCAGCTACTGCTGGTGAGGGATGTCAGACTGAAGTGGCCTCTCCCAGGGGAAGCTCTTTGTAAAACAGATGCCAGCAATGGGAGGGAGACACTAGACACCAACCCAATTTCATGGCAGTCTCATTGTAGTCTGCAAGAACGAAGGACAGGACACACCGAAAGGGCTTGTGCAAGCCTTGGACAGGAAGCTGTTCCCTCCCTCCTGGTGAGTCCGCCCGCTGACATAAAGGGTCCGTAAAGGCACCTGGTTTCCATGAACACAGACTTTACTGACTTGATCTTTATGCTGCTCTCCTCATGAGTCCTCCCTGAAGCAGCAGTCATGAGACCAGTCCTCTCCCTACCCTGCTCCTGGGGAACACGCTAGCCCACCCACACCTCAGGCTGGTGAGCTGTGCCCATGTGCAGCCCTACACTGCTGGATCTGCTGGGACACAAAATGAATGACTGACAAGAGCAACTGTTGGATTGAGGGGACAATAAAAAAAAGGCAATGGAAGAGACAAGGTGTTCGTCAAGGGGGGACACAACAGCAGCAGATAAATCCTATTACGTATCACAGCATTTGCCTTCAAGCAGCGTCAGTTCAGTAAATGTTACAGACCTTGGATTCATGAGCCATCTTCAGCCAGCAATGTTTAGAGGAGAGGACCTGTGGACAATCCACTGCTCCCTAGGCTTGGGGAGCAGTGACATGCAGGCAGCAACACCACTCCCTTGCCCAGGTGTCCCAGGTGTTGCCAGTCTCACACTGAGGTTGCTCCTACATGCTCTACCTGTGGCACCCTGTTCTGCTTTTAGAGCTAAGGAGGCTTTGGGGCATCTATCCCTACACCAGTGACACAGGACTGTGCAATGAAGGGACTGCTCTGCCTTCAGCAGGACCTTCCAACCCAGCACAATTCTCTTTCCAGCTTCCATGTCCCTCAGGCAGAAAGGGTGAAGGGACACCGTGCTGGGCTTACTCTCCCATCTCCTTCCACCTCACACTGGAGACATGAATGAGGACTGAATTGTGTTGAGACAAAATTTGAGTAGGGTCAGCCCTACATGTTGGCCTCTGGTTTGTGGAGGAGAGCAGGGTCCTGCCCAAAAAGCTGCCACGAGCCGAAACCTGGCCAGCATGCGGTGGCTGGAGCCCAGGCAGGAGCCAAAGCTGCTCTCCAAGGCACACACAGCCTGATGGTTCACTGGTGGGCAAGGATCAGCTTTCCCCACACAGTACCTGCGGCAGTGGGAGCTGCTCAAAGGCAACCGTGCTCCCAGGCAGCCTAGTGCTAACTTGCCTCTCCCTCTCATGTGGCTTGGACGGCATTTCCCTCCAGCGCTGCCAAGCCATGAGCCCTCGTCCTTCTGGGACACACGAGTATCTGCAGGCAGGGCTGGCAGGGCTGTGTGCTGGGGTTAGGGAGGATCCTGTGCTGGGGGTGAGCTGCAGGGTGAGCAGGGTGGGGGGCTCAGGAAAGTGGGATGGGCTCCTCTCCAGCTGCCCCCAGCAGGGCTGTTCTCTTGTGATAAGAGCTGTCTCTCAGCTCAGCTCTGCTGCAGGAAGTTTGTTCCTGTCACCCCATTTCCCACCTCCCTCCCCTCTCCCTGCAGGTTGAGGAGGTCGAAGCCCTGGAATGTGAAGATGAAGAAGGGACACAGGAGCAGGCTGCCTTTGCCACCCTCTTCCTAGCCAGCCCCCAAAGCCTGTGGCAGGACCCTGCAGCAATGTGCTTACACAGAGGGAAGCCTAAGAGAGCTCTGGGGGTTTGGCTGCCTTCTGAGCACAAGCCTGCGGCAGGCTGTTTGCGGACAAACAAACCATCCCCATTATAAATCCCTTATTTATTCCATTTCCCCACCCTTCTGCCAGAGAGTTTGTCCCTGGCACTGTGCAGGGCAGCACAAGCAGCTGATTGAACATCCAGCGATAGAGGGGAAGAGGTGGGAGCCTTGGAGCTGCCCGTGCTTGACACAGGACTCTGCTGGCAAAAATAGCTTCTCTCCACTTTGACAGCTCCTCTGCAAGCACATCTCCCCACAAAGTGGATCCTCTGCGTCCTCTGATGCTCTCTCCTCTTCTCTCCATGCTGAAGAGCAACAAATTAACATTTCCATTCTTTCTCATATGGGCAGCCAGAGAAGAAACCCCAGTGAGGAGAAGGAAAAAGTAGGCAGAAACAAGTGGCTGGGGATGAACCTCTTCAAATGCTAATAAAAGAATACACAGCTTTCAGCAGCCCAAGAGCATCTGGAAATGGCTTAAGGGAAAGGACTGCATGCTTGCATTCAGCCCCTCACACCTGCCTTTGCACAGTACTGATGGGAGCTCATCAGTCCTGCATGGTGAAGTGGCCAAAGCAGCAGCATGTCCCTTCCAGCTTCAGGTTTCAACATCACACACTGAGGATGTTTGACAGAGGGGGAGAGACAGGCAAGCCAGGAGGTTATTTCAGCAAGAAGTCCTCTCTGTGCCACTTCTCCTCCACCTAATTCCCTGCTCTCAGACACACTCAAGACTTCAAGTGTGGTGCCTACCCAGCAGTGCTGATTGGCATGGATGGATATTGCAAGCAAAAGGAAGCTGCCAACAACCAAAAGACAATGATGGAATTTTCTACATATTCAACACTTTCCCTTTCAGAACCTTCATGTCCTGATGGAGCCAAACACCCAGGTGGGCTCCTAGTAAAACCCATTATTTTCAGGAAAGCTGGATGAATTTTGCCTATTCTCTTAATTTTACAGATAGGCAAGTCCCGGATATTTAAAATACAGAATTTGTTCAAGGTGTTCCCAGTTCTTTGTGCTGTCACACACCCCAGCTCTGTTCAGGCCTTACATCCTGAAGTGAAGAAACTCTGGGTAGCATTTCCTGTTAGCAACATGCTTTTAAAGGTCTTTATGTAGTAGCTGCTCAGGTGGCTGTGATATTCCAGGACTCTGGAATTTGCTCTCCAAACTTGTCTAGACTTTCTCAACTTGGGAAGAATCAATCCAGTAAATGAGTTTCCCTAGAACATGTTTTTAAATATCAATTCCAGTGGCAAAATCTGGTGCTGTGACACCACGTCCTGAGCCCACCTCAGATTTAGATAATGTTCACCTTAGTCTCTCTGCTCATGGTCAACATTATTTTTTTCCTTATAAAATGCAGGATCAACCACAGGTTTTGGGGAGCAGCAACATAGAGAGGTGGAAGTAGTATTGCAGCTTTTAATGGGAACAGCTTGCTGAGGAGTCACTGGGTTGAATGAGGGAAGGGAGAATGTTTCTCAGCTGTCAAGTCAGCACTTTGCAACGCCTCTGTTTCTGTGAGCTCTACACAGGCAGGTTCAAACCCTTCCTCCAAGTCAAAGCAGCAGAACCCAAGTGCAGCAGCAGAAGAAGGATGCACAGTGGTGCAAAGCTGACTAGTAAAGTGCCCCACCTCATACCAACATAAAATCCCTAGGGACTGAGGTATCCCCAGGGTAACTCAGCTGATACCAACAGCACTGTTATCACACATGGTGTCTGCCTTGTGACGTTACACAATCCCTGCAAGGTTGTTCACTGTGCCAAACACCACGTCCACCCTTGCAGCAAGAACCAAGAGTTTGTTGCAGGATCTTCCCTGGACTGGTGCTGGACTTTACTGGCACCCTGTGGGGAGGTGGTTCCCAGCCTCCCCCTCATTGCAGTTTAAGGAAAGTCCTTGCAGCAGAGCACAGGGAGAACTTCAGGTGCATGCTGGGTTTGGGAAGCCATTTGCAAGCCAGAATTATTACTTTCCTATTGTTTTCTATTATTATTTCCCCAATTCAACCAGCCAGGGCTGGGTGAAGCTGTTGGTATCATGCAAGCCCACCACAACCAGCATGTTAGTGCTACCCATTTTTTACATTTATCCTTCCCACTTTGTTGTTTGACCCAAGAGATGTCAACAGCCTCAAGGTCAAAGAGAGGAGAGTGCAACAGAAGAGATTTCTTCTGTAGATGACCTTGCACCAAATGTATTCACGTTCTATGGGTCACAGGAAAAACCTCTATCTGGAGAAAAATTGTTCAAAAGGTTCTGTGAGGCTCAAAAGGTGCTGTCTTTCCTTGCCTTACTTCTTTTAGTTGTCCAAACACTATGATATCACTCAGTGTTCCCATGCTCCCGTGGATCAAGGTCTACAGCATTAACACTTCCACACCCAAGTGGGTTGCAGTTGTTTGCTGTCACTCCGGCTCCCAGCACACAGCATCCAGCATCAGGGACCTGGTATAAGCAATTCCCTAAATGTAGTTGCAGTAGTTACCTGAGGTTTTGCTCCTATCTCAGCATAGCCAGAAGTAATCCACACTTTAATCCTCAGCTTGAAGCAACAGGGAAGAAAGAGAAAAATATCCATTTTTGCAGCCAGGAGCACTCTTGCTCCAGCTACAAGCACATATTTTCTCCACTTCTTTCTTTTGAAGCCATTTTTCCACTGGTGCAACATTTGAGCTGACACAGAGAGGACATCTGAGTTTTAGTCTTGATAAAAGTCAAATAAATAAAAAGCAAGAAGAATAAGTTCTGCAGTGTCAAATTCAACTCTCCAAAGGCAAAAGACCAACTCAGATTCCCAGTGCTTCTGGTCTTCCCCCCACTCCTCCCAGTCTCATCTCTGCCTTTGTGAAGCCTCCAGTATTTCAGCCTGTCGCCCAGCAAGGAGCAATTATTGATGGTACATCAGCACTAATGGCCAACCCTAATGGGGGCCTGCAGAAACACAAACTTGTTTCTGCCCCAAACTTTGGCAATTGGAATAGCCAGACAGGGCAGAGGCAAGGGAGCAGAAAGCCCAAGCTGAAGAAGGACAGTGTTGGCAGCAAGCTCAGCTGTGAGCCCATATCTTCCTGGAGTTAGTGGGGTTAGAGTGGAAGTGAAGTGATGCTCCTGGAAGAACTGCCTGGAGTAGAAGGCAGGTCCCAAGGTCTTGGCTTGGCTGCTTTACAGCTGTTAGGGCTGGCTGCAGTTTGGCTGGTTTTAATCTGCAATTTACTCCCTCAATCCAGTCAGGATGGAAGAGAGTAAGGATGTGAAGCAACAGGACTGTGGCACGCTCCCTGCATGCTGCTGGGACTACGGAACGAGAGATGGCCTGGGCCAGGTAGCACTGTCACACTGCTGTCCCTCAAACACAAGTCCTGCCCCTGTTCCCACCAGCTGGAGTCTGGCTGGCTCAGTCTGGCTGGCTCATGTGTGACCTCCAGGATCACAGAGGAGCTGTAGGCTCAGAGGGACAGGGAATGGATCCTCTTTGCCACCTGTCTAAAGAAGCAATGCAGCCTTGACTCTGAGACAGAGTCTGCAGGTGATTTCTCACTTACAGTGACCCAGGTGACTTTTGCTTTGCTATGCATCCACTGATTCCTTAAAGTCTTGTCCTGAGTCCCACTGGCAATCAGAGCAGACCTTGCCACAGGCAGCAGCAGCAGCACAGAGGAAATGCAGCAAATACATACAAAGTCCAGTCCTTTTTATTAGTGTTTCAGGTAGGGGAGAATTGTTGTAAGAATCCTGTACTGAACCCAAGAAATTGCAATTCTCTGCTTCTTATTTCCACCTCTGCAACCTCAGATCAAGTGGCACTTAGAAACCACCAGAACAGGGCTGAAGTTCCTTGCAACCTGCAAAGCTCAACCAAGAAACTCATCTCCAAACACTGGCAACTGCTGCCCCAGCTCTAATGATCCCCTTGGAGGCTCTTCTGCCTCTCAGCTAAGCACAGTAATACTGCATTACATTTATTCAGACCATATGTAATACACACAAGAGCCCATAAAAGCTTAAACAGCACAATAAACATTTGGAAAAGCACAGTGACCAGATTTATAGGTTTGGATACCTGCCAGCATGACCCACCAGAATCAGATCCTTAAGTTTTTGTGTAAGTCCAAGACATACACACAACACAAACACAAATGTGCTGTTATCCTTGGGAAAAAAGATAAACAGCCCCCAAAGCCCATCCCTAGCACTGGAACATGATGGCCTTTCACTGCATCTGATTGGACTTTGTTTAAATCAAAGCCATAAAGAAGGTCTTGGCGAGGAGAAATAAATGTAGCACGACAGAACTTCACCCCAGAGCACACTGTAAAACTGACAAAGAGGGAAAGACAAAAAGATTTAGACACTTAATTTCCACTGAAGGGGAGATGAGCCCTGCTGTAGAAAAGGAGCTGCGCTTTGCCAGATTCCAAGATAGTTTTGTACAAAGTTTCCTCCACAGGGACGATGTGATACCTCCTGTGCCACCTACCAGCAGTTTGAAGGAAGGGGGTGATGGCTCAGCAGAACAGAAGACGTGTGAAATGATGACAGATCCCAGGACGTGCAAAACATTTTGTCCCAAGGAACGGCAAAAACCTTGAGCTTTGAGTACAAATGACTTTGGAGTAGTGGGAGAGCAAGGCACCAGCGGGATGTAGAAGCTCCTCTATTTACCAAGCTTAAGAACGGATGAAAGAGTTCCAGTTTCCTGGCTTCTTGGGCATTTTATGACACTGGGTTTTTTTACCCCTTTTACATTTAATAACATCTATGGCTGAACATAGTATTTTGAATACCTACAGCACCTTCCAGTTCACAAAGGTACTTCACAAGCAGGATTTAGCACAGCTGTGAGCATCCAGTGCTCAAGACAGAAACCAGGAGTCCTGGCACCATGTTTTGCACCCTCGTCCAGGGCAGAACCCCATCCCCAGATTTAAAGCAAAAGGAAAGAGATAAAAGAACAAGCACAAGATACTGCTTTTGAGAAACCTGCCTCATTTGTTATGATAAAGGAGAGCATTATGGATTAGCTGGCAATACAAGGAAGGAGTTGCCCACCTCCCACACATAATTTCCCACAAAATGTTTTTACAAGTTTAAGATGAGCTGCTACATAAAGTTATACAAAACAAAGACTAAAACTTGATGACAGATTTACTTACATAAGGCTCAGGACGTGATGATGCCCTTGCTGTTATAGGACCAGCTCAGAAGCACTGCTCTGCTTTGCTCATTAAACTGCAGAAAAAGGCTGTTTGTGTTTATCTGCTGCTCTGGGAGGTGGGTTGTGCACTGAGAACAAAAGCCACATGCAAGGGCGCATTCTCTCACCCACTGGCACGGGCACACTCAGGGACAGCTTTGCTTAGGACAAGATCTATCTTCAGCACCAGTGGCCACAGAGGACAGAGCAGGGGGGGCTCTGGTCAGAATGCTGCAGGGTACCAGCTGCTGGGAAGACCCTCATTTGGTGACCACAAAATTAGTGAGAAGGCACAGAGTAGTGAAGGGTCCTGTGGGAGGAAAAGATGTGTTGAAGCATGGGCCATGTGGTGTGCGTAAATGGAGTATGTGCCAAGGGAATGTCTTCGTATCTCCTGGGAGGGAGGACAGGCAGTTAAAGGTCTGTGCAAGGTGGCTGTGCTCACGTGACAACTCACACAAGAGGAAGGGATGGGACACACAGGACAGGCAGGGAGAGAACATAGCCAGGGGAAGGGCATTGCACTATTGACACATCCCTCTTCCACCCCCTTGGGAAGGAAAGCTCTGCTCAAGCTCCAAAGTACACGTCTGCCTGAGAGCTTGAACAGCCCCAGCCAAACCTCCTTGCATAAACAAGGGGCTGGGGGTACCTCCAGCACAAGGAAGGGACATAAAGGACGAACAGTGGAGCAGGCAGCTGAAGCAGAGAGCAGAGGACATCAAGGGACACAAAGGGCTGGTCTGGACAAGGACTTGCAGATGGAACAATCTAGCCAAGTGTCACAAGGAGCCAAGCTTGCAGCCCTACACAGAGTGATGATTTCAAACAAAGTGTAGGCTCCTGAGCAATTTATCTTCTACAGCAGACCGTGCTCCCAGTTCTCACAGAGATTTGGTCGAGGAAGAAGAGGGAGACGCAGGTAACCATCAGCCCTCCTCCCTTCCTCCATGCTCACATGATCCTTTCCAGAACTGCCATGGGGCAGCTGGGCACAAATGTGGGCTCTTCTTCCACATCACAGCTACAGCCCACCCTGCTCTCCGTGCTGTCCTGGCATATGGGGAACTGTGGACTGGTTGTTATGTCGCTTCTGCACAGGTATCTGCTGTTCATCTCAGGGGAGGGACTTCAGATCAGGCAATTCACCACAGTTTGGGGATGAAGACAACAGGGTGAGGTCGATCTTGAGCTAAAGGTCCCCCTTCATAGGCTGATGAGCAAGGGATGAATGTGTATATTTTTAGAGGACTGTGAGACCAGTGGTTGAAGCAGAGAATTCAAGGGCATCCTGAAGACTAGTTCCCCTGTAGCCTAGAGCAAACTAGTTCAGCGTTTCTTTATCACATTTTCCTCAAATACGGAATTTTGCAAAAATTGACACGGACGCTGACCCACTTCTGTGGATCCTGGAAGTTGTGTATCAGCAAGTCAGACTGTTGGCATGCTAGCGGTGTTTGCAGAGGCAAATAGCAGAAAGTATGCCAGGAGTCACAACATGAGGCTAAAATCCAGACCTTCTGGCTCCTGTTCTATCCTTGGTGACCTTTCAAAACCACTTTCATACTTTTGCTTCCCTGGTTCTAAAATAAAACCTGTATTTCACAGTCAAGCTGAGAGGGTTCATGTTTGGGCCATACCTCGAGGTGTACACTGAGATAAGTCTATAGAAGGACAGTGCAGTACTATTGCCATTGCTAATACTGCATGACTTACATGATGCTTTCTTTTCAGTATTATTAGGAACAATCCCTGGGAAGATTTTGTTTCACTAAAAAAAGAAATAAGATAGATTATAGACAGCTAGGGACAAAAATAATCCATTCCCATGTGGTTTGTGCTATTTAAAGGGACATAATACCTATTTTTGAAAAGACCAGTTTCAGAAGACAAACAACTGACATCTGTCAACATAAAGAAATTTGGAAAAATAGACTTAATACCATTTCCCAGAAGCTTTAGCTGTGCCTGAGATGACCCAGAGTACAGCAGCAAGCGGGTGGAAGCATGCCCTGTGTGACAGAGCCCAGCAATCTCTTCTGGCAGAATACAAGCAAGGAGTAGTTTTTCTAACCAATTTTTAGAGGAGGATCTTGGTTTCAAGCCAGGAGGTTCAAGGGTGAACAGAGCAGCACAGGACTTGGTGCACAGGGAGAATATTTTGTGCCACGTTCACACATTTCTGTTCACTGTCCTGGCTATGGTCAGGTGGGAAAAAAAAGTGATGCTGTCTGTTCAGCCTGAATTCCAATTCCATATAATGGGCTGAGTTCTCTTCTGCTGAAGTAGCTGGTGGTTGGACAGAAGCCACTGAGCTAACAACATCTGTGCCTCACAATGAACAACAGCTGGAGGCACCAAGAAACTGGCAGAGAGTGGAAATTTGCCCCAGACAGCACGAGATAAAGCAAGAAAGTCTTATTCCTCCTGCATTCCTTCTGCATCCTCCATGGCCATCTGCTGGGGAAAGCTGTCTGCTGGAATCCAGGGGTGCGAGGATGGGCTGAGGTGGGCGTGAGGCTGGAGCTGAAGGATGTGAGCAGACTGAGCAGGGGGACACAGCTGTGGGTACAGGGATTTCACAACATGGAAACCAGGGCAGGATCACTTTTGGTTCTGGCATGTCCTGGCCCTTATGCAACAGCTGTGAAGCATTGATCTCATCCTGGTCTACAACCTGGAGGTAATTTAGAGATGTCCACAAGGTGGAAAATCCCAAGCCACAGACTCTAGAGTTAGTTTGTGTGCAGTTAAATCTTTGTGTTTTGCTCTGGGACCAGCTAAAACTGCAGCAAAAACATTGGTAAAGACAGAAGGACACATTCAATTAGTGCTGGTGCTGCCCATACAGTTCCTGTCACTAACAATCAGTGGGAAATCAGCAAGATGTATCTCAGACACAGCATTCAGAGGGAGATGCTCAGCACATCATTCACTGCTGTCTCATTTGTTCTGAACACTTAAAACAGAATGTTGGGGCAACTACAGAGGGAACAAGGCTGAACATAGAAAAGTAAACTTGCTTTTCTTTGTCTATAATATTAATAGGCATATTATGCAATTTCCTTGGCTTACTGATCCAGCAACTCTAGTTACAAGACAGGATGGGATTTCCTTGAGGTCATTCTCCCAAACTGTGGGATTTGTTATTTTCCTGGCTCACCCACAAACAGAATGGTTTGCTCTTCTGAAATACTAATGTCCAACTGTTGAAAGGCTTTGCCAATCAAAACATTGTGGCCTTACCCCGTTTTAATAATCTAAGGCATCAATCTCCCCTTTAGTATTTGTTTGATGTGTTCTGCACCCTGCTGAAATATCCCCTCCAGACCTCCCTGAGCTCAGGCTCTGATTGAAGAGAGATGCCATGCATCAGGCCTGCAGCTTTCTCTCTGAAATGTTTAGCAGGGGATGGTGGTAAAACGTATTTATTTTCATGTATTGAGGAAAGACCATATATTCCAACCTCTTTTTTTTCCATCACTCAGAGATGGGCCTGAGGCCAAAACGGTGCTGCTAAGCTTGTTTTCTATTTAAAACCTTCATTTTTATTAATAACCCTTTACAGCCTACACACCAGCACTGCGGGAGTTGCATTTCCGTGTTATGTCATCGTGAACCGTTATGTATTTAATTCCTGTACCCACAAACCCATATGGACATCATTAAACACGCACCATACAGTATTAAAACTGTGTTCCATAAAGTGTGATTTAGAAAAAAAAAAGGAGCTATGAAGTGGGGATTTCTTTTTTTTTTCCCCTAAGGTCATGGGAAAATGGAGAAGTAGGGGAGAGAGAAGGTTCAGCAGTGCTGCAGGTTAGCTCACAGCTCTCCACGCCTGCAGATTGAAAACCCAGCCTGCCTTATCCACCATAGAAGATTAATTACCCAGGAACTCCAGGCTGGTGATGATGAATTTCTGTTTGGCGGATCACAGAGACAACTTCTACAAAAATTACAGGTTACAAAACCGCAAAAAACCTTGGTGATTTTATTTCTGCCGAGTTAGGTTTCCATCACTTCTCCTTTTCTCCCTAAGAGTTGCCTTTAGCAAGGCAGAAGAGCAGGCTTCCCCATATTGCTGAGGGTTAGTTATCAGGGCCACTAACACATCTGAGGATGGCACAGGGTTTGCTCCCAGTTTCTGTTCCAGCCCCAGACTGGCTCGTCCTGGCTGTAGTCCATGCAAACAGCTAATCCAGCAACGAGGCAACTTGTGTACCTTCTGTCATCCCTCTGTTATCTCTTATGTGGTATTGGTGATGAAAAGATATGGGGAAGGGAGAAAGTGATAGAAGAAATACATCAGAGAGCAAATAAAACCAGTTAACAGAGTACCAGTGGGACAAATAGAAATAAGTGTAGCAATGCTGGGGGAAACAGCACAGAACGCATTGAGAAGGAAGAAAATAATATCCAAGGGATGTAAAGGTTAATGAAAAAAACCAGAGACAGCTGAAAATGACACAAGAAAAGATATGCCAACATGAGGCAGAGAAGCTGATGCAGTCAAGGATAAAGCAGTCAGGTAAGAAAGCAAAAAGAAAGCAAGAGATAAGAACAAAGCACAATGTAAAAATGTCCTGCAAAAGATTTAGGTACATATGTAGAATAGGAGACAACAAGCAAATTGCCTACAACACACACTAGACACCTTACAGTGACCTAGTCCATTATACCAGAATGAGACTTGCCAAGCCCTCTTTGATGGATGAATTCCCTCTGATCACAGAGCAAGCGCTGGCTGAAGTGAACAGACCACAGTGAAAATGGTATCTGACAGGATTTTACAGCAAGTACACCCAACAAAGGTGCTCTACGCAGCCTTGCGCTTATTGCTTTCTCTCAGAGTGGCTGCATTCCCTTATGGAGACTGTATTGATGCTTCATTGATTTTACAGCTACACAATTAAAAGGTCACCTCAAAGATACACATGAAGGTACATACCTAATTGCTTTCATGCCCTTTTTAGTTTTGTGGATTTTTTTTTTTAATGAAAAGATGGTAAAAATATATGCAGAAAAAGAGCATCCAGGGCACACACAAATTATTTGCTATATCAAACCTCTAAATGATCAGGCCAGTTAAGCCTTTCTGCTGTTTTGTGGCATCTGTGTTTAAGAGTCTCTGAGAGTAGATGTTACCTACCCTCATCCCTTGAAAGCTGGTGACTTATTCCAGTTAAAGCTGTTGTCTTGGCCCCAAAGCCCATGTGCACATACTCCATACCTGCCCATCTCCAGGCAAGAAAGAAGAACCAACATGATTTGCAGAGGGGCTACTGATGAATGAACCTCCTTTGTATCCCAGCCCTCTCCAGCATTTTTCATTCCCATCAAACAAACGTACACATGCATATCCACACAAACAACGCTGGGTGCACGTGTGCTCCCGTTGAATTCAATACAGTTACTGTGTAGAAAACGACCCACGTGCATAAATGTCTGGGGCAGGAGGAGGCTGCTCTCAGGAAGAGGCTGACAGCAAGTTTAATGTTATCTAGCTGCATTACTCTTGAGGTGAAATGTTTTTGACATGTGTCTCTGTTGGGCTGTGTCCTACTTCATTCAAAATCAGGAATTTGCTTCGATGTTTTGAAAATAAAGCCTTAAAAGAAGAAACAGACATGACTGGCAAAACTTTTTCAGGAAACTTGCAAAGGACCACTAAAGCCACAAGCTGTTAAATGGGTTTATTTTTGTCTATTTTGGGTAAGTGCTCTCTTAAACTGATCGTCACATATTCTACTTACACAGTTCCATGGCATGTGAGTATATCTGGAGTGAATGAATCTGAAGTGGAGATAAGACTGGAGATTTTCTGAGCATATATTAGGATAGACAAAATCATGTCAGAAAGCAACATTTGTTTGTTAAAACCCAAAATTCTCTGTTTGCTGATATTAATTCAATCTTCCCTCAAACACTGCTTATCCTGCCAGGGATCAGGACGTATTGGGCAATAAACCAGGGATCAGTAGTTTATATGCCTGTCCACAAAAAAATTAAATATAAACTACTTGTCAGAAATCTGCAAGGACAAAATTTTCTGATTTATGAGGATGTCGAATGATTGAGCCAAGACTGTATTAAAAAAAAAAAAAGCCTTAAGAGAAAGCAGACAAAAAAAGGCAGGAAAAAAGTACTAATTATATAAATCACTGGAGACTGGCCTTCCATAAGAAGAGGGGGAAAGGGACTGCTCTTATGATGCCTATTTCATCCCTTGCCTAACAATCCAAAAGCACGTAACTTTCAAAGAACCGCATTTTTTCACAGGCTGGAAGCACCACAAAGCATCCTTCATCAGCCTGGCCTTTTGGCTGTTCTCCTTCTCCAAATGCAAATGCTACATCTGGAAAAAGCAGTAATCCTCTCTCCTGCCTGAAAGCCTCCTTTTATCTCCGTTCTCCTCAGAACTCCTACTTCTTGCAACTACTCACTCCAACATACTACTTTATTGAAGGGATTCAAGGCTTTCTGCTCATCTGCTGAATAGCTTGCCTCTTACAAAAACCCCAGCTCACCTCTGGAGCTCTCTCACTTGCTAGCACAGGTCACCCTGCCCTCCCTCAGCCAAGCATCTGTAACACAATTCCCTCCTGAACACTCAGATGAGCATGAGCACGATAACAATGAACATTAACAGAAGCTTATTTATCAGGGCTGGCAAGAAAAGCATCTCATTAGCTGGGATGGCCTGTGCAGCTCTGCCATGGGGGCTCCTCCTCCCCCAGGGGATGACACTGATGCATCAGGAGCATTACTGACGCTGTTAAGTGCACGTCCCACAGAGCCCTGCTTTGTGCATTGAGAGGAGACAAACAATAAGAGAGCTTTCCACTGACCTCTCGCTGCAAGAGTTTACAGCTGTTTGCAGCGTTTCTGTAGTACCCTGGCCCTTAGCTTCACTACAGAGATATGTGTGGAGGTGAAGGAACTAAGCCAGACCCAGCAAGATGCCTCAGCATCCAGGTCACCAGCTGCAGGGACTGCAGAGGTTATGTGCAAGCTGAAGAACCTTGCCATTGGGACTACAGAAAGTGCTCAGTTTTCTTACCCATATGCCACCCAAATTTAGGAGCTGTTGCTAAAACGTCCCATCTTGTAGGAAGAAATGTAGAACACTGGCAAGATGTACCGGTTCCCACTACAAGAGTAAAAGCTGCCCCAGTTACTACTCAGTCTGCATACCTTGTTTGCATTTGCTGTTATTTTCAGGGGTTGATGACAGCCTTACACCCCACCTTCTGCTCCTGTGTTCTGAATAGCTGAACTAATTGCCCTCACTTGGGGTGAAAATTCACAGCACCGCTGCCATTGTCACGGTGCTGTGGCAGGGCTTTTTCACAGCAAAACCCTTCCTGCTCCTCTTCTATTTCCCAAATATTCTCAATGCCCTAACCAAGGGTTGCACCAGGGCTTACACTTTGATGCATTCATGAGTCCTTTTTCTGCTTGCCAGATGCTGGCACAGAAGAAAGGGATCATCTACGTGGCTGATGCTCTGCCCACTGGAAGAGTTGAGGAATTATGTAGGCAGGACCAGACACACCACAGGACTGCCAGAGGCAGATCAAGTCCCAACCACACAGAGACCTGGGCACCACTGCAGAAGGGGTCACCTGCAAAGCCGTCTGCCAGATGTCTCTGTACGTGTTTGTTTACTCCACAGCCATCCCACTGCTCAGTAGGGCCGATGAAAACTATTTAGTTTCGGGGATTTGGGACCACATTTCAACAGGAACTGACAGGTTCATTTTTGGTTAAATGTTTTCATGAAAAGAAAGCTCCTTTTACTCAGATTTAGAGGATAATCCACATCTCCACAAAATAGTGCGTTTTGCAATATGATTAATTATGCATCCTCAAGGACTATGCAGCTTCCCTAGCAAGAGAGGATGATGTTGCTGAGGTTCAATCACCAGGAGAAGGACCAGCAATCTATCCAATGGGGAGCAGCAAAGACAGCAGCATTGCTAATTCACTAGTGCACCAGGACAGCTTTAAGCCTCTGATGAGCACTGTCTCTGGCATGAGTCACTCACACTTCACTCATGGCATGCTTGGATGGGAAAGGAAAAGGTTTATCTTTTAGATATGGTGCCCCAGCCATCCCAGCCCTACAGTTTTTGCCATGGTTGACTTCTCATAAAGCAAAATAGACATTTTTTGGTCCCAAACATTCAACGTTTTCTTCTTCTTTTATATTTTCAAGCACTAGCTATCTCAGGTTACTGGTGATTTTTTGTGGTGGTTCCCAAATGAGCCCGAACTGCTCTGATTGTTCAAACCCACAAGACTGTAATTGAAAGCAAATGTAATCAGACATATACAATGTTCTGAAGTTCACCACAGTGCACTGCAGTCAGCATTACTGGAGTGGCTGTTAAAACTCCTTGGAGCTGGGAAGCAAATACAGCTTGCAAGAATCCAGCAAATAACCAGCATTTATTAGATTATACTAAAGTATTGCAAAGCCACAGTCAATCCTCTATTCACTATATATCCAAGGTCTGTTTAAATGAACATCTTCCTGAGCTTAGGCCAATTGTTTTAAGAGATGAACAAGGAAACAAGGAAAGAATTCTACTTTCAACACAGCAAATTCTGCAATCCTTACATCAGCGTCTATCTCAAATAGTCCATTACTGTCAGCAGGGTCATTCCAATCAAACTCTGGCATAACTGGAAAAAGAAAGAGGCCCAAAGGCAAAGGGTATCTTTGAACCCAGACACACAGCTCTAGCTGAAGATAAGCAGTAGCAAATCCCTTCCATAAAATTCCCAAACAAGATGCAAGCATTAAAAGAGGGGATGGTGGTGTGATGGGGGGGGGGGCGGTTAATTGAATTCCCACTGGCTCTTGAGTCTGCACTTAAAAGCAGGTCTAGGGTTATCTGTGAAATTTCAATTAAATCAAAAGCTTTGATAACATGATAAGTCATTCCAGAGTTTGGAGTCAAAACATGTTGTTATTTGATCCTCTGCTTGTGTTTCTGGGAACAGCACGCATGAAAGACAGTCAGCAGCAGACCAGTCAGGAAGATGGAAAGGGTGGAAATGAATCCACCAATAGATCACTATGTCTCCTTCAGCCAGAGCCACTTGAGGTCTGGTATTTTTTTATACATACGGAGTCCTAAAGGCACCCCATTTCTCAAGAGACAGAAGACAGAGCAAAGGAGATCACCTCAGACATGTGTAGCACTCCAGGGGATGGCTCCCTACTGCTACAAAAGTTTTTTCTTTCCAGGCTTGCTATAAACAAGATTTTTACCTGCCATAGCATTGGGAGCTGAATGCAAATCTCTGTGATAGACACAAAACACTGAGCCCTGTGTATGTAATGGAATGGGTTTCTAGCACAAACTCTTTGGTGGCCTGAGGTGAACAGGTTAAGACAGGTACGCCAAAAAATAATAATATGATTCAACCAAGTCAGAACTGAAAGCCAGCTCTCATCTCAACAAAATGCATGAGAGGCAGCAGCTCTCCAGAGAGATGTGACTTGCTTTACCTGTTGTTCAACACCATTTGATTGCTAAGGCTTCCTCCTCTCTCTTCAGAGGCAACTGCTGTATGCAAAGGGCAGTGCCAGAGACTCTCAAAGTCCTGTTTACTGAGGAACTACACCTCTGCTCACCAGAGTTTAGACAGAAATGCTTCACCTTAAATAAATGTGAGATTTCAACTCCACCTGGCCTGTGGTCAACAGCATTAAAATACATTGTACGCAATGCCTTCCCTTGTCACATATAGCACAGCCTGATAAAACGCTATCAAATGTAATGGGATGCCTTACTTTGCCCCTAAACAGCTCAAAATCACACACAGGGTCGCACTAGGCACATGTACATGAGAAAAACACTCCTTTTATATCCAGTGAGGCTACTGATCCTCAACAGTGCTAAAAACAAAGGGACTCTCCAGATAAGCAATGTCAAAATTACACAGCAATAGACAATAGGAAGAGCAGATCACTGAAAAACTCCCATCTGACCCCAGGCACCACTGGGGGATAATTTATCACTCTGGCAGCAACCACCCCATTGAGCATGTCTGTCCCTAGTGCCCTCCTCTTCAGAGTGAAAGAAGATCTTCATTAAGCAATAGTGCGACCGTATTATAGACACAGCAATGACAAGCTGGGCTCTTCTCTGTGATACAATCCTATCTGCAACATAAGCTGCCTATTCTTGCTTTCCAGAGATGTGACACACAGAGGACAAGACAGGCTATACTCAGTTCTGTCATTTAGTGAATAGAAAACTCCACCCCATCTCCTCCTGCCTGGCAGGTGATGAGTCAATGGTGACAGATACCTCAGTGTGCAATTAACCTGCCAGCAGGGGCTCACCAGAGCAAGAAACCCAGATAAGAAGAGGAAGTCCTCATCCCTCTTCCTCTCCTCAGTTCCAGGCTTATCCACAAAGAACATCAGGATCAGACACTTCTCTTCTGTGTGGAGCTAAAGATCTCTTTTCTGTCTATCAGCACGGGCAGTTCAACCCTGTGAGCTGCAAACCAAGCATCACCTGCCTTTAAACAGAGAACTCCAGAAGATGCTGTGGCATTGAGCCAAATCTCTCTAGAAGTGAGTGCTCAAGGATAACTGATGCCCCAAATCCTTCAGAACAAGCTTGATAATCTCTGAATCCAGTTATTTTGGTTCTGATCCAATCCTACCTCATTAGCCCTGGTTTCCCCCACTGCCACAAATTCATAAATTTACCGTTTTGACTTTCTAACTGGTTTTGCATCTAGGAGCACCAGCAGAACAAGCTTTCCTGACAGATTTGGAAGTAATGTTTCTTCCAACATTGAGTGATGATTTTTTAAAACAAATTATTTTTGTAACTGGCCATTTCTAAAACTATATTATGGAAAGGATGGGATTTCCTTACCAGAATCAAATCCTCTTAGCAAATCTTTGAAAGCAAAACTCTGCAATCTGAAACCAAAATTCTGCAGGTAGAGCCAGGAGATGCAAGAGGCCTTTCCAACATCACAAAATAAATCAATCAGACAGTAAGGAACAGATTTCCCAGTGCCCTGCATTAACTACTCAACTTCTCCAGAGGGAAAGAATTTTATGGTTTAAGTTAAACAGTAAGCAAACTGTTACTTTCAAGTCTACAAAACAGGCATTGGCAAATTATCAGCAGTGATTGCTCCTTTAGGATATGAACAAAAATTACTGGACAGAAACAAAGCTCTTGAGCCAACAGGTTTGGCATTTAGTTTTTCTAATGACAACATCTCTGCATTTCAAAACACCTCTCAGTCACTACTCTTCTACAGTGAAAGAAAAAAGAAATTGTTTTGAATTTGTGCTTGTAAACAGTGAACTTTAACTAGCACTGACACTCTCTTGTGTTTCACCCCAGCAAGGCAGTGTCCAGTGCCACTGCTGAAGCTGCAGGGTGTTGGCAGAGCTCTTATCTCATTCTCATACTGATGAATTTCAAGTAAGTCTGTTTATTCTTAATCCATCCTGTGCCCATGACAGCATCCCACTTTTAAACCCTGCAGCCTGCTTATAACCAATCCAGGCAAAGCTATTTCTGTACACTTGGCTGCCAGTGCCGAGTGTCAGTACATTAAACTGTCTTTGCTCCTCTCAGCTCTGTGTCCTTTCACATTCAGGCCTAAAAGCACGAGCTAACCCAAATGTGATACCCAAGGCAAGGGATAAAAGCTCATGCTGTTCCAGCTGCCACTTTTCTGTAGCTATTTTTTGTGGTTGCTGGACCTATTTCATTTAGCATGCTTTCTGTTTTTCCCAGGTTTATTGTTTGATATTTATCTGCATGTAATTTATTTTTTCATTTTCTGAAAGAGTAGCAAAAAAGATTCCAATCTTTTCTCAGGAAGGCTGAGTTATTTTCTGGTATCACCAATGCTGCAGCCAGTAGCAGATTTCATCAATACCCTCCCTTTGATATTCCAGTCCAAATGAGTTTATAAGCTACAAACAAAAGGGAAAGTCCCATGTGAAACTAAAGAAGAGACCGAGTAATGCATCTGTTATTTCCTTTTTTCCATTCCTGCACTGGCTTCATTTATTTAAGATAACAATCTCCAAGCGAGACCTTCCCAGAGATCACGAGCACTGATGAAAGGCAGCACACACAGGGGGATCTACAGCCCCACCTCACAGTGGCCGTGTCCCAGACTGAGCTCCTGCTCTCCAGGTCACAGGGGCACAGCTGGGGACTAGCCACACTTGCCTCCTCTATTCCTGGGCTGCCTGACCTCTCAGCCAAGACTGGGACAGTCCCACCCTGTGAGCAGGATACTGTAAAGCACATCTGAGATCTAAAAGCCGAAGAAACATTTTTCCCACAAATTTAGGTGCTGAGGCCAAATATTACTAGCAATACAGCCCTAAACCAAGCACATTCAGAAAATAATCACAGGTGCTCCACTACACTGAGATACTCAAAGAGCTGTGGTACCTAATTCCCAGTGAAATCAGTGAGAGCTGGGTGACTAAGTAGGAGTAGCCAAGCAAGGCTCTTGGCAATCACAGCCCTAACCCATTATTGCATCCTTAGCTACCTAAATCTTGGTGAAGGTGAATAAATAATTATTTGAGAATATTTTATTTCAGATTTCTGCTGGGGATTTAAATTCAAGGCTGCGGTCAGGCCAGGGCTCACATATTTGATGCCCTTCAGGACAGTGGGTTTTAACTGCCTTATCCTGTCACAATCTTTATTCAGAACTTTTCCCACTCTGTGTTTTATAACATACTTCCCAGGTAAAAAAAATCACACAAAAATAAAACCTCTATCTCTTTTCTGATTTTGCATTTCTTAGGGAAATTAATTTCCATTCTGCATCTCTCAGGTGGAATGAATTTCCCAAATAAAATGCATGCATTGAGCAGTCAAAGTAACGGTGCCAAGTTCAGACTGTAACACCAATTGTCATCAAATGGTGCTGACTGCATTCCTAAATGATGTGGAAGTTATCTGTACTGTAAGTCCTGTAAGAAAGAGCAATCACAAAAAAAGAATGCCAGCTTTCCTCACAGCACATCTGCTCAGAGACTCAGTTGTCCAATGTGCTGGGAAACATAATTCAAAAGCGATGAAGTGTAAGTGAAATATAAGAAATTGAATATAAGGGATGAAATGTAAGCAAAAATATTTTCATAATATCAAACAAATCAGAATGCATACAGATATTTCACACATGAAAAATTTTCCTCCTCTACCCATAGGTAATTGAATTTTTATTACAGGGCAGATCAAAACACATTTGGGGAACAGAAATAACTGTATATAAACACAGTCATGCATATGGATAGAAAAAGTGTATTAGGGAGCTGTGCTTTAGGAGCAATACACTCATAAACCAAAGCAGCTTCCTTAACATGGTCACTCCATTACCCTGGCTATTTCTTTCCAGTATCCTTATCAGGAATTTGTAGTACATGAAGAATAAGGGGAGAATCCAGCTTCCATTTAACACTGGCTGCCTGGCATCAGAGCATCTGAGTGTTACACCAATATTTATTTGATAGATATGATCAGTAAAGCTCATGGCTACAGACCACAATAGAGCATTTCTGTTCTTTAGCAAAGGCACCTTCAGCATTAACTCCATTTTCGGCATCAACCCTCATAATATGTCATTTAAGTCCCCTAGCTTTTCTGGATTTGCATATTGTTTGAAAATTGCTTCATGATTCTTACAGGAAAATTATTCTCAGATAGTGAACACTGCTTTAAATTCAGCTTCTAATATTATTAGTGGTGGTTTAAACAGAAATCTTGTTTGAGCCTGCATGTGTTTCTGTAGGGGTAGTATTGGAGAACTGAATCCTTGGCTCTTGATCTGCTCTTTAGACTGGATCTAGACACAGAAAGAAAAAACAAACTCTCACAAGAGTGGTCTGGCTGTGATATTTTGAACCTTGCTGCAAGAAAAGCCCTAAAACCAGTAGACCATATGCAATGTCTAATTGATTAATCCTACTTTTTGGGTATTTCTGTTATTTCTAGTAAAACAGAATCATTTAAAAAATTGGTTTCTGAGATTTTGTTTGTTGACTGTGAGCCCTGGCCTGACCTCAGCCTTGAATTTAAATCCCCAGCAGAAATCTGAAATTAATCTACCTCTGGTTTAGTTATCAGTAATTATAATTATTAACAGAAGTATCCAGTAAATGAATGGTTTTCAGTGACATGGTGTTTACTTAGAACAATGGATAAATAAAAATGCACTTCCTTCTTACCTTTTCCCATGGCAGTGCAGGATCTGGCCTTTATGTGGGCATGATAAAGGACACAAGCCCAGACACTAAAATGTCACATACTGGAAACATAAGCAGTTGAAAACTGTTCCTCCTGTACCAGGGCCAATGGTTTGAAGCTTGCTTTCCCTGCAAGCTTCCAAGGGAATCCAGGGGGTGGAGCGAGAGCAGCT
The DNA here is from genome assembly GCF_000691975.1 of Corvus brachyrhynchos. NCBI lineage: Eukaryota > Metazoa > Chordata > Aves > Passeriformes > Corvidae > Corvus > Corvus brachyrhynchos. The sequence goes on from NW_008236478.1 coordinate 9,066,278, forward strand.
GAAGCAGCTGCCCCAGGAACACCAACGCTGGAACTCCCAACACTGCCTGGCACATCACTGCTCCCATGGCCTGCCAGCTCCCTTGCAAAAGCCATGCTTTCACCATGTGAAACAGCCTGAGAATGCTCCCAGACCATTCCACACAGGAATTTAGTGTTCTCCTATGGTCTCTCCCATGTCACATGAAGGAAACCTGCTGTTGGGAGCTATCTGGCCTGGAGCTATCTCCATCAGCAGGAGCAGGCTTGGAGAAGACAGTCAGCCAGTACAAATGCTGAGATTTCTTGAGACATCACTCCAGCTCTCCGCCTGTAAGCTGCTGTACCCAGGAGAGATTTAATGGGCTGGAAGAAATACCTTCTGCCTATTGTCACAGGACTCAAAAGCCTGGACCATCACCAAAACAGGAAACAGAAAACCTAAGCTGTGAATCCAACCGAACAAATTGGCCAGATTATTACAGCGTTGGGAAAGCCCAGCCTTTATTACAGCTGGATTGTGTGCTCTCGGCACTGCGGGCAGTTGGAGCATGGCAGCAGTAGGAAATGACTCTGTAGGGAGCAGCCGCTGAGCCAAACACGGCATAACACGGACAGGACCGCACAAAGAAGCAGGGAGGAGGCAAGGGTAGGGCAGATGAAGGGCTGTAAAGAAGAAGCCAGCAACTCTCTTATGAGAGTGCCTAAGGAACTAAGGGAAATTTTGGGTTCTTTCAGGACAATAGGAACAGAAGTGAAGAGCTCAGCTTTGCAGCTGAATTAAGGCAGCACTACACAGATTAGTGCACCACTGCAAGCCATGGCTCAGCAACTAAAGGCATGGATACCTCTCTGCACATCCCAGCTGCAAGGTAAACTAGACATTTTTGTGTCTTCTCCCTTGAAGTTTAAGCTTCCATGTACTTCTGTCTGGAAGCATGTGCTCAGTCACTGACATGCAATAACTCAATGGACTCTCTGGGCTCAACAACCCAAATGCCCATGGGATTAAGGTTACACTCCTGAAAATTCATTAGTTAATTAAACCCTAGGTTAGGCTTTGTCTTATGAGGCCAAGCTGCTGCAGAAAAACTGAGCAGGTCAACATGAAACTGAAGATCACCTTATTGTGCACAGAGAGGAGACATGAAGGCAGCACAAGCAATTCTGTTCTACCATCCCTTGGTGGCTGAGTCACTTGTTTATTGTTCTTTAACCCAGCAAGTTGAATGCCACGTCTATGCTGACAGATCAACACACAAACCACCTCTGTGCTGAAGGCTAAAAGAAGCAGCTGAAGAAATAGATAAAATAATTAGGATAGTCTAGATGCTGCCCCCAGGCTACAGCCCAACTACCTCCAGTGAGATGAATGATGGACCATGAGGTCCAGGGAAGACCGAATTCACAGGGCTTGGGCACTACTGGCTCACTGTTTCTGGAGGGGCTTGGCAGAGTAACAAAACAAGGGAATAAATTTGGATTTCTCTGGAATCGTGCTCCTTCCTGCAGTGCCTGCTGAGGTTCAGAGTCGCCCTGGAGGTGTCCTTCCCCCAGACCCTACACAGTGGTCCAGTGAGCCTCAGATCTCCTCCCTTCCCCCTCGGTTCACAGAAGAAAAACACTAAGATGTTTCTGTTGGCTTTTACATCATCTTTTTGTAGAGACTAATCTTCAGTTTCAACAATACATCTTTTGTGAAGCACTCCCAGCAGAAACCTTAGACACCTTCCCTAAGATCTGTTTGCTTACAGAAGACGAGGTAGGATTTGTTTAAACCCAGCTAGATTAATGTCTTGCAGACATTAGTGAAGTGAGATTTAATCAGGTTATTGCTCTACATTTTCCAGGGAAATAAATCACACTTATTACTAGGTTGGAATAGGATGCAAGGCTTGGGCTGAGAACATCTAGTCTTTTTTGTTTTTCCAGAGGGGAGTGAAGAGATAACTTGAAAATTCCTGCAAGACTGTCAAACAGGCCCTCTACAACTTTGAGTAGGGACAAGGGACACAAGCCATAATGGCTAGTGTATGTCTGGGATGGGCCTGGGTTCCAATCCCCTGCCTTGCAGAGGTGCTGCAGGGTCTGCATCAGTACAGAAAGCAGACAGGAGTTTTAAGCAGACTCATAATGTCCATTTGAGATCCTCCATGTGAACTCTTCCATAACTCTTGGGACCTAACTCCTCTTCTAGGTGTCTGTTTCTGCCTGGCTCATGGGGATGTGTCCTTGCATCACAAATGGGGTGCTGTGGGATCAAGCAACCTTTGCAAACCTACTTGCAGACCCTAAATGGAAACTGTGATAATCAGCAGATCTCAGAGTGTGACAGGCTTATTTTGTTGCAGTGTTTTCTAAATTTGCAATATGTGTTTAACAATGAACAAGCAACTATATTTATTCTCCACAAACATTTTTCTAAATCAAGGCCAGATAGGAAAAAAAAAAAAAGCAGCTCTTCATCCAGACTTTTGATTTAAAACTTCTCTTTCCTTCATTCATGAAACAAAAAAGACTTTGCTCTCAGCGATGCTAGCAGTGTTTTCTTTAGTACACATGCTAATACATCCCCTTGTACAAAACCATGCATGTGCAAGAAACAAAGTCTGGGAAATCAAATTGCAAAGGTTCTCCTCCCTTTTTCACCAGCATGGGAGCAGACAGCTGAAGCCAAATACAAATCTTTCTGATAACTACAGGTTTGCATGTGCTGAAGTGCCCAAACCCCATAAGCTTTGCATCCATTTCCTCTTATCCAGTGGGGCTGTGCAAACACGGGAGAAAGCAAATTACGGTAACAGAGCCTGCAATCAAGTTTCAAATCATGCAACAAAGCAGCACAAAACACAGTGGGACCAAGTCAAAATCCTATTGCAAAGTACAATAAAACATATCCTGTTTGGGATAAAAGAGAAAAGGAAATACCAGGCAAGGCAGCACTGTTGCTTGTAAATACCCTCCTGCCAACACTTTCCCTGGATAAATTAGTCCTATGAACCCTAACTGCATCAGCATGAATCAGCCTGTCTGCTCCAAGGTAAAGGCTACAATCCTGTTTTGTGTTTAATGGGA
>NW_008236478.1:9069362-9084784 GCF_000691975.1 Corvus brachyrhynchos
GAAAGAATAGACTCTCCAGAGACAATTTTGGATCTGGACCACAGTCTTGCTCCCTACAGATAACTAAGTATCTCTGGGCAGGAGTACATTTAAAGAAGCAGCTGGTAATTATGAACCAAGTGCTTACTGGCAGGATTTCCCCCTGCTACTGAGCCAATGCTTTTTGGGAACTAAATGACTCTTTGGCGATAACTATCAGGTAAAACCCACAAACCAGGGGAGGTTCCCTCATTAGAACCATGAGCAAGAAACAATGCAAAGGTGGGTGGAGGATGGCTGAAAATTGTGTCTGAGGGTTGCTTGACTTCCCTGTCCTCCACTCACCCAAAGTGGTTGTGTGTAACTGCTGGGCATTTTCTAGGTAGTGCTTGAAAGCAACAAAATCCGTTCCCACGTCTACAGCAGTAATAAAAACAAATGACCTTTTCCTTCCAGCTAATCAAACTGTACTGAGCAGCACTGGAAAACCATCACAACACTTACTCTTTTGGAGGGTTAAGGTCTTCTGGGCGAGCCTCGAAGAACCTGAAGACTTCATCGCACTGTGAAATATGGGGAGGAAGCCGAACCAGCGCCTGCAAAACAAAACAGGGAGTGAGAAGCACTTAGACATAAGCCAAGTTTGAAACCTGGCCTCAAAAATCTAAACTACCAAGCAAGAGGAGGCAAAACAGTCCTGGCAGGGGGAAAGGAATACTGAAGAACAGCATCATGCCTGGCTGCTTACCTGAGAAGACAGGAAACAGAGAGCCCTGACTGTAAATGTCAAGTAGGATTCAATGAACTCAGACAAGCAACAGATCCTAGAATCAGCCAATGTAATTTATTTTGCCACGTGTTCAAGAGCAGAATTTGGTCCACAAGTGCAAAACCATGATGCTGCATAGGTAAGTGCTCTGTGCCTGGGACAGTCTGTGACGTGGGCTTGCACAACACCTCAAACACTGAGGTTAGGGCTTACGGGCCTTATGTCAATGCACACAAATTCAGCACCCACCAAGACAACAGATTAATGTGCTCCATAAAGCTTTCCATTAAGCACTGCCTACACAAAAAGCCGAGTTCGCTAAAAAAACCCCATAACCAAACCAAACAATAATTTGCTCCTAAATTAACAGGACAGGAAGTTTGATTAAGTGTCTGAAAAAACCAAATCAAACCCAACCAAAACACAGAGAGGCTTTTTCTGCATGAAGAACAGCACATCCTGGCTAACAATGTCTGTGCACTCGCCTTGGCAGAGGGACACAGCACTTGTCACATTCAGCAATAGCTTAGTACAGTCTGGACATCACCCACATTCAACACATTATGTTGAAGCGAACTGGAAAGCGAGACTCAAGAGAAGCACACAAGGCACAAACATGCTATGAATTTGCTGTTCAGAATCTAGAGCCTGATGGTGCCAAAAGAGGTCAAAGAGCTGTTCTCAGCCCACAGAGATGGGGCAGCAGCTCTCAGTGACATGCCTCCGAGACTGCCTCCAGAAATGACAAGCAGGAGAGGAAAAGAGGCTGGACTTCACCTCCTCCTGTGCTAAGTTATGTTGAAAATAGGCCAAAGGTTAAATATAGACCAAGCTTCTTAGAGTTTCTGTAAACCTGTTTGACAAAATGAGATTGTCTGGCTCTTCTCCTAGTTGAAAGTAGGACAAACAATCTTGAAAGACAGATGAAAAACTGCACCAGAGCTAAATGAAGATGCATTAAGGTGAACAGGTTATATTAACCATGAGACATCTGACTGTTCTTGGTCAGACACACCAGAAGGTCCAACCAAAGCACAAAGGCAAGACAGGGCAGTTGGTTACCACCACAGTGGTTTTTAACAAGGCTCTGAAAGTGGCCAGATTTGTTTCCAAGACCCCATTTTCTTGGGGATGTGAAGGAAAAGAGTTGGAAAAATCCTGCTGTGAAACTGCAGGTCTCCAGTATTAGATGATGGGGTCTTGTTTTGAGGTGTTCAGAAATTCAAAGTCAAATGCTTTCACACCTACAGCTCTCATTTTCTTTGTGAAGGGATGTTATAAAAACATTAGGAAAATTCATTTGGTATCACTAGACCTGTGAAGAATGAGGATCTGACCTTTGGTCATATGCAATTGCACTACAGAGCTGAAAAAGATACCCTGCAAAAAGGAAGCAGCATCAGATGCAGAAGCCAGGCAACAGCTTGGTGAGTCCAAGTGCCAGGGTAAGCACCACTGGCTGCTGCACTAAGGCAGGATGAAAAGGAACAGCTGGCAATCTCAAGCACTTTTATGTAAACAAAGGATGCCCTCATCTCCACTTCTGTGTGTTCAAACTTGCCTGAAAGTGTAACAAAGGTGTGAGCTCTGCCTTTATTCCTACTGTACACAAACACATGCATCCAGCTGGCAAACCAGGAATAACACTGGGAAGTCAGGAAGTGCCCAGGAATAGTAACAATCACAGCATTTTGAAAGAGAAATGCCTCACCAGCATGGGCTAACAAGAACATAAACAACACTTACTCATCTGCACCTCAAGCAAGAGACAGCAAAGCAATGATGTCTAACCAACAGTGGATGGAATTGATATTTAGCACTGGCTCTACTACTCACACCCTTCTTGGTTAGGGCAGGTTACTTAACCTCTTTTCATCAAATTCAGCTGGGATATATCTTCAGTTAACCCCTTACACTGCTGAGCAATAACACTTACCTAATCTGCAGAAAGGTTAGGAGGCTTAGATATTCAATATCTACAGTGTGTTTTGAAATCTCAAAGGGCTCAATCCTGCGCAGTCAATGGGGCAAGAGCAAGCACTGCAAACGATAGGTATCATTACGAGAGAAACACGAACACCCAAGTTACACCCATTGTGGGGGGTCTCAGCATCAGACACCTTCTCAAAGAGCCACCACTTCCCCACAGGCCACAGGCGCTCACCCTTCCCAAGAACCAGGCTCCATATGTCAATACTGAGCTGGAGCACAGAGTGGGTTTTCAGCGACGGAGGAACGCAAAGCTGATGTGGAGATTTTTGTTTCTAAATCAAGGGAAGCTTTGGGAAATCTGAACCTCCTGAATCAGTGGTTGGCTGCCTGGAAATCTCCACAAGCACTGTGGTCCTGCCAAGCAGAAGGGGGTAACTGAAAAGCACCTCTCCGACTCCAGGCTTTTGCAGGGCATGGATAAAAATCAGCCAGTCATTTCCACACCCATCCATCCACCTTCCCACCCTGGGGCAGGGCTGGCTCTTCTGCTTCTGAATCATCTCCCAAAATGCTGCAACTTCCAGCCTTATGCAGATGGACTGAAATCCACCCCATAGTAACTTGCCATTGCAGGTTTTATGGGAAGCTCAGGTGTAAAGTCCAGCCAGTCAATTTTTACTTTTTTTTTTTTTTTTAAAGGAACAAAACCTGAAGAAGTGGTAAGAAACTCTAAGAAAGGGTAAAAAAGGTGCAAATGAGTATAAACCCAATCAGAATCCTTCTATTAATTTTTGAATAGCAGCAGGGAGCAGCAACACTGTTTAGCGAAACAAGTGTCTCTTCAGCAAATACATAATATTCACTATGAACAAGTCAAGGCCAACACAGTTCTGGTGAGCAAACAAAAAGTGCATTGAGGAGATGAGTGACATCACTGTCACTCTGCAAGGGGAAAATACAAGCTTCTGGCATTTCCAGCAAGACAGTTCCAGGGCAAAGCTGCAACAGCCTGAAGGAAAGACTGCAGGGTCAAGGGAAGAAGTGTAAAGACAAAGAGGAACACAGATGGTGAAAGGACAGAAAGGACAGGGAAGTGACATTCTTCTGGGGATGTGGAAACCAGAGGTAAATACACACAGCTACAAACAGCAAGCATCCAGGAACAGCAAGGAACTCGCACAGGAAAGGTGAGAGACAAAAAGTGCCAGCAAGCAGAATTCAGCCTTGCACAAGCATCAAGTACTATCAGTAATAGCATGTTTCCTTGCTTGGCATGCACAGGGGGATGTGCACCGCTCAGCCCTCACACATCCCTCAGGAGATAGGCTTTCATGTGTCATTCCAGCCTGTAATGATGTCTGTCTCTATATTACAGGTTACAGACAGTCTTGCAGAGCAGATGACTTGAAAGGCAGTTGAAAAGCAGTAAAGTGAGGCAGGGTGTGAGCAGGCAGCCGTCGGTGCTGGGGATGGCCAGCCACGCTCACAGCACCTGTGGAAAGCTGCTGCGTGCTGTACACAGCAATCGAAGCCAGCAGAGCACCAAGTGCAGGCAGGGGATCATTGCTTAAGGTTACATGAACTGGAAAAAACTGCTCTGTGGGGCTGTATCACAGCTCAAAGGCTTCATGGAATACATGGTATAAAACCCTGCAGGTACTCGTAACGATGCACTGAGTGCTGTGGGTTACATTTATGCAGAGATGTTTATAAAAAACTGATGCACAGATGTGTGTATGCAGAGATGCACAGCACATCTGTGTGTATATATGCACAGAATGGTATTCACCCCACTGAACTTTATGTGTCTTAAATGGGAGGCTGCTCACACTTGTCTAGCAACTTGTATCATCACTAGAGAAAGAGCAACATCTTCAGAGGATGCTTTGTCTACCCCCTGCCATGGGTGTCTGGAAGGGGTGAATCACTGATTGCCTCCACACAGCCTCTAGAGACACTTTGGATGCACAGCTTTTAAATCCCTAATATCCAGTGGGTTTATTCCCAGCTCTGCATACAAATACACAGGGCCAGCTCACGATACTGCACAGTTAGGACTCCCTTACTCTTCCTCTAATTGTTTATCATTTTCATTAACATTAATCACTAGAGCCAGATGTTTGGGAATGGTCATGAGCCCAGCAAGGGGGCAGGTGCGACTAAAATAGATAATTTCTCAGAACAAAGAAATAAATTGTTTCATCTATACGAAAACACCTTCTGTTTGTCTGAGAGCCTCCAAGCTTGAACTAAAGCACTGAAGTGGTGGATGGCAAACACTGACAGTCAGGCAGAGAAGTGGATGAAGAGTGCATGGTGGTGATTCAGACTGGAGAAGAAGTGGGAATAAATAAAGAGCTGAGAGAAGGAGGAAAGACAGTGCAGTTTTGGAAGTAACTGGAACATGTAAGAGCTTCTGGCATAGAAGCACCACAGCACAATGGAATGCAAGACTCTGCTCCAGGTGCTGAGAGGAGTGCTGCAAATAATTAACTCTCATTACTGCAGCCAGTCTAAATGCATCAGGATTCTGAAACATGGATTAAAAAATGACAGATCAAGTTTGAAAGTATTGCATTAACAACAGATAAATTTTGAAAGTATTTCAGTTAAACTCCCATTCTTGACCAGGACTACTATTCCATCTTCAATCAAATTAACTTAGTTGTACAATGGATAGAGAGAGAAATGTCTGTGTGCCTGTCTTGACAGGTTCAAGGATTAAACCTTGAAACAGAGGCAGGACTGAGAGACTAAGAGGGAGGCAATTATGTTTGTGAAGTACGGTCTCTCAAATAGTGAACATTAATAAAAGAATGACCAGTACTTCCTGGCACTGATGTGACTTGCTAATTGAATTTTTATTAAGGTGGTGTCCATTTGGGTACTCAAGCCTCACTACAGAAAAACCCCTAAGCTTCTACTTAAAGCCATATCCAGCTTTATGGGACAGCATGAAGGCATGTGACAAACCCGGGTTAGTGTTTATGACAATGGGACTTTACATCTTAAGGTCTTCCCTGCACAAAGATGCTTCCCTCAATTAGGATCAACACACAAAAATATGGAAGTCAGCAAATTCTGGCCTGAGTCTTCCCAGAGGGCTGTGAAGGACAGAGCGACAGTTTTGTGAACCACTGACCTGAAAGGTCCTTTTTGAAGACAGGATGGTACGTACTGGACAAACAAACACCAGAGGTGTGTTTGAGAGATCAAAAGCTTCATAAATAAAATGCCCCTCGGGAAGGGAGGTCTATGAAGTTGCTCTTTCTTTCACATCGGCAAAAATTCCTAAACAAATTTAGAAAATCAGGCCAAATGAGCCCAGAAGACCTTAAATCACACTAAACTAAATCCAAGCCTACAGTTAAGAGGGAAATCATCCAGAGAGACTAATTCCAGTGGGCAGCACACATTTACTGGCAAAACACAGTTTGTTTGGTAACTCACTCAGGTTACTAGTAAGGACATCCAGACTCTGCACTTTCGTGTTTATAGATGAGAAAACCCCTGGAAATCTTCCTGTGTATCCCACTCCTCTCATTTTCATTGCAACTTTAAAGTTTCTTGCAGCCTTAGCAAAAACACTGGCCCGGTTACCTCTGTGATGGCATTTCTCTCTGCTGGTACAATGCATTGGGAATAACCCACACATGAGGGGTACAGAGGACAAAGCTGTAGGGTCCAGTGTGATCATGCCCCTGACACAGAATATTCTGCAGAACTCCCCTTACTGCCAAGTATCCCCACAAACTCTCAGAGAGCCTCTGCCTGTTCCTGGCACAGAAACCACAAACACATAGCAGGAGTAAGACCTGCTTCTCAGCCATGCAAACTGCCACACTGCCAGACAGTCTGCAAAAACAAGACAACAAATGGTCAAACATTTGCATCCCCATTTGTGCTTTGGCTTTCCAGGACAGATGAAATGGATGGAGAACTCTGATCTTGCAAAAAAAAAAAATACCATGAACTTTGCATTTGAACCTGCCTCCCTCCTCTGCTGCCACACAGATTCCAGGGGACAGAGGTCTATTGTTTTGTTTATTTATTTTATTATCCCACATCACATGTACTCCACCAGCTTTACCCACATCATTCCAGCATAATTCTCTAATTTTTTCAAATTTGTCAGCCTATCCATTTGAAGAGTAACATAAGCTTTGAACTCTTATAGAAGCAGGACTGAACTTGTCAAAATTATGCTCTTGCTCTACAGTTCCATACAATTCTCTAAAGAGTCAAAATATCCACTGGAGAGAGGTAGAAAAGCAATAAACGGGTAACACTTCCCAAGAGGTGGGCATGATCCCACTCTCAAGTCATACACATGCACCAGTACCTGCTACAGAGTAGGAAACAGTATTTTACTAGAAAAAAAAGCAAGCACTTCTCTTAAAACACGAGTGGATTCACTGATCTCAGCACTAGAGCTACGCAAGTCACTCAGGTTGGTTCTGCAGCACAGCCGAATAGAGAGAGACCCTGTGTCTGGTTTAGGCTGGTAAAGTGAGGCTGTTCTGGTTCAGACTCACCACTCAACTTTCTGTTCCCAATTCACAGTTTCCTGTCATTCCTGGTTAACTTTGTATCAGGATGGAAAAGTTACAGTAAGGTTACACAGGTCATGTTCCCAGAAACCTTGTAAGTGGTGACCTTCAGCAAAGGTAGCAAGAAAGCATTTCTGAATTTTGAGTTTCTGCTAAGCCCCAGAGATGAAATCCTGTCCCCAAAGAAGGTCAGCAGCAGAACTACCACTGACTTTACGGTACCGTAAAGCTCTCCCTCCACATGCCATTTTCCTAAATTCTTTGTACTTTTCAGTGTACTGATGTTCAGTGCCTGATTTTCATATTATTTTCAGTCTTGTGGATTTTCATATCCTAGGCCAGGTTTGGAACAGTAGTAACACAGGACAATCATTCTCTGAATAAATGCAAATGGGATGAACCATAAATGTTCAAAAGAAAAGCCTATTCTCATAAAATGTGCAGCTTTAGATACGTTGGGAGGTATGAATTGCAAGTCTCAGGTCCCAGTTAATTTATACAGGTTGCCTACTGTGTGCTGTGGGATTTAAGAATGACTGGGTATGTTCTGTGCCAGACAATGGCGTGACCAGCTGCCATCTTCATTTACTCCCTGTAATTAGGAGGAAGATGTAGCAGAAGGCAAAGAAACTGGATCTGATGACAGGCAGGACATCATAAGTTACTTCTACACTGATTTTGAAGAGGGGGCACAAACTTGCCTATTATCCACACTGGAGACAAATTCATGTCTGGGAAAGGATTTAGAGTCAAATGCAGGGGATGGGAAAAAAAAGCTTGGCATTGCTTTATTTCCCAGCACTGACTGAAGAACTGACCTACTTACAGCCCAACTAAGGTACAACCACAGTCATACATGCTCCAATAAGATACATCCCTTGGGGATTGAAGAATTAGCCAGGGCCTGCTTTTCTTAAAGACATGACACCCCATGCAGAAAGACACTGTGGGGGATGTAGCCCCCTTGAACCATTCACAGACATGAGATGCAATTCCTGCTCATGCTTTTCAGTGACTATAACCCCTTCAATGCCACCCAGATTTAAACACCTTCTACTGTGGAGTGCAGAGGCAAATTAAATACAAATTACAGTAAACTGCAAAATTAAATATAAAGACACTACATCAGTGTACTTGCCAGAAATCACTGGAATAATATTCTGGAGAAGTCACTACAGGTTTGTCATACTCAGTGCTGAGAACTACTGTGGCTGCTGCTGGAGACAGAAAGCGCTGGGCTGGGGGAAACTGGGCTAATCCAGCACTGCAGGGTCTATGTCCAGAAAAGCAGCATCTATCAGTACACAGAGAAGTAAACAGCTTGGCTTCAGGGACGTATCCAGCCACATCTGGGCAGCAGCAGCAGATCTGAACCAAAGTGAAACCATTCTATGATTCTATGACCTGAGCCAGACTTCTCCAAGAGAGAGAAGATGAAATGAGAAGAGCAGGAATCACAGCACCGCAGTGTCAACCAATGTGCCATCAGCCAATGCCAAAACACACCCCTTGGCCATGACCAGCGGAGCCCCAGCAGGCCTGGCTGGGTCAGGTCAGGTCTGTCTGGGCACGGACAATGGGGTCCCAGAGAATCAGCTGCCCCTGGTCACTGCTTTCCCCACCACGCATCTGCTGGGTGAACCCGGACACCAGTCAGCCCTCGCCGCTCCTGTCGCCGGCAGTTCCTGTCTGAAGGAGGGCGGCTGGGGACCCACTGAGACCCTACATATTTCAGAAAGAGCCACTTGGCTGCCAGCAGGAAGACAGTACACTAATTGTCACACAAGAAAGCCTGATCTCATGAGACAAGACTTTAATCGCAGCTTCCTCACCCGGGGGGTGCAGATGGCATGGGTTTCACCACCACCACCACCCTCCAGCACGCCTCAGGCACTTTGGCAATCTGCTTCCAATTTTGGATGAGCAACTGTCTGACTGGAGAAGTTCTTGGGAATGCTTTTTTCCCCCTCCACCTGCTCCTCTGGCTTTCTAAAAATGGAAAGAAAACCTCATGGGAAGTAAGAGAGGAAGTCTGGGGTTTAAATAATGTGCTGATGCACTCAATACCTCTACAAAAACTGAGAATCCTACTTGCTTAGAAATTACTTTTATTCTACTGACAGAGAATTAATTATGAAATCATAAATCTTAGGCTAGAAAGGAAAAATTAAGTGGCTTAATCTTCTCCTCAATAGAGCCATGCTTTTCTGCCCAGCAATAAATTTCCAGGCTTTCACTCATGAGGAGGAACACTCCTGGAAGACACTGGTCCACCCTCAGTGCTGCACCTGCCACTACTGTCCCTCATGTGGCACCAGGGGACAGAGAGGCAGGAAACAGACGAAAACACTAACTATCTTAGTTGTGCCACTCTGCCTGCTCAACTCCTGAATCATCGAGGCTGATGTGGAATCAAAATCCACACTTAGGGCAGGTGAGACTTAGAGCCTTTACTGAATGAATGAGGCACCAAACCAGTACATAAAGTTTGCCAGGGAAAATGCTGCAAGGACCCTGGGAGCAAACAGTGGCCTGCTTCCACCTGCTCTATTAGTCTGGGTGGTATTTGGGAAGCACCATCCCTCCCTGTGACGGATGTCAGCACTACCCAGCAGGGAAATGCCAGTGCTGGTGGTGGCCCTGAGCCCCCCAGGCAGGAGGGCTGCCCTGCACTCCCCAGGGCCCTTACCCTGCAGTACTCGTCAATGGGCTTCAGCCTCTTCACTGCTACGTCTCGGACATGGCTCCTCCGGAACAGGATCTTGCCTAAGGAGAGAACACATGAAAGGGGAGGGTTAGGGGCATCACCTGCCATGTGGGACAGCACAGCAGCACCAAGCAGGCAGGGCAGCAGACAGAGTTTCATCCCTGACTCCAACCATGGCTGTTGGCATGAAAGCTGGATGACTGCCACCACAGTCCTGCCTGTGTGCGCTGCTTGAAGGGGGCCCAGAAACTAATGGGGCAGAGGGGGGTTTCTAATTTCATCCTGTAGGTAACACAAAAGGTTTTGCTTCCCTTGCAGTGATGGCACTATCTTGGAATGGACTGACACTATGTCATGACTCGCTCCTAATTCAGGGTCACTTTGACATGTCCATGCTGGCTGTGCAGGAAGCATCGCTGGGCTCCATCTGCTCCCCACTCAGCTGCCTCCCACTGTGGATGCTCCTGCCCTTCCAGGCAGACAAACCACACACCCAGCTCACAAGCAAATACAAGACTGTTGGTGACAGAACCCTTATAAATCTACACAGAGAAACCAAATAACAGAAGAAAAATAAACAAACTCTTTTTTTCTGAAACTAAAAAAAAATAATAACCTCCATTTCTTTACTGGATGACATTTCTGCAAGCAGTTAAGATTAAATAAACAACAGGGTTTTGTGTGAAACTGATTTTAACGAAGTTTATCAAAATAATCTAGGAGCTGAGTTTCCCCACACACAAGGATGTCATAGAGTTGGTATTTTTTTAGCTAGAAGGGATTATATCTTCATATCCTTTTTTGGTAGTTTTCTTCCCTTTTCCTTTTGTGCTGTATTTATTTTAATATAATGAGACAAGAATAAATTGTATGTTCTCTTTGTGGCAGAAGAAAACAGTATCTGCCAGCATTATTTAGTCCATGAAATGTCGATGAAAAAACCCACAACATATATACCACACCCTGCTCTAAACTACTTCTGCCAACAGGCAAATATACTGATCCACAGATTGTGAGATAAGAAAGTGGACTAAGAAATCAAATCAGATCCAAAATCTGAATATGTGGCTTTGACTTTGTCACGATTACACAATCTGAGAGGTTAATGAAATGGCAGCCTTTGACAGTCCAGTAGCAGAGTCTTGAAGTTCCCCCCAGATGCAGCTCTTTTTGGCTGCCTTTTCCTCCATAGCTGCTAATCTGGAAGGTGTTAAAGCCTTTTGTTTCAGACAGGAGAAAGTGGTTTATCTTTATCCCCAATTCTGGCAACAAAACAGTGTGTGCTGTGAGGTAAAGCCATTTCCTGGTGCCACCAGTTTATCTCTCTGGGTTCCCTGCGGTTATCTCATTACTGCGCTGGTGTTGAGCCATCCCTGTAGGACGTGATACCTTGTGGTCACAGGGGAAATCTTCAATGGGTGTCCGAGACAGTCATCTCAGCTTGAGTAAGTTAGTCAAAAGCTGCTGGAGAAGGAAAGTGACACTTCTATCTCCCTGCACTGACCCACTCTGGACACACCAAAACATTCTTGCTTTCCTGTTTCTCTGTCTGGTAAATGGTGAGAATTACCTGCCTCGAGGATCATCACACTTTACTTGTACTGCATAACTACAGTAAGCTGCTTTTTTGGGGGGGAAAGAGGTGGGGGTAGCTATGGAGAAAGGAGTAGTTCCTTTCTCAGTGCTTCAGAAATGCTGGTGTGGGAGATCTTGGTATTTTTTTTGCAACTTTTATAAATATACTGCAAAGAGAAAACGACATTTTGGAAACATTCTCGCTTTCTGTCCTTCCTGTTTTCAGTTCAAGCCATGAGTCGAAAGTTGAATGGGTGACCATATAAAAACATAAAGGAACCAAAGACTTAAACACATGAAAGATCTCCTGTAAATGCAACTCAGCTTTTCTAAAAGTAATAATAAAGAATGTTATATTAAACAGAGTATGAAAAAGACCCCAGGATATGATGAATCTTAATTCAGTCCTTAAATGGAGATGGAAAATATCAGGATGACTGTGGTGTTAGGACAAAACAAAGCCCAGAAGGTGCTTCCATTTTTATCCCATCAGCAAAAGGAAGATTTTCCTTCTACTATTGGAAGCTGGAAAAGGCTCAATGAGGCCAGTGGGGAAGATCTGTAGCTGCCCAGTCCAATATGGCATTCAAAGCTGAGATCTGGAGAGGGCTGGGTATTTTAGAGCACCATGGAGTTGCAGTCAACAAGGAAAAAGAAAGAAGAAAAACAAGGACACTCTGCAAACACATCCAGTTCTGATGGGTAGCAAGGAGGGACCCCCTCACAAATTCTGGAGATCCTCAGACAGAGAAGTCTCATTGACAGAGCCACTGAAGTACCTCTAAGGAGGAACGGCTTCCCAAATGCCCAGCTTCTTCCCTTGTCTGGGAAGATAGACCATGCTGACAGAAGCTCAGTCAAAGCCACCGCAACCGACCAGCAGGAACCACTGCAGACCCAGTGCGAGTTACTACTGCTTTCTCCAGTTCCCGCTTTTCTCCTGGTCTTCCTCTGAAAGCAAGGAAGGTCCCACAGGACTGGAAAAGGAAGGGAATGTGAGAGGCCCATGTTGTACACTCTCTACCTATTCCAAGTGAGTGCAGACCCCATCAATGGAAAGCCTAGCCTAACAAGGGAGGTAGGGTCACCATCAATCCAGGGAAGGCAGAGAGCTGGGCAGCAGGAACACATCAGCCAGCAAGGAGCCCTCTGGACGGCACTGGAAGGGAGCATTTCACCCAGCACCAACATCAAGTGGGGAAGTTCCAGAGTGGCTGGTAAATGCAGAACAGCCCAGGCAATTTCCTCGTGAGGGTGGAGTAGTGGTTTATATGCCACTTGGCTTTTCCTCTGGGGAAAGCCCCACCTCTAAGGAAAGGATCTATTCTGTGTGAGTACGTAGCGTGCCGCTTCCTCTCTCCTGAATTTTACTGCAGCTCTTTTAAGCCTCCTCATGCACTACAGCCCTGTTTTACAAAAGGATGAGTGGCTTTTAACCATGCTGCAGCCCAGCTAGGAAATGAACAGGAAGTCTGTCTCAATTCAGATGGGAAGTCATAGGTTACATGAAATGATGCTGCCTCATGCAAATATTTCATTCACTGATGTGCCAGGCTTGGACAGGGCCAAGGGAGGTCTGGCACATGATAGGAAGGGCTCTGAGGACAGCAGCACTTGGAAAGAGAGACGTGGGAAAGACACAGGGCTCCAGCCCTGCTGCTAATGCAGGATAACAGTATTTATTTTTATCGTTTTTTCTTTAAAGAAAATATTATTCCTAGGAAATTAATATGGATAAGAGGCAAAGTATCAGGTTTAACATAGTAGAGGACATCTTAAGTCATCCCTTCATCTCTGCGTGTATATATATACGTAGTCTTTAATTTCACGACCACACACCTCTTCTCTCACAAGACCTAAATTTCCTCCTGTATACACAGTGGGTGCACAAAGTGGGAGTAATAAAGCTATGCAGGAGACTGTCTATCTGGCAGCTGCTGATTCTGCAAGCTTAAATGTATCCTCAGAATATCACTTTATTCCTGTATCACCTCATACTTGGAGTATCACAGACTTTTAACAAGTGCCGCAAGGCCCAAGAACAAACCAGTTTAAATACATCTGAACACTCTGGTGTTCCCATTAGCCCACAGCCTGTGTTGAGCACACCAGAAGGGTCCACGATCTAATGCTTTGTAATAGTCACAGATGTGGTTTGTATAGGGAAGAAGCCCAGCTCCCAGGGGGCTTGGTGACACTGGGGAGCATGGTCTCAAGGCAGGACAGCACCAGGCACCACCAGGCAAAGAAACACTGCAAGTCCCTGTGGGGACGCCTAGCAGGAGAATCCTGTCTTTCCTCTTCAAGAAAGCAGGACACAGCCCCTACAACCACAGCAGATGCCAGCTGTCAGCAGCCACTGCCCTTGACTGGTGATTTGTAAGGCTCCCAAACAAATCTCCTGATCACACCTTTCACCACCAAGGAGAGGTGCTGCATATCTAGGCCCTGAGACCTTCTAGAGATGCCTTTGTGATCTTCCCACCACTGTGCCAGTGGCTCAGCCCTGAGCTGCCAGCTCTGCTGCTCCTTTGGAGCCAGGCAGTGAGCGGCAGCTGCTGCAGGGGCAACAAGGAGGCAGGGAAATTGTTTTTAGCTCCTTTCCAAATCTGACAGAGAACAGATTCACCTCTTGGTCTTACTCTCTGATTGCTGAGCTTGAGTCTCATTTCCAGGTATGTCTGGGTGATGGATTGGCCTAAGGACACCAATTGTTTGATGCAAACAGCCTCTGCCAGAGACTAAGAAGATACCAAACCCACTATCAAAGGGATGATGGACAAATGCATACTGACATTTAATCATGAATTCCAAGCACCATCACCACACTTCAGAATGCAGTAAGTGAAGCAAGCCATATGATAAATACTCTACAGTGGACAGCCTGAAGACTAATGGGAGCATTAAAAGTACTCTAATGTCTCATCCAATTTACGTTTAAAAGAGACATGTGCTGCCTTTGACTACAGAAGCTCCAGCTGTGGCGGTTCTGTCAGTTCTGTCTCCCAGGAGCAAGAAAGAGCTCCTGCTTCTGCCTCTTCATGTTGTTCTTGTTACTGTGCTGTTGATTCTCTGCCTTTTTTACCTGAAAACTGGGAGGTACCAAGTCTGTATGTATTGCCAAGCAATATATACAACCTCAGATCAACTTCTCAGAGGTACTTGGGAGATGAGGTCAGACTCTTTTTGCAATTACACTGCACCAGTTGCATCAGTAAACAAAAATAAAGAATTTAGCCCTCATACAGTTACAGGTTCTCCTTTTGAGCTAAGCAGCTTCTTCCAGTGTAACTAAAACTATTTTGCTGTTCAAGTATTTTTATGAAGGCTTCTAATTCTCACACATGGCTGTTTGAATTATTTTTATACACCAAATAAGCACAGGCCTGCAATCAAATATGACATAAATTGCCCTCAGCCCATTTAAGCTGTGACATCCACCTCAGGGTCCTGCCAAAACTTTCGGGCACCTAACACACAGTCTATGCCCCAAATGGAGCATTTAAACATGCACTGCCACCTTGAAGTGTAAAACAGACACATCAACAGCACAACACTATGGAATAGAACAAAAAACTATTTTTCTCATGGAAGTATGTGTGATTGTCAATCAGATGGCAATCTGATAGCAGCCAGAAGGGAGGTGTGTTCCTTACAAAATAATATCTTACTTTTAAATGGGGATTCCAGTTTCCATGGATTGTTTCACCCATTATTTCCTGGAGTCAGAAAGTCAGTGCCAGAGTCCTAACACTGATGGCATTTGCTCCTGACAAAGAAAGGGGAGGGAAATGATTCATAGTGTTTCCACCAGTGGGAGGGGGAAGGACTTTTTTAATAAGTTAGAAACTCGTGACAGAGTCAGAACTGTTGGCTGCACTTGTCTTGCCAAAGAGCCTCAGCTGATAAA
>NW_008236478.1:9084807-9094021 GCF_000691975.1 Corvus brachyrhynchos
AGCAGGAATTACTATGGAAGGTGACAAGAGGTGATGGAGACAGATGGGGCAGCCAGGAAAGCCACACAAGCAAAAACTATATTGCCCTGAGATGTGGGGGATGGTGGGGATAGTGTCTTCCTGCCCTTGGATCCTGTTTTTGATGTGCATAAGCTGCAATATTAAAGAAAATCACTGAGAAGCAATAAAGCATGGGAAGTAACATGGCTTGCGTAAGAATAGCACCAGGAAGAGAAATCTTGCTCCATTAGAAGTGATAAGCAGAATATGCCCTTATGTGAGTAACTACAAAGGGAAACCAAAGACAGGCAAGTGGCGAGGCTCCATTCCCTTCCAAAGAGCTCCTACCTCTGAACCTGGCTGTTTTGCAGTGTCTGGAGGGGTGGCCATTATCCTCCAGGGACAACAGCATCGGCTCTAGAGCTTTGCTAGGACACACTTTGGGAATTCAAGCATCAGGCAATTCAAGCTGGAAGGAGAAAAGCCACGAGCACCAATACTGAAATTCAGAAGTGACAGATGGGGGCCATGGGGTCCAAATCTCAAGCTCTGTTTGTACAGTGTTTTGCATAAGCCAAGAACTACTTCATATTGCTCTATGTCCTGCTGCTATGACCCAAAAAACCTCCTATAATCTCCTGTAATCCCCCTCCTCAGATGCCCAGCTTGAAGTCTCCCACATCTCCAAAGCAAGGCAGGAATCAACGTATAGGTAAATTATACAGAGTTTGGTCTGAATTGGGCAGACAGAAGTTGTACAAAATTATTCTTTCAATTTTCTCACTGTGGGGCAGCTCCCTGCACATTGGTCTGTGAGCACCAGCAAACCCAGAGATCCATCACCTCACTTAAAACAACTTTACCACCAGAGTACAGCGAAGTGAAGCAACTACCCCACACAAGAGGATCTCAGTATGAGCACAAGTCTCCAGAACCCTTAAAACTGAACTTCCCAGTCTGTGAGTGGTTGTAAAATGTTGGAAGTGTTGATTCAGTGGGTCAGGCCTTCAATTTCTGCAGTGAAATCAGTGCCTTCTCAAACTACACAGCTCAGCTTCTCCGAGTGAAAGTGAACTCGTGTAATTGCTGGATGCAAGTGCTACATTATCCTGCAAACAACCAAGGGCTCTTAATTGCAGAAAGCAGTCAGTGTGTCTGAGGGCAGAGGGAGGAGGGTGTTTACACCTGCAGCCAGCAACACCACCAGCTGGCACACCCTCACCTGAAGGAACCAACGTGATGATAATTCCGAGCCCCACAGAGATAAAGAGCCAAAAGAGGGTCAGGTTTTCAAAACACCTGGGAAACAATGCCTTAGGAAACAGCAGGGCTTCCTCACACAGAGGACGCAGGAGTGTACTGCTCTTTGCATAATCTTAGCTACGCTGGAAGCAAAAGGCACAGAAAACCAGGAGAGCCTATGCAGATCCAAAGTATCATCCTTATCTATGCATGCTTCTCCCCTAAGATAAGAATCACTCGTTTCATTTTGTTGAACATCCTCCAAAAAGATCCATTTCCAAATATCCAGGACCAAGTCATTTAATATGCAAAAACAATGAGACTTAAATAATGATCAAACTATCTAGACCCTACACCAAACTGACCAGAGAAACATCAACCACTACATCTCACTGCTGAAACACTTGGTTTTCCTCCTGGCGCCACTGTCCTGTCTTCACCAAGGTAGTTAGTGGCTCCTAACCTGTGATTTCCAAATCAGTAGTGCTCCATAGTCTGCAGAGCTATGTTCCAGCATACCTTTCACTCCCTGGGCAGTGTTGGAATGATGTAGATCACTGTACATTGGCCCAACAAGTTTGGGAAGCAGCAGTTCCTGTGGGTATTATGCATTTGCTGGTGAAACTGGTTGTTTCATCTGAGCTACTTCAGTGCCTGACCCCTGAGAAGGAAAAGGCAAGAGCCTCTCAAATGCCTTTGTGCCACATTAACCATAAAAAATACTCCTCCTAAAGGGCAAGACCATGCCCCCATAGCTACACTCATAAAACTCTTCTGCTCTTTCCAAACCCACATCAAGTACCATCTTGTTCACTGGCATCTGGTAAAGTCACCAGGAGTCTTCCCACTGACACTTGGTGGTATGGACCCTCAGGAAAGGACCATATGGTCCCACCTCAATCTTTTGAAGCAGGAGCCTTAAGGAACAGAGCCTATTAAAACATTTGTGCCGTCTCATGAGACCTGTAATTCATGCAGGAGTTGGCGTGACACTAAGCCTGAGACACCACCTCAGAGGCCCTGGGCTAGCACCAGTCTTGCCGACAAGGAACCTTTGGGCTACATCCACTGGGACAGGAGACCCTGCAGCAGGGTCACTGCAGGGAGATGGATGTGCACCACACCCTTGCCAAACTACACTGGAAAAGCACACCAAAGTCCCAGCCACATCCTCTGGTGTGATGGGCAGTAACACTGCTTGGGAGACTCCACCCTTAAGCTGGTTGGGAACGGGAGCTGTGAATAATATCTGCACTCATACCACGTAGATCAAAGTTATTACAGGGAGGCTGGTCATGCAAGAACGCGGTGCTGCAGCGTGTATTCTTACAGGAACATTGCAGATGGAAATTGAGGGGTAGGGATGCAAAGGTGGCTTCAAAAGGTCACAAAATGAGCACACACTAATGAAAGCCATAAAGCCAGTCCCTAGACCCCTCTGCTGATCAAGTGCAGAATGAAAATACATCTACCTTGCTATCTAGGGCCAGAGAAATCTTCCTGTTCATTTATTCTAATTGAAAACAAATTTTAAATTTCTGCCACAAAAGAGACAGAACTCTCTTCAGTGGAAGACCTTAATTAAGTCAGCTGTCAGGTTACACATGTCCCATATTGTAGGAAGTGAAATTCAGCAGCCAGATTGGCAGGGACAGTGCTCCACAGAGCAGCTGTGGTATTTGGAAGGCACCAATTAGCACAGAAATTAAACAAACAAACAACATGGCAGCAAACAAACTAGGTGTCTGTGCTTGTCAGAGGCTGGAACTCAACAGTTTGGATATCAGAGAGCTGTAGTAAGAAATGAAATCCCCCGTGCTTAGCAAAACAGAGCACTGTTCTTGTTTCCTAAATCAAAGTACTCTCCTGGAATCCTCCAAGTGAAACTGCTGACTAGTTTTAAGCTGAATTTTCACTAGAAGACAGTACAGAAGGTACAGAAGAAGCTGCTGAACGACAACCAGACCAAAACTGGCTGGCCTCTAAGTCAGGAAGCTCATCTACAGACCAAGACACCATCTCAAGCCACAAACATCATCCTCTGGTTCCAGACACATCTCTTCAATATGTCCTACTTTATGTGTTATTAAGACCATCTCTGGTAGGGATTTCCTCTCTGCTGCTCTGACCCCTGATAAAGCTACTGCTGTTTCAAAGGCTAACAAGCATGCACTTCAAAGCAGGGATGACCAGTTTCTGTGCTTCAGAAGAAGGGAGATAGGGCATTATTTCCAGCACATGTTGGGACTCTTGCTGGTGCAGTCACCTTCACACCAATCTGTGCCAACTTCAAAGCCAGACCTGCACTCCTTGCCCCGCCTCCTCTGAGCCCACACTGCAATAACCCAGCTGAGACTTGTGACCACAGGTATTGATTGGATCTGGCTGAGATGGAGATGATTTAGCAGCAGAGCACGGTGCTGTGCTTTGTACCTGTAGCTAGAGAGGTGTTGATAACACCCCAGTGTTTTGGCTACTCCAGAAGCAGCACTCACACAGCCTCACCGCTGGCTCTCTAACACTGCCATCACCACCACCAGAAGGCTGGGATGGGCAAAATCTTGGGAGGGGACATAGACAGGACAGCTGACCCAAACTGACAAAAGGGATATTCCAAACTACATGATATCTTCTCAGTACTAAGAGCTGAGAGAAAGGAGGAGAAAGGAGGGGCATTCATTATTTATGACACTTGTCTTCCAGAGCAACCATTATACATAATGAAGCTTCGCTTCCAGGGAAGTGGCTAGGCATTGCCTGCTGATGGGAAGTAGAGAATAAATCTTTTGTTTTCCTTTGCTTCCACATGTGACCTTTGCTTTCACTTTATCAAACTTCCTTTATCTTGACCCACAAGTTGTTTTTTCCCATCTTATGTCCCCCCTGCCTGTCCTGCTGAGGAGGAGAGTGATACAGCAGCTTGATGGGCACCTGATGTCCAGCCAAGGTCAACCCATAACATCACATTGCCTGATGAAACAGCCTTTGGGTCAGGTCTGTGGCCAGGCCACCCAGTAGCACTTCCTCTCTAATTCTTGACCATGAAGCCACCCCTATGGCCCCTTCCCAGCGGATGGATGAAGGGTAACCCACTCCTGTGGCAGGCAGTGGACACGATGGCCCATGCGGGCACAAGCAGCCTGCACCAACATGAGCCAGTTTCTGGTCACTCAGCTTCCTAGGGACAGCAAAGCTCACTCAGACTGCTCCACCTTGGCTGCACGACTCCAAGCGCTCACACCAGCACTTATCATGGCTCAGCCGATGCACAGGAAGAGGGGAAATGATTTTATAATTACTTATCTGATAACCAGCCTCCTTCACACCCAGCTCCTCTGTGTGTGAGCACGGCAGCCGCTTCCAGCTCAGGCCACTTAATGCAAACTACACTCAAGTGTGACTTGGCACCAGCAGTGCCTGCTGCTGCCAGAAGACGGTGGAGGACAATCTGAAAAATTCCTCTCAGTTCCTTCACGTGCAAGTAAATGCAGTGTTAATGCTGCAAGAGGACAGAGCTGCTGCCCTGGATCTCAGGATGCTGAGCATCTCCAGCTTTCCAGGGCCGCCTTCTCCTGGGTTCAGCAAGGTGCTTATGTGTGACCAGAGGAAACAGCACTGTCAGATGTCAACAGCTTTGCCCACTGCAGAATAAAAAGCCTCTTTCAGAGATTAATGCTCTGAGCAATTACTTACCCCATGAAAGGAAAAGTGTCTTCAGCCAAGGTGACACCAGGACCCTGGGACCATGCACACTTTTGTTTCCCTTTCACAGTTAATATGGGCTTTTCATTTCCCAGGGAGAAGAAAAAAAGGTGGACTGGAAACTACTGTTTTGCTATTTTTTTATTTTAATAAGGATCACTGGGCCAGCAGCATAAAAACATGAACACAACCCCAACTTTATTGCTGAATTAAAGAAAAAACACTAACATGAATAGGCACAGAAATCTGAATTAGGAATGTGAGCTGGTAATTACTCTTTTGGGCCCTGATTAATTGCATTTGAAGCCACAGAGACACTGAGCCGCCAAACGGGACTAACTGCTAACAAAATCCACCCCACAAACAAACCTGTCTTTCTCTCCCTGTGCCACCACACAGGAATGGCAGCTCCCCAAATGCCGTCTGCCTTTGTGTCCTGGTGTGCAGTGCTGTTCAGGTCTGGACAGAGATACAAAGTCACACTATTGGGTACCTCAGATAACCCCTCTGAGGTGGTCCAGCCTGCAGACTTGTGGTCTCCCAGCAGAAGGTCAGGAATGGACAGATGCCATCTCCTCCACCTCTAGATGGAGGATCACTATCTGTGTGTTTAGCTGCAGCAATTCAAGAATGCAGCTCCACTAGTCGTTGCATTTGGTTGGGTCAAAGATCTCTATAACCCAACTCCCTGTCTGCAAGAGTGGACAGTAAAAGATGGGCAAGAAATTCAAGAACAGGATACATGTAATGAGAGTCTTCTTGTGATACACACTTTCTATTCCTGCACAGCAGAGCTTAGACATACAGGGAATTAGGAAATAACTTTCAGCAACCAATGTTGGCTTCATCCTACAGAAACTGCTCTAGCACATTTTTGAACCCACAGATTTGTGGTCCCTATAGAGTCCTCTGGAAATGAATTTCATAATTTAATCACACAGTTTGTGATTTCATCCTTCCTTTTGTTCACTTTAAGCTTGCTTTTCAGATTTCACAGGCTGCACCTGGGTTTTGCATTCTGAGAAATAAAATTAATCATGTTTTCCTCACTCTCTCAAATTTTTGGTGATATCACAAACTTCTACTCTATCCCAACCATCACCTTGTTCAAGACTGAAGACTTTTAGTCTATTTATTCCTGTCCTACAAAAGCCAATTCACCTCTGTAATCATCTCTATCATCCTTCTCAGCACCTTACTTTATTACGTACACTTTCTGCAAGGCAACACTAGACCTGCATACGGTATTTGAAATGTGGGGAAATCTTGGATTTCCACAGCTGAAGCTCTGTGTTTTGTTCCCCATTCTTTGCCTAATTCTTTTCAACACCACCTTTGGCTTTCTGACTGCTGCTGACTGTTGAGCTGCAGTTTTCATGGAAACACCCACAGAGCTACTGAAATCTTCCTAGATTGCAACGGTTCTTCTCCCCCTCTGCCCTCTCCACTGTTTTGTGCTTACCACCACCAAACTGCCTTTTTACCCGATATAGTATGAGATCCTCCTCCAGCGTTTTTCAGTCAGCTCCAAATTTGAGTACCCTAAGTGAATTTCATGATCAGCCAAGTTACTTATATCACTAGCACCTCCTAGACCAGATCATTCAAGAATCCCTGCTGGTAAATCCATGTATCTTTTCAGACAGGAAGTTCTTAAGTCTTCATCCCCAGAAGATGCATTGTTTTAAAATGTAGGCTCATTGACACCTGTTAGCTTTCAATCCCCTATTTTAAAAACTTTTCTCTAACACTTTTATTTCAAATGTCAGAAACCAAGGATTGTTGTTAATGTCCTCAAATGCCAAAGCATCAATCCTTAAATGAAAGCTCCAACCTGGCAGAAAATAAGCTTACAGCCTATGTCAGTCATACATCAAATAAGACGAAAGGCTGTTAATACAATTATCTTCTTATTGCTATTTTGGGAGGCACCGTAGGTTTTGATGGATCTGGAAGTAATTGGATCTCTTAAGCCATAATTTACGAGCACGTCTGTCTTGAACAATTTTCCACATGGGAAATTAATCACATTCTGCCTAATGGGAGGAAAAATATCCCTTTGCAGTTTGAATTGGATTTGCCATGGTCAATTGGATGTGGGATTCCTCTTTATCCCTACTCACAATCTGAGGTGTAGTGTTGCCATCCAAGATTAACTATGCTAGATTCCACAGATGAAGGTATTTCACTGATGGGTGATACTTTTATGCAATGCCTATAGTGACATAAGTCAAATATACCAGCATGGCACAGCCACAGAATGGGATTGTGACAGGTGTCAGGAATTGTAGATAATTATTGCAGAAACTACCTCCCAGTAAATTTCAGTGGCAGCTGCTGTACAGTCCACACATATTTTGGTGTTAGTCCTGTGAAAAATAAATAATTGGGCCAGATTTAGGAAGCAGGCGGTACATCTCCCTTCACCAGCAGACCAACACAGATCACTTGGACCCAGCTGAGCTGAAATGGCTCATCTGCCACTCAGGACTCTACTCAGAGATTCAGCTCAAGCCACCATGGACCTGCGTTCCGATTTCAATGTGAGGAACAAGTTTCCAAGTCACACAACTTCCTAAAAGAGTCATGGTCCTGGGACGGGTACCTGTATCTCAGGTACAGCAGAAGTGAATTTAGTTGAGGCAATGGATTGCTTACTTGAAATCACAACACCAGAAGCTCCACTTGGTAGAGAAATGCAAGACTTCTCAGCAGAGTCATTGCCCATCCAAAGACACAACCCTGGGCATGAGGTCCTGGGACATGTGACTGGATGCTGAAAGTCACTAAATGCTGGAGCAGTGCTGCAGCTCTGAATGACACAGGACAAGGTATCAATGGCAGCTCAAGGACTCACAGGTCTCATGTACCATGTAGACATTTATTCCTGACAGTGAACTTCTGCAAGACACCACAAGGAATTGAATTGAAGGTTCCTCATGTGCCAGGCTAATGACTTGTCGGGAGGCTGGCTATTCTTTGTACCTCCACTGGCAGTCAAGAATGAACTGTCCAGAAACTGGGGCTGGCCTTCCCTAAAGCTTTTACTGAAATCATTTGCCAAACTTCAGGTTTAGATTTTAATCCCTTCCTGTGTCATCATCAAAAACCCATTGTGCAGAGCAGATGTCCTGGTGCCGATTCATCTCTGCTGCACATCTGAGAGACACACTTCTTGGAAAATCCCCACTTGTTTATGGTTCCAGTGGAAACGGGGTGAGAAAGAGAGACTCGGAAAAAGTGATGGAAAATGAACCAGGAAACTAACACATCAGCTGGCACGGAGATAAAGAAGGTGTTTCCAGGTAGGAGGAAAAGATCCGTGTCTCTGGAATCCGTTGACTTTGCCATTAAGAAGCTGAACACAGAGTTACTCAATGTTTCTTTAAGGCTGAAAGACTAAAGGAAAACAGGATGGCTTAAAGTAAAAAAGGAGTAATCGTATGACTGGAAACTATGAGTGTCCCTAGCCAAGCACCCAAAGCAACTGAGTAATGTTCATTAGTCAGTGACTTTATTGGTACTTGGGACTTTCGACTTCTGAGCAAGATTTAGACCAAGAAGATATTCTGGGGCATGCTACTCTATTTATGTTTGCATGGAATTCAGCCTCACCCCACATAATATTTTTCCATGCTGATTTAGGCAGAACCAGCCCTCACTTTTTCCCTTTGCAGGGTAAGAGTGGGTCCCCTTCTTGGGATCAGCATGGTGGAAATGCCACTTCCCAACCAGCAGCGTGAGGGCAGAAGAGATGGCTGAAGAAGAGTGGTTCTCTTGCAAAGAATCGAAAGATATTTTCCAAAGTATTTATTCACAGAGCAGAAACCCACTGTCCCAGGCATAGTACAAACACAAGACAGTCCCTGAGATTAATTTGTTCACAAACAAAATTCTAGGTGTTCCACTGTGGCTTTGAACAAATTAATAAGGAGCAGAGAAGTGTCGAGCACCTGAATTAACACTGGGCACCTGTGCAAAACAAAATCCAGGTCATACCTCAAAATTACCTGACTGCAAGAAATACAAAGCATCAAAGGCTGCCTGTTCAGCATATGCTTGATGCTATACTTGCCACAGCAATGGTGGGCCAGATTCAGCTACTACTAAGATCCTGTGAATGAAGGGATGGTTATAGAAAGAGAAGGGAATTGGGACCAGTGGAGCCAGTGGGACCAGTGGAGCCCAGCAGAGAAATTTCTCAGGCACCCAACAGCCCACACGATGTAGCAGAACCTTCCATTGCACTCATCCGCAAGACAGACAAGAG
>NW_008236478.1:9094432-9108191 GCF_000691975.1 Corvus brachyrhynchos
CTGCTGAGTTACATAAAACCATGTGGCTGCAAATGGATTTGAAAGATTGGGCTTTTTCCTTTTAGACAGACAAGAAGAAGGAAATAAAAGCATTTCTTGCAACTGCTACAATGATTGCTCTGTGATATGAAGCTTTCTGAATGCAGTATTCATACATGTACACTTGAAAGAGCACATGCAACTGAGGGACTGGTGGTGTGGTGACACGAATTATACTGGTGCCACTTACAAATCAGAGTGGTGTTGTCCAGAAATCATGAAGTTTTGATTAAAAACCAGAAGCAGCTTAGGAAAACATTAGATTTTGACAAGTTTCTACTACTGGGTAGACTAAAATCCCTCTTTTTGAGGCTGAGATCTTACAACCACAAACTACTGACCCTTCACATCCAACTGCTGCATATTCTGAATTAATCTTCATCACAATCTTTTCATCATGTGGCTCCAAAGAAACAAATCACAGAAAGACAGCATGAGAGCTCAAGAGACCAGCACATCCATTACCCTGATTCATGGTACAATCAACTCTAACTATGGCACTGCTGGGGAAGTCTGTTTAACCTGTAGTTACAGACCTCCAGAGCAGAGAGTCCTTACCTCCTCAAGCCATCCAAAATCACCTCTCCAATGCACTATGACAAGGAAGGAGGATGCACATTCAGTACATTTAAGACATGAAGAAAAGTTTAGGCCTCACTCACCACCTTACTTTTTATGTTATTTATCCAGGAAAAGTACCAGATGGATCTTTTTCACAGGTGTTTGTCTTGTTCAGGAGGCGGATTTTTAAAATTTTTCTCTGGATAACTCTGTTTTCCACATTGCTTATTTTAGCTCATATTTTATAAATTTTTGTTCATGTGCCAAGAGGGCAAGACAGGTGTATTTCAGATACTGCACTGGAGATTAATTAAATAACTATTACTTGAAAAACAGGGCACTCACATGAGCTTTTTGGAAATACAAAAACAAAGAATCTAACAAATTTCTGGCATTTTGAAGGCATATAGAATATTTTATTTTTAATGACAAGCAGATCAGTCTCCTGCAGTCAGATCTTTAGACAGCTCAGCTTCCTGGGAGTGATTCAGGAGGGTCACTTCTGAGTCAGCTCAACCAGTCAGATTGCTTTAGATCATCTTATAACCCGCAGAAAACCTGCATCAGTAACGAGCCACAGCATAAACCCAGAGTCCCCAAGGAGCCAGAGGCATCACAAATGGGGAAAAGAAAAAGTTTTTCTATGCCCTTTCCAGGCATTGCAGTAGGGAAACACTGCAGAAAGGCAAGCAGGTATTTCCAAATGGAAAAGCCATTAATGGGAACAGAGTCTGGCCCTAGGACTCGTACGGATCAGAACCAAACTGAGTGACATCGGAGCCGGCGTCTCATTGCTGCGAGTGAGAAACCAGCCCAGCTGCGCCATGAGATTAGAAACACATGGAGCATCAGTGAGCCCCTGGGACACAGCAAACCATTTCAAGCCATAGGTGAGAGGAAAAAAAAAGAGATGAGCACAGAAGGGACAGTCTGACAGTCCCTTCATCACGTGCTGGCATTGAGATGGACCCAGAGGACTTCAGAAAGGAACACAAACACCTGCACTGGCTACTCTGCAGCACCAAAGGACCTGCGTGTGGCTCATGGGGCTGAGGAAGCCAAGAGAAGCTGTGTCCTTGTGCCGGAAACACGCTATGTGCAAGGATAGAACCAAGACACAGAAGTTAATGAGACTGAAGAGGATTATCCCCTCTCCCCAAGGGTCCATGGGTAAATACAGGTTTTCCTGCAAGCATACTGCCACTTAGGGTGATAGCTTTCCTTCCACTGTATTAAAATAGCTAACCAGTTTGAAACAGAAGTCAGATTTCCAAACACACATGCACAAACACACACCAGGAACACACTGACACTTCAGAAAACAGGAGTCAGGGTCAGATGACACTTGGGCTCTTCTGAAAATTTCCTGCTGGAGCTTTTACACTCTAAAACTACCCTGAAATAATTTGAACACTCCAGGCAGAAAAGCCAGCTGCTTTCCTAGGTCAGCCTGAGACCTACTCTTGAGAACCTTCACTTGCTCACCCAAAATAATCATGTTCTTGGGGTGGAGGATTTCACTGCCTTCCCCAAGATACAAAAAAAGACCAGTTTGTGACCCCCATATGCCAATGGGAGGCTCCCTGTCTGCACCAGCCTCTGCTTGCATGAAGCCTGGTTTTATAAGCCTGAGAGCATTGCTTTGAAGGAGGACAGAATGGGAATGAGAGACTATAAATCACCTGGGAAGAGCAGTACTTGGCTCTCTGGACCTCCTCAGTCCTACACCCCCACTCTTCTAGTGTGGTACCACTGTCAAGAGAAACTGTGGCTTTGGCAGCCTAATCTAAAACAGACTCCTGTGGGAAACAGCTGGACACTGCCAGGGTGAGGGACTGAGCTCCCACTACTTCCACCCCTTCAAAAACCCACTGCAAAAATCACAGATCACCCTGAGCTGCCCCACCAAACGCCTCAACGCTCTGATGCTCAAATCCTTACTCCCTTCTTGCACCCACCACCCTCCCATCCTCTGAGGCTGCAGCAGTGAACCCTCCTCTCTTTATTACACTACTGCACACAGCAGCAGCCAAGAATCAGTTTTTCCTTTGCAAAGGAATCAATTCACCCTAATGTAGTAATTTCACTCTCTGGTAATTAAAAAGCTTAAGCTCCAACTCACACTTCGAAGCATATGCTCAGATGGGAGGAAGACTAACAAAAACAGTCAGAGCCATCATCAGAACCACCCCTGTGAAAGGCCTAATTCCCTATATTGCTTTAATTAAAAGTGGATGAGTAGCAATCTCTCAGCCCAGAGACCTTTAAGAGAAATAAAGTCAATCTATAGGCTTATGAAAATAAAACAGGAGGATGGAAACAAACACAAAAATCCTGCCAGTTTTAGGGCTTACCAGAGGATTATAACATCTGGACGCTCTTTTCAAGGGGAGGTGAACCGAGAAATGGATGGTGTAGAGAGGAGACAACCACGCCTTGAAGTGAGTATCATGCACAGGGAGCTGTTGATGGGAGAAGAGGAGCAGAAAGCTGCAGAGAGGCAACAGCCTTGCCCACACACTTCTGTCCTCATGGCTGCCTGGAAGAACACTCCTATCTGCTGACACCACAGAACAAAGGACTTGGTTGAATTGCAAAAAACCAAAAATGGGCCCAGGGGAGAAAATCCAAATAGATGATGAGTATAGCTGACCTCCAGTGAAACAGAGAACAAGTAGTGAGGAATAATCCATAAAAGCTAAGTATTTATCATCATTCTTACAGCAAGACACCACCCTGCTCCAGAGGACATCTGCAAAAAGATGTGAGCAGGGAGGCTTTCAACACAGCAATACCACCAGTCAGGGAATAGGTCACTACAGAAGGACTTTACTGCTGCAGTATTTAAGTGCTATGCAATGTTTTCCGGATTTGTTCTTCTATTGCCACAGGGAGATACGGCAATTCTAGTTTGTCTCCCTTTTTCCCCAGTACAATATGTGCAGAGAGTCTGGGGGTAGATTTGGACTCTCTCTCTTCTACTTGAGTCCCCAGGTCTTCTATTTCCTATTGGTAAAGAACTTTTGGCAGTGGGGAAAACTAGGGACACATCTCGGGCAGAATTAGTAACTAAATATGGGCTTAACTGGTGATTCCCAAGTTCATATCCTGTGGGTAGGGGGACAGAGAGAAATTGAAACCAAGCCCCCGAAGTGGGCTCCACTGGTCCCACTGGTCCCACATCCCCAGGGTAAGCCTGTATGGTAGTGGGTGCAGGATGTCATCTTGGGCTTTGCTGGAGCAGTGTGGACACATGGATGCTCACAATGAACAAAACTCTTTTCCACTTGGGCCAGAGAAAATTAAAACCTTGTGAAAGTCACTTTGTCTTAGAAAGAAAGCAAGTTTACTTTGCTTAGCTTTATTACAACTTAGCCTTCTTATCAGTCTGATTTCATTCTTAAGTCATTTTAAACCCTAGTATCATATAATCTGGCAGCTACAGTGATGGGTTTTACACAGAAAAACAGAGGGAAAGGGTTTTCAAAAGCACTCAGAAACACTGTGACTGCTACTGCTGAAGTCAACAGTAAATCCAATGATACCATTGGGAGCAGAGGTCAAGGCTGAGCAGGCTTGACACTACAGAAACTTATGGGTGGGATTTTCAATCTCTTCCAAACCGATTACTAGTAACAAAGTATATTAAAAGTAAAGAGCTAAGCTGTGACCCTGAAAATATTTACATATGTGCCTAGCTCACAGATTGTAAGTAATTATGGGAGGCCTGATTTCTCTCACTTTCTTTAATGGAAGCCAGGAATAAGGGCCCAGATGCGCGGAAAACCTGGCTCACGGACAGGGTCAGTTACAATGATTTTGGTGGAATTACTCAGGCTCTGCAGAGACTTTAAGCATGCACATGGAAAGACTTCTTAGAAACACCAGGATCTTTCTAAACCTTCAGCTGCACAGTGACATGCAAACACACCAAATGAGAGACTGTGATGGTGCTGGATAACAGCGTTAAAATCCACTCTCTTCTAATCGACTGTAGCAAAACTTGGACCAGAAAATGAAGACTAGTTAAGAACAACTGGAGGGGTGTGTGTGTTTTATTATTTGTGCAGATCTAACATTGTGACATGCACTAACCTAACTTCAAAGGATGAAACATCATTATTACAAAGCATTGCATTGAGTATAACCATTTCCAGGCTATTATGCAAGCCCAACTGAAATAATATTATGGGTACAGGATTATTCTTGTTCTCTATTAATCCCAAGAGGAAGAGGGATGTGACTTATTTTCTCATCCTGACAAATCATCTCAAGACACTGCTGAATCAGACATGTTTGCAGCTTAAGAGGAAATAAGTAAAAATGTTCAGCTTTTATTACTAAGTTTGAAGATTCATTAACAGGAATGTAAAACTAAACCTCATTTAAATCCCTTCATTGTTCACAATATAAATCCTTAGATTGTGTAGCTACACCGGAATGAAAAAAAAAAAAAAAAAAAGATTTAGGGGAGGTGACCTTCCCAGCTATTAGTTTCCAGGCAGTTTTACTCCCAGGTTCCTGCACAATACAGCAGTCTTCCCTGCAAACGTTTCAGGGGAAATGCTTTACTTGCATAAAGGCTGCAACTGTTCCCACTGCAGTGAAGCCATAAAACTATTGCAGTTGAACCAAAACCTGATAACAGCTTAATGGCATAAAGCAATATTTGGACTAAATTGAGCCTGATCATATCACTCTAAAGTTCTTTTCCAAGTTAAAAGACTTTTATTTATAGTCTTTACTTACACCCAAGAGACTTTGACATATTTTAACTAACCTGCCTTCCTTGTCTTCTTAACCTTGGTCCCTTTCCAAGAAAAAAAGATGTCTTCTGACCACGAATGGGTTTGATTTCCAGGAGCAGAATTAACCCAAAACAAATCCCTTGTGTTTATTCACTGAGTGACGGTGCATGTTCTGCGGAGTGAGCTTAGCCAGTATTTCCTTGATGAAAGGGGTGGAGGGCAACAGGCTGGAGTTACCTCTCCTACCACATCAACCACTTCCATGAAACAAATCTTTGAATCCCACCTATTCCAACTCTTCTGGTTTCACAAACAGCACTGGGAGAGCAGACTACAGCCAGACCTACCAGTGGATTGGTGTCGCTCCTACTGGGACCCACTGAATCTCCTCACACACATCACCCCATGCTGACAGAGTCACCTCAGGCTGCTGCACTGCAGAAGCATGGCTTAGACTGTGCAATCCTGGCTACAAACACAAACTGGACAAAGCAAAGCACACCACAGCCTTCTCTTCACCTGCTGGGTACACACAGGAGGGACTTCAGAAATGCCCTGGTGGTCAGATACCACTGCAGCCACCACCACAGCCAAGGGAGGCTAATGCAAGGACAACTCAGCAGTATTTAAAGACCACAGAGTCAATTCACCCTCTCTTTGACAGGAATGGAAAAAACAACATTTTTGTCTAGGGTAAGGGAAAGAAATTGAAAACAAGTATTATATCAGGTTGAACACGACCACAAGAAAAGCCTTTTCCTGTCTCTGAGGGTCTTTTTTTTGCCTTGTGCCCAAAGGTGTTTTCAATCAGATCTAGTGATGTGCCTCCGAGCGCCTCCTCTGCTCACAACACCGTTCACATCTGCTCCAGACCTGGCTGGTGGTGGGCATGTGACATGGTGATGGCATCACACAAGATGCAGCAGTCCCCAGGTCTGGACACCTCAACTGCCTGCAGCAGCATTACCCTGGAATGCTCTGTGTCTTCATTTCCCAAACACCCTTTCCAGAGCTGCTCTGCTCTCTGGGAAGCAGCAGGGGTACCTGTTACCTCACTAGCAGGGGTACCTCACTGCCTTGGCTTTGTCAGACTTTGTTAGACCAAGAAATGGGAAACGAGGCCCAGGCAGGTGATTCAAGCAAGCTCTTAGTGGTCCAGCAGCACATCCCTGGCCATGGGAAGCAGCAGGGAGCAGGTGGGGTAAGCAGGGCAGTATCATACTCCAGCGAAGCAGCTTTTGCATGGCAGACAGTGTCCTCCTTCCAGCTGCAGGCAGCTTACTGCTGGCTCTCCCAGCCCCTGTCACCATGTGCCAGAGCCAGCAGCAAGCGATCCCTTCTTCTCCCAGGCCCTAGAAGAAGATGGGGGTTGGGATATTGTGCAAGAGTAAATATTTACATAGCCAGGGCCTTCCTTCCCCTGCCCTGTATTTTCTCCCCTTCTTAAAATGTCACAGATCAGCTGTTTCCATAATTGTGCAGGAAATGAGTTCCCTGCTGGCTGGCAGCTTAACACTCACGTGTGCTGGGTCTACTGTAGCTGCACTGCTCACCTCTGCTGCTGGCCCCTGCATCCACCCAGGATCTTTGGAGGATGTGGCCAGAGGGGAAATGGGACAGTCAGGGATGTGGCCACAGAGCTGCCTGTGGCTGTGGCAGTCCTTCTCACAGCTGCAGCTTAGAGGAACCCCTATTCCCTAGTCCACGGGTCAGATCAGGATCCCGGGAGACCTGACACTCTGTTTATGCCACTTCAGAGCAAACATCCAAACCAGACTAACAGAGTTTCCTGCCTGCACACAGCGGCAAGGGCACTCAGGAAATTCAGGCATATTTCAAGCTTGAGACTTTTTCTTTGTTCTTCGGACAAAGCCTCGTTCACTGGAGATGTTGCTAAAAGGATTATTATCTATAGGAGACTTCTTTTCCCAAGAGGAAATCTGCTAAACACACAAATCTGCATTTGCTATGTTTTGTACGAGGCAGGATTAATACAGGAACATTCTTCCTTCTGCTCTCCGCATCTAATGATTTAAATAGACCAGCCATGATGACATTGCCCTGTGGGAATAGGCCCAAATGCCTTTCTCCTGTACTCCAGCCTGATGGTTTTACTCCTGGCCTGAGATAATACCAAACTACCCCGCATTTGGTGAGAAGAGTTGGAAGAATTTGGTGGGAATCACATCCAACAGTGCACTCAGTGAAAAAGTGAAGTCTGTCCACCAGCCTGAACACCAATAAAACCCCATCATGGGCAAACCAGATTGCAAATGTTTTGCATATTCCAGGTCAGCCCTGTGCTGTTCAGAGCCCTGAATACAAGAAGCACCCTGCAAGTCTGAACTTGCCGACGCTTAGGATGTACAAGCAGAAGGAATGTAATTTTCTGCTCTTTATTTAGAGGTGGCAAAACCCTGATAGAAAATGACATGGTGGAAGTGCTTAACTTCAGACCCACGGAAATTTGAGGGCAAACATTAATTACCTCAATCCTGAGTACAAGCCTGGGGCCTGTATTAGCACCTCTCTGAATGGAAGAAGCTCAAGAGGATTGAATTTCCCACTTCTAGGACTTACTTTCCTTTCGTCATCTACCTATGCCTGGTTTCCTCTTTCTAATTCCCACGTTATTTCCTTCTCTCTACCTCAGCTTTCCCTTTAAATGGGACTAAACTGTAAGAAAGAAACCCCACAGGGGAGTAGACACTGCCATGGGTTATTTCATTATAGTGAATATAGATTAAGTTTGGCAAATCCCTGCCTGCAGTATCCCCTCACTCTGCTGCTGAGTATAAAGATCCCCTTATGAGTAATGACAAACATGTTCATGAGAGCCTGGAAAAAGCTGCATTGTGGAGCAGGGAGGTCTGCAAACACACCAGACTAGAGAACATCACCACCTAAAAAGCTCAATAGATAGAGAAAATAAAGTAGGAGAAATCAAGCAGCAAATTCCCAAGTTCATTGCTTCCAATCTACAGGAAAAAAATAAAACACAACCTATTTTAAGCATGTGAGTGTATAAATAAATCAGATGGCCCAGCCAAAAGGCAAAGTGGGCTGAAAACAGATTCAAACATAGGTCTAGACTGTTACCTAGCTGTGAATCTCAGCTGGGCTCGTCTCTCCTGTATTGCCCAGGCAACTTAAATCTGAATACAACAAAGACAAGATTAGGTAGATAAGTAATATCCAGAGGGAACATCTAGAGCCTGTGGGGCTGCAAAGCCATCTGAGTCCCTGGAAAGCTTGACTCCTGTGTTAAAAAGCACTTTCATTGTATGGGCCATTTGTTGATGGATTGTGGGAAAAAGTCAGATTTCAAACCAGAGAGGAAGACAAGCAAACCCTTATATAAAGTCACCCTCTCCCCAGTCTGTGGGTTGAATGCAGAATGCTCTCAGACTTACTACATACCACCCACTTTAGATTACAGACTTGCAGAGCTATTTTTAAAAAGTAATTATAGTAGTAGAGGGCACACTCATCTGGAACGGCTGCTTGAGGAAACGACGAGCCCAATGTAGCTCAAACTGCTTTTCAAGTCTATAATCGTGTTTATTTATTGCCTTTAAAAACAAGAATCAAAATCCAACTAATTTCTGAGTAAAAACGTCTGTATATCTCCCTAAGGAGTCCAGGCAGCTAGACTACACTGAAAACCTTCTCTGGCCTTTCAGTCTAGCATCCAGAGCTGCAAAAAAAAATAAATAATCCCCATTAGCTCTGGCTTCACGGAAACCCAAACCCAAATCCCTTTCCATTCTTTGTTTTCCCTTGAAACTGCGGCTTGATCATTACAAAATCCTCATCAGGAGATTCAAGTGGTCTAATGAGAGGCACATCATGTTTTGCATATGCTCATTTCTGCCCAGAGGTGGTTTCTGGTTGAGCAAAACAAGAGTTCTTAACCTGTGTGAGAAGAGTGGGTTTACAAGCCCCAGAAAAAGATTCCATAGCTTTTTCTATTCCAGCCCCTCATTTCAGCTGTCAGCTGGTGGATTTTGGATCTGTATGATGAGAAAGGACTCAGAAGAGACTGAAAGAGAGAAAAGAGGACCAGGTACTTGGGCAGATATAAGGAATATTTTTCCCCTCTTTTTCTTCCTTTCGTTATGGAATCAGACTCTTGATTCATGCCCTACTAATGCCCAAAGACCTTCAGAAGGCCTGACCTGTGAAACAGGCTCAGCATGCAAAGCCAGCAGCCCCATGCACTCCAGTCCGTGGGGCTCCTTACAGCTCCCTCCTCAGCAGCAGCTCTGAAAGCTGGCACTGGCCATGCCTTTTCCACAGCTTTTTCAATAGGCAGCAGCCTTAGGGCATCCTGTGACCTCATACTTGACGACTTGTCTTTCAACCAGAAGACACTTAAACCCTAAAAATATCTCCACGGAGCCTAAAGAAAAGAATATGCCTGTTCCCCTCAAAATCATCAATCCTCCCGCCGCCTGGCGAGGAACAGCCGCTTCCTCCCGGCAGCCCCTGCTTTCCCTTCAAGCTTGGAGCCGACAGGAAATCCATTCTCCTCTTGAGAGAGACAGGAGATGAATTTTCCACAATAGCTCTCCTAGCAAGGCAGAAAATAGAAAGACACAATAGAAACTGCTAACTCAAACAATAGGAGCTGCTGAAGGGCAGCT
Organism: Corvus brachyrhynchos; assembly: GCF_000691975.1. Taxonomy (NCBI): domain Eukaryota; kingdom Metazoa; phylum Chordata; class Aves; order Passeriformes; family Corvidae; genus Corvus; species Corvus brachyrhynchos. The sequence continues at coordinate 9,104,427 of NW_008236478.1, forward strand.
CACCAGAAGCTCAGCATCACCCAACTCCCAAATATGCTGGAGTGGAAAGAAGCCAAGGACCTGTTAGCTGTCTTGCTAACACAATATCCAGGCTCAAACATAAGTTTGTTTTAAACCTGGAAGCACTCTCCCCTTTCAGAGAACTGGCAGGAAAATGTAAAATATGTACATTAAAATGAAATTGCACTGCATTATGGAATGCCCCCCCAAAAGATTTCCATAGCTCTTCAAACCCACAGCATCTCATGCCACAGTGCCACGGGTCACCTCTCCACCCTCTGGCAGCTCCTCAGAGATGGGGACAGGGGACTGCAATACTGCCTTACTGCAGGTGGTGGAAGGGGATGGGAGCAGAGTCCCTCTTTCTTCCGGGAATTTGTTGCCTCATATTCAGAAAAGCACAGCAGAACATCTTGGTTATTGATGTTACACAGGTAAGGCTCAGCAAACCAGACATCTGAGACTCTGCTCTCTGTGTGTGTATGCCTATCATGCCTGTAAGACTACCCTGCATATTAAAGAAACACTGTTTCAAATAACTTAATTCATATTTTAATCTAAAACATAAGACATGCCTTGATAAAGAGAATTTTATCTGATCTCTCTTGGGTTTTTTAATATTTATGCTACTTTTTGACTAGCTTTGAACTGCTGCAACACTGTTCATTTCTGAGTAGGTCAGAAATGAAATTCTGAGGAATTCAAAATGACTGCAAAAAAAAGTTTAAATCACTTACTAATAACTTGCTGCCCTGGCTCAGACTGATGAAGGACAGAATATCAAAAATTTTTTAAAAATCTGAAATTTGCACATAAAATACAGCTAAGAATTAGGACAAGGAATGCATTTCCTTTTAAATGCTCTGCCAGCAACCAGCTCTCCAAGGGAGAAAACAGCCTGCAATAAAAATATCTCTAAAAGTTCTAAGGCTCCTCCTTGGCCAGTGTGTGCCTTACATCACCCCCCTACCTCCCAAGGTGGGCAGAATAAATGTTGAAAACACTTTCTATGCACTGTACCCTGCTGAAATGCAGCACTTTTGACAAAATTACACACGGCCACGTCCCAATTTTGCCGATCCTGGTCTCGATTTACACAGGTGGAACATGAATGGCTGGATCTGAGGGTCACTGTGGTGCTGGCTGGGAGGATGAACACATCATCTCTGCTCCAGCACACGATCGCTGAACAAAACACTGCTTCTCCTCCAGCCCGGAGCAAAACAAAAGGTGAAAAGCTGGAATATACAAAGCTGAAAGGAAAAAAAAAACAACCCTGCTCTCATCACCGGGGACTGAATCCTGTTGTTGCAAACCTACTGAAGCCTTTTTCCTCAGCTTCATCTTGCCCAAAAGACAGCACTGCAAAGGGGAGGGGGAAAAAACCAAACCCAACACCTCAAACCGAAACCAAAAAGCAGACATAAGCACCTGGGATGCAGTTCATCGGCAGATCTCCTTCCCCACTGCAGCCCGGGAGTGGCAGAAACAGAGGTGAGGAAGGCCCCAGCCGGCATTGGGGAGAAGTTATTCCCCATCCTCCTGCATTGTGCAAAACGGGGAGGCTCCCGCCGGCACCCCTCAGCAGCCCCAGGTATCTGGGCGGTGCTGGGGCGGCCGCCCGCGCCCTCCCCGAGCGAACCTCTCCCTTCCCGCAGCGCTCCTGACTCACACACGGCTCTGCCCTCGGCTGGGGCTCGCTCTGCCGACTCCCCTGTGCTGCAGGAACAGCCTCCAGCAAACCTCAGGCTGGGAGACACTGGGGAACCGGGAGCCTTGCCCAGAGATTAAGCAGTCAGGCAAAGCCCTCCCTGCAGGGATCAGCTCACCCCACTCCCACCCACTGTTCCCGGCAGGAGCAACGTGCCACAGCTCTGGAGCAGAGCACAGGGCCGAACTCGCACTCCCAGCAGGGATCTGTGCCGCCCTGAATTTGCTGCCAGTCCCTAAAACGCCTCAGCACGCACACTGTGCTCCTGCTGCCCCGGGGCCCACGAAGGAGAAAGGCCCAGAGACCCCTCTGAGATGGTGCTGGAGTGTTTCTCTTCTCGGGGCAAAGCAGCTCAGCAGGGCACAGCGGAGTGACAGCAGCTGGGTGACATCTCATCCCTCATGCTGGCATCTCTCCCAGCGCCCTGGGACACCGCCACCAAGCTACACTGGCAGCACGCGCCCCAAAATGGATGGTTTCCTCTTTCCTCGCCCTAGTCAAGGGAGGAGGAAAATGTGAGTGGGGAAAAAAGGAAGAGAGAAGGTGCCTCTCTGGTAGAGGCTCCCAAGCACTGGAAGCAGGGACTGGAGCCAGGCTGTGGTGTTGTTCCTCCAGCTGCTTGACCAAGCTGGTAGGGCAGCCTGCACTGATCACCCTGCTCCCCTGGGATAGGACTCAGCTTCCCAAGAGTTAGGAAAACCAGGCCCACAAAGCAGTCTCCTCGAACAGGATGTCTCCCTCTCCAGGCAGCATGGAAGCTGCAGAGCAGGCACTCAGTGAGGATTTTCCCCTTCTGGCACATCCTATGCAAAAACCTCCTGTTTCTTCAGCGGGGGTCAAAAGTGGTTTGAAGTCCAGCAAGAATCAAGCTGGAACCTATATGGGAAGTGCAAGGGGCTGCCATCATCAATGGCCAGCCTTCCATGCCGTGGCAAGCCCAAGCCTCTCTCCAAGGCAGGGATCTGCAGCCCAGCAGCCAGCATGACATGATGAGTTCATGCCATGCAGTGTGTTTTCCCCAGGGCTGCACTTTGGAAGACACAGTGGAGCAAGAAGAGCTGACATCCCTCCAACTTCAGCTTTGTCTCCAGATGGCTCTCCCATTTACTGCCAAGAGAAACGAAAAACAATGCAAGCCCTGGAGTCTTGGGTCAAGCACTGCAAAACTGTTAATCCCAGAGTTGCATCGCCCTGTCTCTGCCATTTCATTTGCTGCTGTGGTCTCCAGAAGCTCAGCAGACGAGACTTCTGCTTCCAGCTGAAATTCCTTCATTAATTACCTCAAGATCCCTGAAAAAGGGAGCCCAAATCCATAACCCCTTCTCTCTACTCATGCAGATGTAAAAGTACCTGACAGGGAGGGAACAAAACTACTCATCCACACTCCAAAGATCATTCTTCAGATATGCAGCAGAAGAGGTGATGGAGAAATCAGTGTATTGCAAATGGGCTCAACCAACAGCCACACTGGTACATTCAAACAGCACTTTCCATCCATGTCTTCTTAGAGCAACAAACTCTCTTTGGTCTAGAGAGGGGTTTTTGCAGCAAATTTTATTCTAACTCTTCCACAGTCTCTCTCCAAAGAAAAACATTCATACCACAAACTGCAAAAATGCTCTCTGGCCAATCCAGAGAGTTTCTTACGCAGTTTTCTTCTGCACAACCCCTCCTGATGCAGAATTTTCCAACATTAGAAAGGGAAATCAGAGAGAAGAATGGAAAAACTCATGGGAAGAAGACAAAATGAGGAAAGGAGATGAAGATACCACTTCTGGCCTCTCAGTATGGTTAAAAAAAGTCCCAAAAAATTGAAGGCAAAGAAGTGACTCTCTAAAAGTAAAACAAAACTACACAATTGTCCACAGGACATTTTCTACAGGACTACCTGGCACTACTTATAATTTCTTTGCACCTCTTCATGGCACTGAAAACCGTAGAGTCCTTATTTGTGTAAGGGAGAAGTAAGGGTAAATATATTTGAAGAAAGAAATTGATGAACATAAGATAAAGGTATCTAGAGGAAAAAAAGCACTGCACTTTCCTGCTGCTGA
>NW_008236478.1:9108223-9154717 GCF_000691975.1 Corvus brachyrhynchos
TGCTGAACCCAGTATGGTCTCTCCTTGGGGGGCAAGGCTCTGAACTCCATTACATTTTCCTTGGTTTTATGGGTAAAAGGTTTCCAGCACAGTCAATTACTAATTATTATTTCAGGAGAGCATCGACAAACAGGAGTTGCAGGATGGAATGTGCCAACTTCCTAGGCCAGACCTGATGGGGGGATTTGTCCTACCCTGCAAGTGGAACAGCAAACCCCGGGCACTCAGAACCCAGCATGCAGAGCCTCTCCAGCTTGGTTGAATCAGGCCCACTATAAGCAAGCAGGACCATAACATCTTCATAAAGTAGGATTTAAGTACAAACATCTGCCTTGCCATTTTTTAATTAAGGGAGTTTATAGCTAAGTATTCGTTTCCGTAATCCACGGCTCCAGCTGCAGAAATGCCATGCGTATTCTAATTATGGCAGCTAGTTTATTTATCGGAGTTTGACACTGTTTGACATTTAGCTGAGTCACCTTGTTCCTGGGTAAAGCAACACGGGCTGTTCAGCACTTCAAGAAAGAGGCAGAGATTCGATATCAAAAGTAGAACATATATCACAGAAATTTTAAATTAGATACAGCTGAGGTCTATTCTGTTCTGGCAGCTTCTCTCTTTGGGACACTAAGTCAACCCAAATGTTTTCCAGATACAACTCTTCCCCTCAAGGACATGTGGCACTACCATCTCACTCATGTTTGTGGAGGGTGGGAAGGGTAGGAAGTGTTGTAATGGGCATATGGGGTTTATCTCACCCCCTGCAAATATCATGCACCCATATATCAGGACATTCATCATGAAGATCTGCACAAAGGCTGAGCAGCAGCCACGTGCAGTCAGCCAACATTTTTCTAGAAGATAAAACAGATAGGCCAGTGACAGTCAATACAGGAGGAACAAATGCTACCTGCAGACGGGATTTTCCTACAGTACCTCATGTGAAGCCATCTGCACTCCTGTACAGTGTTTCCAAGAACCTCAAAATGCTTTCCAGCAAGAAAGGCAGGCCAGCAGTATCCATTCTTATCACAAAGAGGTTTCATAAAGTGATTTGTCTATGTTGGTGATACAGCTAAAAAGAGAGCCCACTCTTGGACTTCTCATCCCAGATAGGAAATGGATGGCAACACCACCTTCCTCTGGCTGCAGAGGTTGGGTGCAGCACAGAACACTGCAGAGAACAAACCCCGAACCTGGGACTGCCTTCCACAAGGTCGATGGAGGCTGCCAGCACGCTGCCAGGCAGCTGTGCTGCCCTGCTGTGGCTCTGATGTTCGTGTTGTGTATTTGTGCTGCTGGTTTCTAAGTCCCTACTCTCCAACAACCCTGGAGCTGTGCTCACCACACATCTGGAGCAACTGCTTTGGCTGCAAATAGTGTTGGGGAGTGCAGCACACTCCTGGAGAGGACTAAACCCTCCCATCCCAGCTTCTCTTCACAGATTTTAAGGGAAGAGCTGGGATCTCCTTTTAATAGCGGGAGACAGAACAGACCTTTTAAACAGGCTGAAAATACTCCATTTATCCTGGCAGGCACTGCAGCGAGCCAAACTTTTAGCCAACAGCCAGAATCGTGCAGTCAGACAATAGGGAGCTGGCCAGAGCCTGCACTTCCAGAGCACGCTGTGGTCTGGCTCACCTCCCCCATGCCATCCCTGCAGCCGCTGCTGGAAGAAGCTGTGTAGGAGTGTGTGCTGTTACCCTGAGGACAGGATATCCATCGTGTCCAGGCCCTCTGCGAAAGCTGTCAGAGGGACAGTGGCTCAGGCCAAAAAGATAAGTAAATACCTTTTTGGCCAGCATTGCAGAAATCCCTATTTGTGTTTAACCTTCCTTCAGTTTCCTTTCTATCCCAGTGGCAACTCCAGTTATTCATTCCTTATTGTACAGTAACAGTGTCTGCAGAGCCATAGCATCCAGAAATGACAAAGACTGACTCTGGTCCCAAGTGGTCTCCCAAGTGGTGGCCAGAGCTCAGGCTGCCTGGTTGCACCCCACAGACACAGCCCCCCAGAAGCCATTAAATCCCTTTGTGTGACAGGGCACGAGCCAACCTGAATCTGAACAGCTGATGCAAGATCCCCTGAGAGCCCTAAACACCATGCCAGCTATTTTAGGAGGAGGTGGAGGTCTGATATCACAAGGCTGGGTGTATGAGCTCCCAGGGAAAAGGCATTTAAAAAAATGGTCACAAAAAGTACTAGAGACAGTAGCTGGGGAACTGCAGTCTCCAGCTGCTCTCACCCATCTTATTTAGGGCTTTCCCCACAGCATTACCTGGTAGAAAAGGAATGATTCTTTGCTTGGGATCTTTCTGGCCTCCTTCAATAGGAAACTTGTCCAGAAGCTGCATCTGCAAAGGAAGCACAACAAACGTCTTAGGGGGAAACATGGACTGTCTGCATAGGGACCAAGGGATCCCTTGGTCTGTGTGTGGTTTAAGACAAAAGCAACTGCAGGAATTACTTTGTCTTGTTGGAGGGGAGCCTGTACTAAAAAAGGTATGATACAGTTCACTCCAAGAAAGGGAGGGCAAGTTTCTGGCAACACAGAGGAGCTGGGACAGAGCCCAGGCAGACAGCTGAGCCTGGCCCTGCTGTCATTCTAAAATTAGGCTCCCAGTTTTTGCTACAAAACGCACGCCTTGTCTCTAATACACAGCCTGCCTGTGCTGGTGGAGGAACAGGTTTTACCTGTCCATCTGACAGACCACCCTCCTGGCAAAAAATGCTGTTCAAGCAACCAGATTAAAGCACATCTAATAAAACACCTGCTCTGCTTTTATGGCAGAGCCAGAAAGACCCCCTGCCCTGGTCCAGTAAAAAAGAGCATTCCTGTTCTCCCAGGGAGACAGAGATGGGGTTTTGGGGAATGTCTTCCACTGCAGTCCCTGCATGGAGGACAGCAGGCAAGGAGGCCTCAGAGAGCAAAGCATCCCACAGAACACCACAAATGGCCTGAAAGCACAGCTCAGCGTGGGTGTGCTCTTAGCCAAGCACCCTTTAGCACATGGTTTTTCCTAGCCTAGGAAAGCTGCATGCTGATCTGACATTCCTAAAGGAGCCCTACAATATATCCTTGGGTGATGAAACCTGATGGACCAGTGCCACTGAGGCTGAAGACCAGCTGAAAGGCCTCAGACAAAAAGATGCACCTGCTCTAATGACACCATCATGGACTTGCCCAAAAGAGACCAACTCCAGCCCTGAAAACTGCCAGAACCTCTCATCTCTCCCATTCACCCTCTGCAACCTTTCGCTCTCATTCAGCCTGTGGTGCTACCAAGACAGAGACCCAAATCTTCACACTGTGTTTCATTTCTCCCCATGTTTCATATGCATGATGTCTCTATGATGTTCTATGTCCCCTCTCTACTCAGAAGCCCTGGCTCCCTTGGGCAGGGGGAACTCCAAAACTCCTGCCAGCCCCAGGGCTCCTTTCCAACATACCAGGAGAGATGTCTTTCAACTCATAGTCCACAACCCCTGTGATCTCTGAAGAAGGCAAGGAAGGAAAAGCAAGCAGTCATGTTACTTGCCCTTGCAGAACCCCTATCTCCTCACCTGAACTGGATCTACAGCTCAATACGAATACCCAAAGTGGCAGCAAGAGCTGGGGGAAGGGAGGGGATACTTGTCAATCAGCAATCAGCATTTAATCTCATCAGTGCTACATGTCCAACAGAGAGCCTGTGTGAGTTAACAGCAGTTTTGCCAGCTCGACAGATTTCCTTTTAAAAATATTTTTTTGCTAACTTGGGGAAAAAACAGTCGGAGTTATTTTTTTTTTATTTTTTACTGGTTTTGTTTTAAGCACACAGAATCCTTCTCGTCTTCCACCTCACACAACATCTCCAGCATTTTCACCATATGGCACAGCAAACCAAAGATCAAGAGGAAACTCGGGAGTAGAAGGAACATCTGTGCACGAGAAGAATTTAAAAGATCCCACATGTTTCCCCATCAGGGAGTCAGCCTGGTAAATAAATAGACCATAGCTTTGCGGATTGTTAGCTAACTCGTTTTTCTGCCTACAGAGACACATTTTTTTATTGAAAATGGGAAATTTTGTTTTCTTGCAGGTAGAGCTCTGGGTGTCTGAGGTCAGGCACGGGCAGGAGTTTCCTTCAAAGAAGAGGGAAAAAAAAGGAGGGGGAGGGAATCCCTACCTACTGACTTGAAGTTTCACTGTTGCTACACTTTTAGCCAGGAAGGCAATTCTCACTTTACTATGCGGTGACTGATTGAAGCTGGAACTGATACAGTCAAATTCCCATGGTTATTCTTGGAGTTAGATTAGCTTGGCTAATACAAGCCTTTTTAACCACATCAAGAGAGTCACAACGTGTATAACTTAGTGCTATTTATCTAAAGGGTGGATATCAGCAAAATAGATGCAATAAACTGCAGCTGGAAGAGTTTGGCTAAGCTTTCCTAGACTACACTTTCCACCCCAGCTCTTGCCTTCACTGGGAGGGTCTGGATGGCAGGGAGCTGGGGGAGGCAGGGGCACTCCAGAAGCCATGGATCCTTCAGGATGTTAAAGTCAAATAAAGTGCAGCAGAAGCAGGGAGCCTTCCTCAGCACTTTCCTGCACCCAGTTCTGCCATTCAAAGCCAGTGCAAGTTAGAGCTAAAGTCCTAGAGAAGCAGGATTCTGTATCCTCCCACCCACAGAGAAGGATGCAAAGTGGAAGATGAGGAAGAGATGTATACAGGAGAAAAAAACCATCAGTGGACCTGAATGAAACGTCCCAAATCTTCCAAATGTGATGGGGTGTCCCAGGCCAATGCCTAACATCCCCACTCAGCCCAGCTCTGAGGAGACAAATGGAGTAGCTGGGAATGAAGAAAGTTAAGGGCTGAACTACCAAAACTCTTCCTGGTAGGCACAGCCCTTTCCTCACAGACAATCCTAACAGACAAAGACCAATAAACAGATTTTCAGTTCTCTTAATTAGATGTCTGCAGAGCATCTGAAAGTCAAAAACTCTTTTGTCTGTGACAAATGTTTTTTCCATTAAAGGAAGTTATTCTTGTTATAACTGCAAATACACATATGACTGATTAGAAAAACCCTTCACTTAATGCCCCAGGTTATTCTGTTCAGACATGGGCAGTCTCCACAAGTTGTTGCTCACATCTTTGATCTGTGACAGTTAACTTAGGGACAAAGTGTGCTAAATCAGAAAGCAATTCTGTCACCTGGAGTAAAATCATCCCAGTATGGAGGAAAAGAAGGGCAGTCTGGATGCAGAGTCCCAACAAACTGAATTAGGGATGTAGTTGACTTTGGGCAGACAAAAAAAACCACAGCTGGGCAGTGCATTTTGGCAAACCTGGAGGAGGTTAATTTGCTTACAATGAGGAGGAGCCTCCAATTGCATGACTGGTATGGTGAGCAGAAAAAAACTGTTACCATGTCCCTGTATCACAGGGTGGAGGATCCGTTTGGAAACAGGGAGGGTATATGGAAACCAGGAAGTGAGCTTTCCATCCATTCAGGCAGCATGTCTGGAGTCAGGCTGAACAAACACATCCCACTCTCACTTCTGGCACAACAGATGCGTGTCCACGAATAACTCACCACCAAAATTGCCTCTCCAGGCTTTGTCTCTCCAAACTGCTCTGGGTTTGCTGACATCTTTCCTACCCAAGTCCTGCACAATCCTGAGCACCTTCCTTCTTGCTTCTGCCTAAAACTCCTTTAGAAGACCTGCTATAAAACCTTGTGGTCCAGATTATGACTTTCTTGCAGTGGTAAGCAAACGATCATGCAATTAATCTCATTAAAAATCAAGGGAATTACTCATGTGAGTTGCTGCTCATTAAAACGAAAACAGACTCAAAAGCACTGGCCCACTCCACTCCTTTCAATTTGTACATAACCATGAAATCACTTGACTTGCAAGAATGAAATAGGAAGATTTCAGAGTATCAACTCAACCAGTTCTCCAGGCATCTTCCTTCTCATCTCTTCTGCCTCAGGCCACCTTTACCTAAAATGCAAATATGCCATGAAGAAAGAGATGCTCCTGCACACAAGAACCATTTGTGTTTGCCAGATAACAGCATCTCTGGTCATTTCACATCAGCTCTGCTGTGAAAATAAGATTCAGCCCTGTCTGCTTTGCAATGGTAACACCTGGTTAAAAATCGTAATAAAGAAAAACAAGTGCCCTTGGAGACGCTGGAAGTAGCATCTCTGAGGATGAAAAGCCAAGCATCTTCCTGATAATTTACTTACTACATTTTACCTATCTTGGTTAAATTTTCATGAAACAACATTTCTTGCTGCTGCAGACATAAGAACTTACAGCACCCAAGGCTAAGAGGCAATTTCTCTTTTGCAGGAGAGGCTTTTACTCTGCTACAAACCAACCAGTGCAGAGGACATGAACATATCAACTGTTCAGTGGCTTGACCCTGGGGCATTTGCCAGTGAGAGCTTTGTTCCTCATTTGGTTTTGAGGTTTTGGAAGTTTGTGTCCAAATCCAGCTCCCTGAAATTAATCCACTGAGACAGTCACCTGACCCCCACCTATGCCTTACACTATAGATGGGTTCCTGCTGGGCTGTTGGTTCCTCCCCTTCCTTCCTTGCAGCAGTTTTAACTCCTCTGGTCAGAAGAGTGGAGTTCTCCTTTTGAAATGAGCAGATGAGGACACCTACATAATCTCTTAGTGTGGAAATCTTTCTGGTTCCTTTTCAAGTGGATGCAGGTTTGTCATGTGCACAGATAAAACCAAAGCTCCGCAGGAGGTCAGCACTGCAGTCACAGGGAGATTTTTTTATAACACAAAGATCCTGAGGATGACTTTCATGCAAGCCCTTACTTTGGCAAGCAAAACAACATCCACCTTTGCAAAATGATGAAGGACTCTGAACTCCTACAAAGAGAGATGAGGCCTCGCTCCCTTTCCAGGGTATAATTTACTTGTGTCCCAGAGAAAGAGCAGTTGAAAATCAAACCATGACCAAGAGCAGCAGAGTTTTTGCAAGGGGCCCCTAGAAACCTCAGCCTGCCACCTTACTCTTGGCCACCCAAATGGTCAAGACTACAGTTCTTCCTACACTGAATGCCAACAAGCACATCAACTTCCCTCTTTCCAAGCACTCATCAGAAAATGCATTTTTTCATAAAAATGAGGCAAACTGACAATAACTTTAATTTAGACACTCCTAGACTTGAAAGGTAAAGTACATGAGGACAGTCAGGCATCAGGCACATCCCTTCTCACAAGGCTGATCTGATCTACGAGTCCCGAGGAGGAAAGAAGGGCTACAGCCAACTGGGAGACAGGTAAGAGGAGAGGAGGCATCTGTACATGTATGGGGTTGTGTGCACACTTCTGAGAGAGTCTGCCAAAGAAACTGGAAGAAAAGCAAAAATACTGCCAGGGATCTGAAACTAGTGATGATGGAATTCACATCCTCAGCAAGAGGGGTTAAGGGCATCTGCAAATCAGAAAAGACTGAAAGTCCCTAATGCAGATAACACAAGTTTAGATTAGAAGGAGAGGTAAGATATCAGAATAGGAGTTATTAATTAAACCCCTGAGGAGCTGCAGTAATTTCCTTTCATTTTGAAGTTGGAAACCAGCTGTGCTGCTTGCTGACGGGATTGATGGTTTCAGCATCATCAGCTATATTTTGAATTATAAACCATGTGATCTGCAAGACAGGAAATGGCCAGGATGGGTTTGAATTCTGTCGTCTGCCGAAGTTTTCCTGTGGATAAACCTCTCTGGTCCTGTCTCTGCTTTTGCACCTGAAAAATGTGAGACAGATCTCAGGTAGGTGGCGTGAGATTTAATCAAGAGCCATCACAGGCTCTGAGCCTTATGCTGCAGAGCAGGAGTCAGAGACTGAACTCAAGAGAACTACACTCATCTAAACCCAGCAGGACAGAAGCAAATGGAAGAAGTATTATTGGTGGTTTTCAGATACGATTATCCTCTCATTTGTGGGCTTGTCCATCTATAGCATATTCCAAATCCTGGTTAACCAGGGAATCCAAGGGGGTCTTTCACCTAAGGAAGATGGTTAGCCATCTCCACAGATTCACCTTCTACATACTGGTCTAGAGAAGATAATTTCTTCAATTGTTTGGTTTTAGAATAGGTTTTCTGCTAAGGTTAATCAGTGGAGCATTCATGATGTGAGTGGAAGGATTTGATTTACTCCAGCTCAGGACCATACCTGCTGAGATCAGTGACAAAAGGAGATGCAAGGCAGGGAATGAAACCTCTGCCACTGGGGCAGATCCCTCCACAGCATACAGCTGTAAGAGAATTTTCTCTAGGTTTCTCTGAGCTTCTTTTTATTTCTCCTCTGCTCCACCCTCTCACAGGAACAACAAACCAGTTCACTCCCACGGACACAAGACAGCAGGAGGTCTGCTTAACTCCCACCCCTTCAAAATTGGCCAGAGCAGAGCTGTTCCTGAGCATAACACCAACTAGGAAAAGTTTGCAAAAGATCTTTGGGTGAGGGCGTGGAACAGACTGAGCCCAGGGGAGCTCATCTGTTAGCCACTCACACATAGAACTGACATCTCACACAGCAGAAGGAGGTGAAACTCCATCTCTTCCTAAAGCTGTAACAATTTGTATCAGGCAGCCAGTGACACTGGCTCCCTTGTGGTGTTACATGATGCCACAGCATTCAAGAGAAGTGCAATAATTCAATCCCTGAGAAGCAGCAGCAACTGCTTTCCTTTTATTTTGAAAGAAAAAAAAAATTAAAGCAAAAAGTCATCTGGATAACCAGCTGACATGCCTGACAATTACAGCATTATAGGATATGTTCTGAATTAAATATAGTGCAATCCGTGAGAAAGTCAAACAAAAGCAGGAAAATGCATATAAAATAAAGAGAACAGACATTTACAGCATAGTGTAATCCCCAAAGGGAAAATGCCTTTCTCAGGTCTGAAAATTTCCACAAGAAATCTTGGAAATCTTACAAACCTCTCAGTATCCAACTAAAACAGCCAGGGGAGGAGAAGGCGGGGAGCAGAGACTGGGGGTCTTTCCCCAACACGATCCATCAGAAGAGGGAATGCTGTTTCCCAGCTGAGACATTTGGTATTTTTCATAAGAAATGCAGCTTTCTCTAAAGGCTCCACAGAACGAGCCCAGCATTTGTGGCTAACACAGACTGGCAAAACATTCTGAGGTGCTGGTTTGGGATGACAGAGGCACTTGGTGCATCTCTGAAGAGCTTCTCAGAAAGCCCACACTGTCCTTTCACAGAGCAGCTATTGAAGTCTCCTGCCAGAAGCATTTTCTTTCCCCAGTGCTAAATTAAACTGGCTTCATCCAACTTAACCACACTGGAAGATGCTTGGACAAAGGCTACTTCATACTTTTCCATCTATCCATAGTGATTATACGTCCCCTGTTACTCTGGTATCTACAGAGGATTTGTCCCGACAGCACCCCTGGGAAGTAAGGCCACACCACAATGCCTGTTTTAGAGAGATGAATAGTGCCAGTTATGTGGCACCACAGGGTCATGCAGACATGCCAGAGCCATGCTGATGCCATGCCCTATCAGGTCAATTAGCTTCTGGGGAAGGCTCATAATTTTGTGATGGGGTGCAAGCAATTTGCTGGATTTTTTTCCAGAGCTGGCACATCCACAGCCAGCCCAGATGCTCAGGCTGCACAACCTAGGCATGTTCTAAAAGGCTCACTGCAGGTCACAGTAAAAATCCTGTCTGAAAGAAGAGCTAACTTCAAAAGAGGAGCATCTTTCCTTACATCCTCAATTTTTTTATCCGTACAAAACCCACAGGCTTTAAGTGTTCTTTCAGATTGCACATAAGCAGCAGGAGACCAGCGTGTCCCAGTGAGAGACACTGCAGTAATGGTGCCCTTGGACACTCAGCTCTGGCCTTCAGACAGGAGAATTGCATCTGACAGCACTGTCAGAGCAGAGGTTCCAGTTTTAAACACAAGGGCAAGTCTAAGCACTTCACTGAAAGGGAGCAAAGCACCAAGGTCATTTCCATTAATCACTGCTTCCTACATCACTTAGACATCTAAAAAAAAATTTACTCTCCATCCTTCTTTAAATTTCAACCCTTTCAAGCCAATTGTTGAAATACAGCATAGCCCCACAAAGATTTTAGGGTTTATTAGTTCGCTAACCTTACCAAGCCACACTGAAGTCCTCACAATGCAAAAACTTAAGAGTGCCTGCCCTAAATTCATGCAAGCAGGAGCAGCTCAACTCGTATCAGCCCAGCGCAAAGGCTAGATGGGTCGGTAGGAGGCTGCAGGGCTTCAAAAAACCCTCTGGTCCTTAAAAAAAACCCTGGCAGCAGAATCAAACACTGCATTGCAGCTGCAAGCAGGGTGCTGGAGGGTGCATCCCAAAAGCAGCACAGGGCCATTAGCAGGGTGCTGATATTAACTGCATCCCTACTGTTAGCAAAAACACACACCAGATATTGTCAGCATGATTTACAGCCTGTTTTGGTTTTACCTCTGTTTTGTTCAGTGCTGTCAGATCATCCAGGGAACCAAACTCCTGATCTGCTCCATAACATGACAGATTTAGGATGGCATCCTGTGGGAATGGGGGCTGGCTCTTCATTAATGGGTCCCCTTCTTTGTCAGTATGACGACTCCTGTGTTCAGGCAGTCCCCAAAAGGGATGTCAAGAGCTGGAGAATCACATCTGTCATGCAATGCCCTCTTCTATCCTTCCTTACTCCTCTCTCATAAAGAGGTAACAGTGGATTTTCATGGGTGTTTTAGGCAGGGACTACCCAGCCAGCCAGCCAGACCCCATCTTTGCAAACTGACTTTGTTTGAACTGGTACAAAGCCTGGCACAGAAACTCTCTGAAACCAAATTTATACGTTGGATGGTCACTGAACTTGCACCCACAGAATCCATCCTTAGAGAGTCTTCTAAGTTGCTCACACAGTGCTGACCATAGTTTTAACTAAAGCCTGTTAAAAACACACCCTCACTTAAATTGGTAGTTTTGTGAGTCTGCAAGACTACTTCCCTGCTCCCACTGCTAAGAGAGAGATGAGACTTTAGTTCCAAATGTATGAAACTTAATCCCTCTGTTTTCATAATCTACATCTTCTCTACAGCCTGTTAGCTTTGCTTGATATATTGTCCCCTGGAAACCATGAGTAACTTCAATATTGAAAACAGAAACAATAGCTCCAAACACAATGGCACATTTTACTTCACAAACTCCATCTGAAATGGTATCTACTCATCTCCGTAGGACACTTCTCATAGCTCTGGGGAGAGCATCTGCCAGAGGAGAGCGACCGCCCAGCACAGTACAATGAGGAAGCTGTGCCAAGCACAACATAACCACAGGTTTTAACTGCACGCTGGGAGGAGACTCCTTTGTCTTCTTTTCTTCCTCTCTCCCTACCTCCAAACCACGAGATGTTTTGCCTGCATAGCTGGTTCCAAACACATGTGTATCTCGTCTTTGGGGGGATTTAGAAAGGAGTACAGACAACAGATCCCACCGCCTGAGTGGGCAGAGAGTGCTGCACATGTAACAGATACCTTGGTGTGGGCCTCCAGGGAGGTAACAAGCAGCCAGCAGGACAGGTTTCCAAGAGCTTGGAGGCAGCTGCCAGCCTTACAGCCCAGCCCCAGCATGGGCCCTTCAGCTCAGGCACCGCCCAGCCTTGGGTGCCATGCTGGCATCTCCCCAGGATGCTCATGTAGCACGTAGGGACAGCAGAGGTGGTCAGTGCCTGGGAAGGGCAGACTCCAAAAGCATTGGCTGTCCCATTGGGCTTGCAATGCAGGAAGGAAAGGATTTGCACTCTAGAATACCACGTAAGAACAAACCTAGGTTTGCAACGATCAGTCCTTACTGGTGCCTACGGTAATGACATCTCAGAGATTGGTTTCTCTCTGTAGATTTATTTCTGGACAGGGAGGACAAAGTTCACAGGTATCAGGAAAACTGCTTTAAAGAGCCCTGCCATCGCTAGGACAACCACACAACACAGGCACCTTAGCTGCACACTCAGACCCACACCAGCTCCTTCTGGTCCCTGCCCCAACATGCAGCATGGACAACATTCTCGCTTTAAAAGTGAAAGGGGAATTTGGGTAACATCTGAGTCATAAAGTCCCAGAATGAGAATCCCAGGGGTTCTGGGACCAGAGCTGTCCCAAAGGACCTTGTAGATGGACCAAACCATGACACATGACTGCAGTGGGAGAAGGGACAACATGTCCTGCAGGACATGACCCAGCACCCTAAGAATGGAGGCTAGGACTGAAATCTTATTTTTGTAAGTACAAGTCTGCCTGAGGACTTTCATTAATTTAATTGAGAATGAAAGCAAACCCTGGGAAAGTAGACGGGCTTGGACGGCGGCCACGGCGGCTGCGTGTGCTGCTCGGAGCCGGGTGGGCACTCCAAGTGTTTACAGGGCCCCTGTGTTACGCTCTGCAGGCTCGAGCCCTACTCCGGGATTTTCATTCAGCTCATAATCATCCGTCTCTGGACGCATTCCTTGTGGATCAGATGCTATTCTGTGTATCATACCAACTAATCACATGTAATATTTGGCAGGGTATGAAAAGCATCGATGGAGGTCTTTGACAATGGCAAAGAGGTTATTTTGGTCTTTTTTTATCTCAGTAGCTTTTAAGTGGCACAGGCACGCTGTCAAGAAATACTGTCAGGGCTGTGACTTTTCCAAACTTCCAGATGAGAAAACTGCTACAAGTTGTGAAGGAGAAAGAGCACATGGAGGCAGATGCTTGCACCCAGGAGGAGAGGGACTCCTTCCAGCTCTGTCCTTCCACAGGAGGTTTCCAGGCTATATCCCTGCCTAGTGGCATTTGTAAGACCTGACAGTGAGCCCATGGTCAGCAGTACCAGGTGCAAGAGGTACCCAGCACACTGTTACCCACCACAGACAGCACAGTGCTGCCTTCAAAGCCAGAGCTGTTGTTCCCATCCCTGTCACGGCAGCAGCAGAGTTTTAAGCCAAGGGTGTCCGTGTGGGCTGAGCAGCAGCACCTGTGGATTCATAAGGCAGTTGGGTACATGTCCAGCCTGCCAGTGAGCATCCATGCCTGCTCTCCTCTGGCGGATCCTCCTCCAGTGACACGAGGAGCAGTGCAGCACCAGGAACAGTTGGTACTTAACTGGGCATGTTCTCAGTCATAAAACAAAAACACAGGTGTTCTCCAGCCTGCCTGGCCACACATGCAAACCACGGTGGCCAACTGAAGGGTACACACTGGGTGTGCACTATGCAAAGTGTGCTTGGGTGATTCAAGGAAAGGGTGCTAGGGAAAGCAAGGAAATTGTAGCCACAACAACATATCACATCCAGCAGCTCCATCCAAAACATTTCTGAGGGGAAGAAGGTGACCTACAAACTGCTTTGATGGACAGGCTGATGTCCATCCAGGACAAGAGCAGTGATGATGCATATTTCTATGCCTTTTCACATCTTGTGACCAGCTTTAGAAGCTGGATGGGGCAGACAGGCAGGGCAAACAAGCACGACAGTCATTTGTGTCCTGCTGGGCACTGTGCAGGCATCCAGGGTTATTTCTCATCCTCCCTGTGGATTTGCACTTGTCTGTTCTCTCCTCCTCTCCATCACACAAAGCCACAATAAAGAAACATCAGAAAGAGGTCCAGATTGTAGAAACATCCTCAAAAATGTGTTGAAAGGCCAACAAGCTGCAGGTACCACACAGCTCTCTTCTGCCCTAGCCCCTGGCTCAGGTAGGAAATTAACATTTCACAGACTCCTCCTGAAATTACATGATGATATTTTGTCACAGAAAGTATCCAGGAAGACACTAACTTGCATCAAAGAGATTCAGGCCATATCCAGGCCCTGTAATTCCCGAATGAGCAGCAGTCAAGCTGTCTGATGGCACTGCAGTAGGAGACCTGGCTGCTGGTTTTGAAAGTCCACATGATCCTTGTGTCCCTCCATAGGGTTATCTATCTTTAGCACCTCAGCATTATGGCTGTAAGGAATCAGCTCTAGAGAGCTGCCATCTGCAGAACCTAGCACTAGAAGTTCGATTGAATAAATAAAAGAAAAAGATACCAAGAAAGAAGTGAAGTGAGTAGGAGGTGGGAGAAGGAATGACACATCAACTGCTTTCTATGGGGCACAAGCAACTTCAAAAATTAGGTTCCACATATGCACCCTCCTGAGAGTAAGAAAAATATCAGAGCACAGAATGGCCCATATTCCATCAGAAAGCAAGACACCAGCCTCAACAAATCACAGCTACTGCCAACCTCCCTTTGTCATCAAACATGGGCAGAAAAGGCATGGGAGGGCAGCAACTACACTCCCATGGCCAGTACAGAGAACTGCTCTTTGCCAGCAACCCAGATGCAAAGTTATCTTGCTTAATTAGGGCTTCCTTTGGCTCAAGTAACTGACCAAATAAATTACATTACCAGACACACACATACACACAAATAACTATTTTGCTGAGCCAGGTGCAGACAATTGTTTCTAGCCCTCCATCTGGGACTGGGGCATGTCTCTCCACGAGGTCAGATGCCAGAGAACATTGTGCTGGGCAAGAACGAAGGAAAACCCGAGAGTGGCTTAGGAACAACAGAAACAAAACTCAGAAGAAAATTTTTCCACCCTAACAGGTGCAGGGATGTGATTAAATGTGCCTCAAAACTCAGGCTTTCAGCACGGCCTGAGCATCACACTGCAGATCCAATATGGTCAAGGAGGCTTTGAAATCCCACCCCTGCTTTGAACCCTGCAGATCAGTATCAGCCTGGAGAAGGATTTCAAGCCGGAGGAAGATGCTCATGTTTCGAAAGCAAGAGCCAGCAGGGGAAAAGGGAGGCAAAGGGGCTGTTCTCCATTACAAGGGAAACTGCAAGAGCAGCTTGGGCAGGTGATCCCCTTGCCTGGATGTGGGACTGAACAGCATGAAACACTGCAAGTACAACAGAGGCTTGAAAACAAAACCAGATTTCCCTTCCTAACCATACTGAGACATGCAACAAGGTAAACTGCCAAGGCAAGCTTCACTTGCCTTTCTGTTACAAGTGAGCACAGGAATAGGAGATTCAAACACCAATTCTGCTGACAGATGGGCTGACACTGTAATAGTATCTCGTCTACTTAAAAGCATCTCTCAAATGTCAAAGGTAGAAAAAGAACTCCAGACTTCATATCCTGACTCTGAATGAGTCCCTCAAGGTATTGCTTCCATATTTGATCCATGCAGAAAGAACCTAGTTCTATCATCAGATAGGAACATAGAGAAAGAAGGAAAAACTAAGATGAGGAAGAGACACTGCTGGGGTTGGGTTATGGGGTTGATTCTGAGTATAATGCTGACTTGCAGGAGTCTTGACAGTTCTGGGACATGTGCAGGTGCCCTGAGTGCCTGCAAGCAGATAAAAAAAATCAATTAAACTACTCCAAAAAGCAAGAAAAAGAGCCAATTTCTGCAAAATCAATGAATTCTAGGATGCAGAGGCCACTTTTCCATTATTTGGCACTCATGTAAAGGTGAGGGGGTTTTATGATGCCACTGGATTTTCAGGCACAATCAAATTCCCTTCCCAGGGAAGCTTCTATCACACTTGGAGCCAGCAGCTATCATGGTGCCACACTGACAGCAGTGAGCATATGATGATTATGTAGGTAATGAGTACCTACACACTGGCTTATTTTCTACTGTGAGGGTGGTCAAAGACTGCAACTGGCTACCTAGAGGAGTGGTTAATGCCCTAAGCCTCTCAATAGTTAAGAGGCATTTAGACAATGCCCTTAACTTGCTTTAATTTTTGGTCAGCCCAGAAGTGCCCAGGCAGCTGGACTACACAGTCATTTTATGTCCTTTCCAACTGGAATATTCTATTCTAATAATGAAGGCCTGTAGAATGGACATACAGCAAGAATTTCTCTATTTCAAGATTGTCATAATCTCAAAAGAAGAGAATTTTCTGTGAACTTTTACTGTCCTTGGAGCAGAACCCAATACCCAGGACTGAATTTAAAACTCCACATGAGAACAAAATGATCAGTCTGAGTTCTTGACATGACCACAGTCACTGCTGCATCTGGATACCTGACAGCCACATGGTAATTTATCCTCTCAAATCCATGGGAGATGAACTCTTTCAGAACAGGGAATCCAAAGGACAAATCTCTCAAACCCAGCTCTCCTGCTTTAGTCAGGGCAGGGAAAAACTTCAGTGTTCTGTCTTGCAGCTCTTATGGTGCTTCCACCGCCTGAAGAAAATCAGACAAGAGGCCAATATACATTTTGTGCCCTTAGACTAATTAATAACTGTAAGAATTACAGTTTGCACCAGTAGAAGTATGAGAGATCATTGTGAAACTTGCCACCCCAATGGAGAAAAGGAGCTCCCAGTGCTGGTGGGCTGGAGCACATGGAAGCTGTGACTGTAATCTTCCCTGCACAGAGCTCTGGCTGCTGATCTCCCAAAGACAGGACACAGCCCCTGTGCATCACAAGTGGTTCAGTCTTGAAATCTGCCTTCCCAGTTGTCCCCATCTCCCTTCCTTCCATTGCTAAAATGCTGCTGCAACGTAACATGCTGATTTCAAAAGAGAGCTCCCAAGCTTAACTGATCATGGTGAACAAAGGCATTATTTCTTTTGACTTACCTTGCAGCTTCTCATGCCTCTTCTAGCCCTTAACACCAGACAGACATACCTCTGCTCAGAGCTGGTATGTGCTACTGAAATACAAATAAATGAGCTGGCCACTATGAAGGAAGGAAAGAGTTAGTTTTCCATTCTGAATATTGACTTATTTGACAGCCTGATATATTTGAAATCAATTTTTTGAAATATATTTAAAGGGCTCTCTTTTATAGAGGGACTTTGTTATGACGTGGAAAATTCACAGCTCCCAACATCAAGCCATGGGCGGAGGGAGTCTGGAGTATGAATTAAAAATAATGCGGTTGTTTGCAGAAATTAGTGGCACCGATTTAAATCCACACTCCCCTCCCTCCTCAAATAATCACCCTGTGAACAGAGGTGGTTTATGGAGCCCTCTGGAAAATGTTCCTCATGGCCTCCATTCCAGACCCAAAATAAAACACATCACATCGCAGCAAATACTTCACCAGGGTGCTGCTCTCTCTTCCCCCAACCCACGCCTCCCATTTGTTGCTAATTAAATGAAACAGCAGGTGCTTAGACCACAAGCACAGCAGGGCTGGAGCGAGTGCAGTGATTAAACCCCCCTGGAATGTCTTCTTGGAGAGCTGCAACTTTCCAGGGACCAGACTCTTGGAGGAAAGATGAGATTAGAGGCGAGCGCTGGGTCAGTCTTTGGCTGTGAGCTCCACGATCAGAGGGTGCTTTCGAAGGACGATGGATCACTAGAAACATCAGGTCTCTGGGGAAAGTGCTGGTGCCTCTGTTTTGCCAAGCCACCTTCCCAGCATACTTGCTACAGGGTGCACACAACACAGTGTGCTCTGCCTCTGGGCTGGAGACATCTCCTTTCTCACCCAGTTGAGACCCATCATAACAATGCAGAGCAGCCTCCCCCATACCAAGGCATGTCTGGGCACCTCAAATCTTCAGGCAAAGATTAGCAATGCAGTCCCCAAGGCAGGAAGCCATCCCAGCCTAAGCCTGGGTGAGGCCAGAGAATGGATACATCACAAGCCAGAGTGTCAGAGCTGGCGAGGAGAACTACGGGTTGTGTCTCAACACACGACACACCAGGTCATGCTAATAAGATGTTCCTGGTTGCCACCCAGAGCAAATACCTGCAAACCCAGAGAACAATTCTGTAAGAGGAACTCACTCTTTGGGATGTGTCCTTACACCATGACTCCTGGCACATCCATTTACCTGCTGTGTCTGTGCTGCAATCTCATCCACAGGTACTGCAGGGACACAGCATGGACTGAATCCCCCCCAATTCCTTCACATGAAAAGGAATGATCCTTGCTGCCACCAATGCCATCAGCAAGTTTCACCTCCTGAGACCAGAGATCAGGCAAAAGAAAAGGCAAATGCTATTCTGTTATTGACAGGGGATACACAATGCTGTAAGACATGGACAGGCATGGAGCAAGGGGCATTTAGGGGCAGCCAGAGCTGAGCAGCTCTCCCTACATCCTGCTCTGGGGCCTCCTTGTTTTGCCCCAGTGAAGTCTTTCCCCTGCTCACCATGCACTCCATCCACAGCCATGTCTCCCTCCCATCCCAGTATGCCAGTCTCACTCAGGTGACTTCCCATGGAGACAAGCTGGGATAACTGTAATCACCCAAAAGCCACCAGTGCATCCTAACTCAGGAGGACCCTAAACCAGTTACCATCTGGGATAACATGGTACAAGCTTGGAAATAAACTCCTCATCCCTTCTACAAATTCCATTTCTGACCACGAGACTCCATGGGACCAGGACATAATCCCAAGAACGAAAAGCACTATTTATATTTCTGCTGAGCACTTCACTTCTCTTTGGTCACTCTGCTGATGTTTCACTTCTTCACCAAACCCTGTCAGAAATGTCTGGGGGCTCAGGGGGAGGAGAGGGAATGTGGTCATTACGGTCTGGCTTAGCTACTGTAATACAGCTAACATTTGGCTGTGTTAAAAACACTCCAAGCCAAAGACTTCCAAGCATTTTACAAACATTAATGAATAAACTTTCTCCAGGAGAGCTGATTATAGCCCCCATTTTATGGGTGGATATTTCCAGATAACCTTCTTGCCGCACCAGAAGTTCCCCCCTCCTTCTTCCACTCCGCAGACTCCGAGCTCCTAATTACACAAAAAACATTTCCACGTTAAGGCAATGAAATATATTTTGACCTAAGAGTGGAACAGGATTCAGCATGAGGTTTCCTAATAACAACAGGCAGGAACCGACAGCCCTAGTGCTCCTGCAGCTCACAGCACACCCTTGCTCAGCTGTATAATCCAGGGCTCTCCCACACCCAGAACGAACCCGAAACTTTGTAGGGCTCCTCTCTACCTTGGAAGGACCTTTTGAAAACTTCCCCTTTACATAAGGATGACCAGGGACCACCTTCATGGAGCACACCACTTGCTCCATCTGCCTTATTCCCAGAATCCAATGGCAAATGAATCTCTACCACCTCCTGAAGCACCAAATGCTAAATCCTACCCTTATGTGCAAGCAACCGACACCCTCTAACCCTCAGCACAGTAATACAAAGAGGGTTGCACGTGGCAACAGAGGCTTTTGCAAAGCTGCACCAACAGTTACCAACACACCAAAAACTACCAGACAACCTGGACT
Organism: Corvus brachyrhynchos; assembly: GCF_000691975.1. Classification (NCBI taxonomy): domain Eukaryota; kingdom Metazoa; phylum Chordata; class Aves; order Passeriformes; family Corvidae; genus Corvus; species Corvus brachyrhynchos. The sequence continues at coordinate 9,127,508 of NW_008236478.1, forward strand.
TGTTACAAAGACACAGGTGTTCATCATGTGCCATCCCACAACACATTTTCTTCACCAGGAAAACACATAGCAGTTTTGTTCAAGCAGCAGCACGTCACTGTAGTGACCAGGAAAAGCCTGGACCTGGATTTCAAAGATCCCCAGACAACAGACAGGCCACAACATCCCAATTCACTGCGCTGTCAAAAGCCAGAGATTAGCCAGATAAAAAGAAATGTCTGTGAAATAATTTTTTGGTCCAGGTGGATAAGGTGTATTCCCTTCTAAGACAAAACTTCAATCATTAAACTCATCCTAGCCCTTCGAAAGAATTTTTTCCCTACTATCATTTTACTTAGTCCTTTTCTAGTTTGCTTTCTAATTTCTTCCCACTTGGCATTTTCCCCTCTTTTTCACAGTGTTTTCGTGGTTTGTCCTTCACCTCTCTCAAAACATCTGGCTGAAGGGAGCAGCTCAGCAAGTCTCACTGGTTTTCTTAACACACCCTTTAAAAAACAAATGCATCAAGACCCAGCCACATGGCTCTGATGTAACCTCTGTTTGCAAAAGCACCACTAAATCGATTAGGATCTGCCCTTGACTGACCTGGTGAATCAGAGGCACCCCTGGATCAACACTGATGCCTCAAGAATGGCTTTACTAAAGAGCTCTGCTTGTACTGTAGTATTATAGAAATTATCTTAAACACACTGGGATGCTTTCCTGAGTCTCTGCTTAGTCCTTTGTGAGCTCGTTCACAGCTCCTGCCATCAAGAACTTGTCAGCAACTTGTTGAAGTGGGAACCTCCTCACTGGACTGCAACTCCCTGCTCTGCTGCCTTTGCACCCTCACAGGGTCCCAGATGGGATAGCTTAAAAAAACTTCAGCTATGGGCACTTGTGTAGGTAAGTGGCCAGTGGCAGTTGTGGACTCAGGAGGCTGCCAGGGCAATGCCAAAGGATCTGATGTGCTATGAGAGTTCAAGCCCTCCCTTTCCTGCACAGATCTGACAGACCAGAACTCTCCTTTTAAATGGAAAAGCAAAAGATGCAGAGCAAAGCCCTCAGCCTGGCTGAATGCTGTTCTAACAGGGCACCCAGGAAGGAGTGTGCACAAAGCTGAGCTTCCTCCAGAGCATCACTATTCCCGCTTTTTGCGTGACTTCACCATGTGTCTGCTCAGTTCTGTGGGTTTTACTGCCCTGACCACTCCACTTCAATGCTTCCCCTGAAGGGAGAGAAGTGGAAATTGCAAAAGACAGTTTTGCAGTGGGAACAAACTTGCATTTGCACGAGACATGAAACTGTTCTGGTTGCAGAAAAGAAGAACCATGCTGTGACTGGAGGCAAGGAGGAAGGGAATAGGGGCAAACAAATTCCCTACTTCACGCTCCATACATTGATTATGAAAAGATCAGTCATTCAGATGCTATGGGGAAGAAGCAAATAGCACCCAGTGCTCATAAATCAGGCTGGGGTGAGCCTGATCAGGAGCCTTTCCTATGGCAGGCAGGACAGTCCACAGTGGAAGAGACGCCAGTTGATGCTCTTCTGTGTCCTGTAAGCAAACCATGGTGTGACAGGACCAAGACCTACTGCTCCTTCCAGACAGGGCCTTCCCACATCTGAGCCTGTCAGAGCAGAAAGCCGGGAGGGGTGAGGTGACATGGAAAAGAGCCCTGACAGAACCCTGCATAAACTTTCCATTATGGCTGGGCAATTTTCTATTTGCACTTAAATGCAATAATGTAAATAAACTCCCCGTAACCCTTCCAGGGCTATTTAGGACATTTGCAAAAACAACCAGCTCCTCTCATCACGAGCCAAGGGATGCGAACACAACAGGCACTTCTCATCTTGGTCTCCGCACACTTAATGAAAGTGAAGGATTGTGTTCCCTGCACAAAAGTGGAATTGTGTTTCAGGGCTGGGGGTGTGAACTCCATGCAATTTTCCGGCAGTATAAATAATTGAAAGCTGGGTACGATTAGGGGAGAGCGACAACGTAGTGGAGGGGGTGGAATTGTCATGCCTGAACTTTTGGGGCTTGGGTGCTTTGGGGAAAAAAAGGCCATGGAAAAATCCTGCCAAGGAATTTAATTTTCACACAGATATTCCAGGAAAAAAAAAAAAAAAAAAAAAAAAAGGCTGATCTTAATATCTGGTAAGAGGAAATATGCTAATAAAGTGGCACTTGGAGAATTTGCTGCCTGTGTGAGGCCAGCAGCTCCAGAGCTGTAGCTGTGGCTGGGGCCGGTCCCACAGCCAAACCGCACTCCCATGTTTTATTGTTCCAGCAAACAAAACCTGGAACAAGGGTAACAAACAAGTGGGCTGCTCCCAAGGCTGAGCTTTAAGTCCTGCTGTGGAGATCTATGATGAGAGCTCCCAACACCAAAATACTAGAGATGGAGGAGGGGTAAAATGGGAGGTATACATTGAGCCTTACACACTCCAATGAAGAAAAGCTTTCAGCCCAGTTTTTACTATGATTCGGCATAAACCCTTGTATGAGATACTGTCCAGGCACAAAACCAGCAGGTCTGGGCCCCATACTAGATTCAGAATTTTTGGCAATTTCAGGAATGTTTTTAGATTTCCATTAGCACCACAACCTTGCAGGGACTCATGCTCCTGATACATTGGATTTTTAACATGTAAAGCAACCAACACCTATGAAAATAAGTCTGAGTACTCCAGATCTGATGTAAGTCACTTCAGTTCATTAGGAAGAACTTGTTGCTTTTCCTCTCTGTGGCTGTATCCAGGAAAGGCCTTCCTATAATACAGGGTCTCCAACATCCTCACAGCCTCCAAGCCAGCAAGCAATAAGGGGGGGATGTAGGTACTGCTGGTAAGAACAACTTACACAAACCAAAACTCCAGAAAGCAAGGGAATAATTCCAGAACATAACACTTTTGACCGATTTCACTGTGTTCTGCGCCTGCTAGAGGCAGACCATATACAGCTAAAAGGACACAGCTAAGAAATCAACAACCTCTTTGTGATGCTCCCAATATTTCTTAAAAAAAACCCAAACCAACAAAACTCATTTGCCTAATTACACATAGAGCCCAGACCACCAAGAGACTGGCATGGGTATCATCTCTGTTCTTGCCTTGCTGCTGTCACACCCTGAGGAGTTGGCTAAGCCACCACCTCACTTTCTAAGGTCACCCATGTCCTGGCCAGAGAGGTGGATTGGTGCTGAGCAGCAAATATTGCCCTGTAGCCACCCTGCAGGAGATTTCCATGCTGCAGCATAAGGGCAATATTCAAGTGTCAGCTTTATGCTCCAACAGAAACCAAGTGAAACAGTACAAAGGGGAGGGTTCCCATAGGCTGGGTCACCTTCTCAACCACGGGTTCTTTGCCATGGTCATATTCAATGCACCTCTGTTGTAGCTGCACAGGCACTTTGCCATTTCCTCATCGTGTCCCTCATCTTTGTCTGACGTGTAAAGTCTCTTTTAAAAACAAATACTGGAAGCTGAACAGATTGTTTTGCCAAGCAAACATTTAAATAATGATGGAAATAAGAATTATAAACAATTCCATTTATTCACTGAACACAAAGATACTGCCCCAAGCCAGCTGGTATCCTAAGGCACTAGGGGCTAGAAGGACAAATGGTATTTAGATACCTTTTAAATCAGTGGAGACAACCATTCTCAGCTCAATAACCATGTCAGCTACTCATTTTCTCCCAGGGGCATCTCATTTCCCCTGGGAAGGCCTGTTACAAGCTTGCTGCTGTTTTTCTGAGAGCAGGCATTTAGGGGTCTCTCCTACTAAAAGCCAAGTCTTGAAAGTATGGCTGCACCAGGAGCTCCAGCACAGCTGCCGAAACACAGGAGGCACAGTCAACCCTCACAGACAGCGGTGCAGGGCTCCTCCTAGAAATATGTTTCTCTGCATCCCCTGTAAACCTTGCACTGCCAGCCTCTCCACTCACTGTCTGGGATAACAGCAGCAAACAACTGGCCCGTGTTTACGCAGAAGAAAGGATGTGCCATTTCTCCCCAAGGAGCCAGCACTGACCTTTGGGAACAGATGTGTTGACAGACCCATGTTCAGATTTCCTCTGAATTTTCCCAGTCTTGTTTCAGTTTCAATAATGCTCTTAAAGAAGCTGTTTATAAATGAAACCCTACAGCTCTTGCAGTAACTCCATCCCCCCGGTTCCAAGATTATCAGGGATGTCCCTGAAGCCAAGTACTGGGTCTGAACCTCATGGGTCAGATATGGAGCCAGGCCCCTGGTCTGGAGGAGCATTTCAGAGCAGCTTTCAACATTTACAGCAGGGCCAGGATGCTGAAGCCCAGCATCCTGCACCGAGGGAATGGGAACAGAAAACTTGATCCTTGCAACCCAGCCCATCCCAGCCAAGGCCAGCACAGCCCAGAGCAGAGGGAGGCACATGCAGAGCCCAGCAGCAGAACCCAGCTTCACTGTGCACTTGCACCATAGCCTGATGTACTGATCTCTGCCATGCTGTTCCTCCCCTGCCTGACTCAACCCCACCTTCTCTTCCAGCTTTCCTGCCCGTCTCCTTACGCACCCTCAGATGTGCACACGCAGCCCAACAGAAACACTCCCTGAGCTCGTCAAAGGCTGGGAATCCTTTCAATACAAACCTCCCACGCCGTGAGAGGGGCAAGCTGCATCTCGCGCCGAGCCACAGCAGCAGCCCTCCTTCCCTCCCTTCCCACAGTGCCAGCCAGGGGCTCTGCACAGGGTGGCACCTACAGAAGAGAGGGTCGCCCATTGCAGAGTGACCCTGCTGCTCTGCATGGCTGGGAAGACCAGTGGGTGACTCTGCTCATCCTGCTAAAGAGGCCTGGTGGGTTGAGGGTTAGGAGTCAACATTTGCAAACACAGGAGAACGCTTGCCCCGTTGCTTTCTTACCTATGCTCTTCATCACTGATAAACTTAGTGCATGCTTGGACTTGTCCATTCACCACTCCTGCAGAGCTAAATGCATGAAGAACGTGAAATACCAGAGGCCCTACAAAAATGCTCAGTAATGAGTTAGACTGCACTGGACCACCAGAATTAGGGCTGTGGGTCTTCACTTGGGCAATTAACCCAAACTAACTACTGGAGTGAATATACACAATTCCATCAGAATCACAGAATTCCCTCTTTGCTCTGCCCCAGAAAGCCTGCATGCCAAAGCCACCAGGTCCTGTTTCAAATCATAGTGACCCAGTGAAATCCAGGGTACTCAGGCACATGGCGCAGTTACAACCAAACTGGGAATGAGAGTGGACATTACACTATTTGATACAGCTTGGGGAATGGAGAAAGGGATGTTGTTATAGTATAGTGTAGCAGGAGAATGACTGATAACAGCAACATTCATGTGAACTCCAGTCTGAGTAAGAAAAGCAGAGATACGGACTGCAATTACTAGTTTTTATACTACCATTTTTGTTTAATGTCATCTTCAACGTTCAGTTACTCCATTATAGCACTATAAACAATCAGGATGACCCTAGCAACAACAAATGAAGCTCTTGATGTTTTATCATCAGGATGAAAACTCCTTACATGACTTTCCTCTTCCTAATAAAATTCTTGATAGTCTTTACCTTTTAATGTTCTAATTGGCTGCTAGTGAGTTCCTCTTTCTGTGCCACTTTGAAGAAAACCTCCTTAGATCAGCAAACTATGTTGGGCAGATAATATTTTGCTGATACACAAAGCTAGTGCTTGAACAGAGCCTTGTTTATTTGCCTTTTCAAAATTGTGACATTTCAGACATCTCCTTGCAGCCAAACTGCCTGTGTGTGTCATTGTGTGGAGAGACTGAGATCTGCCTACCTAACATTCCTGCCACGGCTCCAGCGGGGATGTCGTTCGCCTCTCGCGCAGCCAAACACCCACCGTGGGATGGTGGCATGCTGCTAAATCCGCTGCTGTGTTTTGCCTTGGAGAAAGCTGCATTTCACCTGTTGTGAGGAAGGATCCTCCCCCAGCTCCACACACAGAGACCCAGCCATCGTCATGGAACAGAGGGGTTGGTCCCTCTGCTGAGGTGTTGGTCCTGTTCATGCTCTGACTGCAGGCACTGAGTCAGACCAGGACACTTGGAGTCACTGGATAGAATGCAGCAGATGACCACTGGTGATTGAAGCTGAGAGACCAGGCGTGGATCCTTGGTCCCATTTTCCCTGCTCACTTTGCTGGGGAGGGGATTTCTTAGCAGTGGGACCAGCACCCAGCTGGGGTCATAATAGCTGTAAAAAGCCCAAGGTGGTACTGAGCAACTGCAAGGATTATATGGGGAGAGGAGAAAGATCCATCCTTCATTCTTGCCAGCTGCAAACTTTGTGGTTGCTTTCCAGCCCAGCATGGCCACTGGGAGGGTGAGAGCTGGATGCATCCCCACACTTCTTCACCTTATGCTTTGGGCAATTCTGGACACACTCAACTACAAATCCCCATCCTGCTAACAACCCCCAAAAGCATTTTCCAGTAAGAAAAACACAGGCCTTACATCTGTAGATGTCTTTTACTGCACAGTGGAAATGCCAGGAGTTATCCCTGCTATCCTAATAAAACAGTGTCCTTTCTCTGCTCCTTTGGAGACAACAGGAGCATTATTGAACTATCACCTCAGGACAGAGTCTGCAACCACCAGCAGCAAATCCATCAGTTATGACAGGAGACCTCAAACAGCATCCAGGGAACGTGCCCCAGTGAGCCACCAGCCTGTCACAAGGGTCAGCACTACCCACAGGTGATGTTCACATGACTCTCCCCATGCTCCTCTGTTCTGCACTACAGGCAAGTGCAAGAAAACAACATTCAAAATACTACATTAGGAGATAGCTTTGACCCCACATGGTGCTCAGGTGCAAATGTCTCTCCAGGGTGAAAGACAATAGATAATTGGATTTGACAAGCAATTTATAGTAATGCTTTCATCTATGCAGAGTTAATTCAATCTTTTCAATCCTATTTACTGAAACATTGGCACCCACATGTATTCTGCTGCCATCATTTGACCTATGCTCAGGAGCAGATGTGACTTGGTTGCACAATTAAATGATGCAGCAATGCCCTAATTTAATTTTAAACCTGTGTTTACAGATATCCAGCCCTCAGTGAAGCAGCACAGGGCTGACACTTGGCTTGCTGCTTTGGATTCTGTTTGCTGTACTTCTCACATCTTTGAGGGGCAAACAAATCCTATGGTATGACCAGCCTTACTGCCCTATTCCTCAACTTAAAAACAACCTGATTCCCAATTCGAGCATATCCACTGCTGAAATAGCACAGCCAAACTCTCCTGGGATTCGAATCCTTGGGACAGAGGAGCCTCTTACCACCTGCAGTGCCTAATAGAATTTGCAAAGAAGTATTTTAAAAAATGCAGTTTCTACTAATGCTGCAGCTCTCAAAACCACTGAGCCACTTCCCACAGAGACAGCTGTTTGGGGAAGGGTGGGCTCTTTTTTAAAGAAACATGAAAATGGAGTAGTGAAATTAATTATCTGTATTCCTCCCTCCTTGCTCCTGGGCAGCCCCCTGGGTTTCCCCATGGGTCGTATCCAGTCTCACTGTCAACGCCAGGCACTGCAGCCCTGATTAAGTCATTACAAGTCAGCCCTTGTTCCTCCACTTCCAGTCAAGAGCAAATGAGACACATGCAGGCTTTGGAAGCCCTGAAGTGCAGCTCTGTCGTTGACACAGCAGGGCGAGTGGAGTTGGCAGAGACCTGTGGACTCCAGCTGTTATGGACATGAGTGGTGCCCATGAGCTGCCTGAGCGTTACTCCCTAAGCATTTGCTTGGTTTTCTCCTGGAATGTCCACATGGGCATAAGCAGGGACATTAACAAAGTAGATTGACTATGCTAAGACCACCTTACCATGCATGGTATCAGATTGCAAACCCCACATTCAACCAGTGCTAAGTTAGAATTTCAAGCTTCCAGCAAAAATCTGGAAAGTGCAAGTCATCCCAAGATCTGGAGCAAATTCCTCTTTGAGCAAGAATCTCTGCACATCAAGCCATAGGTTTCCCAAAATGCAAGGGTTACCCAAAGTGCCACTAAGCATTCATTTGCTTTTCCAACTCTCTTTGCAAGCCTCATTAAAGCTGGAAATACAAATTTCAATTCAAGACCCAAAGCAGTTTTCTTTGCCTCACCTAACAGATGCTCAGGCATAATCAAAAACCCAGAAAGAGTAATAGGAAGGAAAAAAAAAATCACCTATCACCTCTGGGAATCTAAAAGCACATTACGGCTGCCTGAGCACACAGGGCCTTGTCCCCATATCACAGCTGGGAAACAGATGGACACAGTGACATAGTACAGGAACGTGGCAGGACCGTAGAAATCTCAAATGAAGACCTCAGTTTCTGTAACCCTTCATCTCATGCTGCAAGAGCTAAAGAGGCTGTTGGAGAGGGCTGACACTGCCCGTGCAGTGTTGGCCCTGAAAGAGATCTCTGGGAGAGAAAAGGGTTAAAGAAGGGAATTTTGTTACTTTCTTGTCGTATTTTCTCGTGGGGGGAGAAGCGTCATGCAAGCGGGAGTTTTGCACTGGCTAGGCCCCTTTGCACTTATCAATGGGACCTTTCAGGACTCACTCCCTGATTGAGACATCATTTCCTGTCCAACACACTAACCCCATTGATAACTCCACACTTGATGGGAACTTTTCAAACCTACCAGGAAAGGCCGGGAGACCCAGAACAACATATACATGAAAACAGAACTGTGGCGAAAAGAAAAAGAAGAGAGAAAAAGAAAGAAACAGTTTTGGCCACAATTCGCATGCTGACAACAAATGTTTGTGACTAGGGAGCTGTGCATCTTTAGCAGGTACAGCAGACACAGAGAAGATGCTGACATACTCTTACAGTAGTGGGACTGGCAGGCCTGGCACTTCAGCCCAGTAAGAAGTAGAGATGAGCACAAGAGGAAGCTTAAGAACATCCCTCTCTGGTGTTCCGGCCACACAGCAAACAGACATTAGGACTGGCTGTAGAAATGGTCACGTTTCACCTGAAAGGCCAGGGGCCACAATAACTGATACAGCTTACAAAACAGCCTAGAGACTTCAGGCTTCCAAGTACCAGAATTGAAACATAAAGGGGAGGAAAGATGAAACCAGAGCTCTTTAAGATACTTCAAACAAGAACCTGTTTTTTCGTAATTTAACATGTGAAAAGGCTCAGTGTTACTTTTCAGGACACAGCGCAGTCAGCTACATCCTCCACACTGACTGTGAGGACTCACTTGATATTGTAACCTCAGCCCAGCTCCAAACACAAGCTCCAGCCCAAAAATCAACATTTTCCCCAAAGTTCAAGAGTCTCTCAAACCACAGCTTTTATTTTTACCCCAGCCAATTACAGTTTTGCTGCCTAGGACGCTACAATGATACAAAAGTATCAGTGAATCTGGATTATTGCCAAACAGAACACCAGCCCCAAAGCCCCCCCTACCCATGCAGGTGCCTGGGAGCACTACCAGAAATGAAGCAGCTGATTTCCTGGTTTCAGACTTTGGTCAGCAGCTATCCAGCAAGAAAGCTTTTGATGATATCTAAATATACAGGCACAGAATAGAGCAAAGGAGCTCTACAAAACAGCAGGAGCCAGGACACTGGCTGGCTAGGTAGGTGGTTAGGAGGAGACCCTGGAAGGTTTCCACTGCAATCTCCATTACTGAACTGCTGTGGAAGTGTGCAAGAGCTCTGTTGTTTTCAGTTACTCGGGTAAGTAGTTTCTGGAGGCCCAAAATGTAGCGCTCTCTCTGTTTCAAGTGCATCTGAAGTATGTAAAATTAGATCCCCTCTTCAATAGGAGCCATTCATGAAAATGTCAGCTTTAAATGTCTTTACAGTGCACGTTACTCACTGTGAGCATACCACCCACTTATCTTATACCCTACAAGGGCAGAGTCTGAAAGTTTCAAGATCATGACATGTAACAGACCAAACAAGCACAAAGCTTTATTTAAAGGCACTATTAACCCAGCTGGAAACATGACTAGAAGCATGAGTAGAAATAATATTTTATGTTAGACAGGACAGGCTTACCTGCAGGTCAAAGAACTTGCTGTATCTCCGGTAGATGATCTGGGAAGTCAGGTCAGACCATGTTACATTGATGATATAGACCTGTTCAGGGAAAAGAAAACACAAATCAGCCTGGGCCACGAAGCACAGGATACATCCAAAGGCTGAACACTCAACCTAGGTTAATTTCAGATCTCACTGGCTGTTCCTGCACACAGTGAGGAACATAGCCCTGGGTGCAGGACTAGCCTAAATCAAAGTCTGTTGCAGCCTTCAGCAGAAGTCTCAGGAGAGTACTCAGTGCTCTCCCACATTTCCCCATCAGCAGCTCCCACCAACTTTGCTCTGCCTGCGATAAAAGCTCTAATTGAGTGACGCCACATTTTCTGGTCTGTGGTAGCACACCCTGCTTTCTATCCTCTTTGGATGGTCCCAGGGCTGGCTGCAGGCATGGCCAGGAGAGCTATTCCACCCCTAAAGCAACAGCTCATTGTGGGGTGCTGATCTCCAACCCCATGCTCCAGGGTGTCTTTGTATATGGAGATGTGGCTGTCACCCTTCCCAAGCAAGGAGTGGCTCTGGTTCAACAGGAAATTCAAAGGAAACGCAGTTCCACAGGTGTTGTGGAATCACAGCCATGCAATACAGTTGCTTACTCACACCCATACATGTGTGGCAGAAATCAAACCCTGTCACAGCACACAGCTCTTGCTGAGTCACATCGGACCACTCGGCACCTTTGGCACCCACTGGAAGGTGATGTAAATCCAGACAGTGAGAGCAACACTGCTTCCTGACATTGATGGAAACAGCAACAGAAGCCCAGAATAAGCCCAGGATTTCCCTGGTCCAACCCTAGTCCATACCCAAAACAATCATCTTACAGAAACACCGTTTTGCCAGAAGATGTGATAAAAAATGATTCGCACGCACATGCACACGAACTTGTACATATACATTTTTATATATATACACACACATACACAAAACACAAAAATGTTTCCTTTTGACCCTGCTACCTCCAAAACACTTTTTTTCTCAAGTTAAAAATGCGCTAGGTTCTTCTCTCTGATACATTTGCCCTCAGGCCAGTGCTGGTCCTGCTGCCTTGATGACAGATACGCAACAAGACTTCAGCAAACACAGGATGGAGCTATCAAGGGTTACCATGTAACATCAATATAATGGAAATCACAGCTAGGACAGCTCCTGGGCCTTTAAAGCCATTTCCAGGTTTCACATATGGAGTGAGATAACAATCTGGCAGAGGAAACAGGAAAGCATTCCTCCTCCCTCAGCCACAACACTGCAGCAGGAGCTCTCCCTTTAGTCATGGATGCAGAAGTGAAGCTCTCTGTCTCCAGCAGTGGGGGATGGATAACACAACATCAGCTTCTTCTCCATCTCCCCCAAGACACCAGACCATCTTCCAAGCTGCTCATCCAATTGCTTCTGTATTTTTACCAATAAAATTTATTGCATGAAAATCCCTAGAGGGGTGTTGAATATTGGGCTTAACAACACTTTTCCAAGGACCACCAATGGATTTTTTTTTTCTTCTTTCCCAGTAGGAGAGGTGTCTTGCCAGAAACCACAGAGATCCTGCAGCCATACTTTCCTCTCTGCTTGTTACAACCACATTCAGTCCCCAAGGCAATCTGCTTCCCATCTCCTGCAGCACAGTTTCATGGCATTCAAGAACTGGAGATGCTGAGCACAGGCTGTTAAGGAGATCTGGGGCCTTTCTCATGATTGTATCAAACATATCTGCTCTTCCCACCAGGGCAGAGACCATTGAGTCTGGCAAAGGGAAGACAAAGTCCAGGGGTAAGAGCATGACTCTCAGCAAAGCCAGGTTACTCCTCTGCATCTCATAATTCTCCTGGAAAACCAAACAACCCAAGCACCCTCCTGCAATGCCCATACACACCAGGGTGACACCAGCACTGCTCTGCTTCATGGAGGGGAGATAAGACTGCGTAACATGAAGATTTCAGCTCCCCTTTAAAGATTTTACCCACGCAGTCAAGGCAGAGGAGTCAGAGCCTGGGAAGGAAGCTGCTCTTGCCAATTTTCAGGCCAGCCACACTACACTGAAGAATATTTTTCCATGTGTTTGTTGTGGGAAAAAAAAAAGTTTGTAGCTTCACTCTGAGCTAATTCACACACAAATATTTCTACTCATTCTCTATCCAACAGCTACTTTCAGATGGAAAACCCATTCGATTAAAAACAGATCATGACAGATGGGAGCTGAATAGGATCCAAAAGCAACTTCAGATACTGTAATTCTGGCCCTGATTTCTCACAAAGGGAATGAGACAGGAGGAGAAACATATTGCACATGCAAATAAAATTATAATTTTTCTCTCATTATACATATTTTCTTCAGAATCTAGAAACAAAACACATATGCCACAGACATCCAGGCACTTTGAATTTCATGGCACTTCAGGCTCCTCCATGCTACTCTTCAGAACCCACAAAAAATGTGAGTTCCTGCAATTTTTAACAGCCTACAAGTTTGCTTGATCAAAATCTAACCCAGGCAGGATCAATCCTGCTTCAGTTTGGTGGTGCAGTAAGTGGCACAACACCTCCATTACAAAAGAAGGGTCAGAGTTGGGTGCACAGGGATATTCTGGGGAAGAGGTTGGATTTATTTGGTGCAGGGAACAGGTGTAGGAGCAGCACCCCACTGCATGGTGCAGATACATCCCCAGATCTGAAATTCAGGCTCTGTGGAAATGAAGCTACCACTGACTTCAGGCAAGCCAGGATTTTGCCGCACATTTAGGACAGCAATTAAATCTTTTTGAGCCTAAGGTCTCCTCAAGCTCAGCAAGTGATGGATGGGGCAGCATGCAGATACACTGACTTCTATTTCATGGAAAGATTACAGAAGCAGCAGAAGCAAGAAAAGCCTTTAATCATAACCTGGTACTATGTGAAGTGAGAAACCAGTGGGCTCAAAATCTGCTTGGTAGGAGACAGGTGCAAAGCCTAAAACAGCTATTGATCTTTTTTGCTTGTTTGCCCTGCTTAAATTGCTTCTCAAAAGCCACCATTTAAAATAATGGGATATAACTGTTCAGTTGAAGATTCATAAAATGCCAGATTATAAACGCAAGGTCTAGAGGTTTCAAAAGCCTTAGATATCACATTTCTTTCCCTCAGAGATCTGAGTTTGGGAAGTTACTCACTTCTGCTGCCTTGGTCAGACCCATAACCTTTTCATGAGCAGTGAACATTACATCAGCTTACCTCACCATTTTTTTTTCTCAGACCTTAAAATGGGTTGCTGTGAAAGTGATCTACAATATCCCAAGAGAGAAGGAGAAAAGCAGTCCTGGGGGAGCCCAGGGTCATGCAAATGCAACAGGACAAGGAGGCAGCAGGAAATACTGGATAAATAGGGAGAGTCATCCCACGCTCAAACACCCAGCAGAGCCAGCGTCGCTCTCACAGCCGCCTGCAGAGCCAGGGGAAGGCTTTCTGTGGCATCCAACAACTCCCCAAAACTGAGCCACACAAGCCACCACTCCAACATGCAGCTGGTCCTGCCCACGAGAGAGTCCCAGCTCCTCGGCACATTCTGTCTTGATAAAAGAAGATAAAATCAAAGTACCTTACATGTCTTGGAGCAAGCTCTTTCATGTAAGTATAGTGTTTTCCTACACACAACTGAACTGTAATCAAGATTCCAAATTACTACAGTAATTAATTACTAAAGGCAAAGACATCTGCTTTATGTGTCTGCCATGTTTATTACCATAAAGGAGTCAAAACAGAGATGCTATTCAAATGCTTCACCTTAAAAATCCTTAACAAAAGGTCCTTAACAATGAACGAAAATTGAAGTACAAATGACAAACAACTCACTGCACAATCACTGGGTGCTCCAGCCACTAAGAATGTTCAAGTTTTAATTTCCCAAGTCCAGTCTTTTTTTGGTCTATTGTTATATTTTAAAGTAAGTCCTTCTTCAGAGAAACAAGAAGCAGGCCTTTAAAGACTGCAGAATATTAATCAGGAACTGAGCTTGATAAGGAGTTCTTAATATTCATGGCTTTGAAAGAAGGTGCAGGGTGCCAGGGGGATTTTATCAGCTACTAATTATTGTTTAATTCTAGCTCTGGGAAACTTCTACTTAACCCACCACAGAGCAGAGAATTTATTGTAAACTGAAGTCATTGCTCTCCCTTTACTGCCTACACTAGCAACGAGGAGAGATGACTTCCTATTACAAATCACATCCACTCTAACGTCACTGGGCATGACCTTATCATTGACTGTCTTGTTTTCAGTGGAAAATATCCAGTTCTAGCCAGCACAAACCCCAGAGGTAACAAATTCAGGTTATTCTCATGTGACCAATTTTTCAGTTGTTTTTTTAGAGGCTAATGTTTTGTTGTCTACTGCCAGATGAGCTGGAGTGGAAGGCAAATGTCTGAAACCAGTTATCTGATGAGACCACAATAAGAACATACACAAATACAAGAGCTATTGGCAAAGGGAAGATTGAAGAACAGAAACCAGAAATATCCCGGCACACATAAGAGAGGGTGTTGTTGCTTATTACTTTAATAAGTAATTACAGTAAATACCAGCTATTAAGAGAGTTCTATGAATGCAAAAGACAACGCTGTGGTGCAATTTGTATGCAGATACCATCACGATATCCCCTTTTATCCTGGAAAACGTCAGCTTCTTCAAAGACTCCTATTAAAGTGTTGAATGTTTGTCCTCCTATGAATCAGGGTTGAGTTGGAAAAGATGCATCTTCTCCCCTGTATTCAGATGCTATCACTGCCTGTGAGCTGGAAGCTTTTCACCAGCACAGCTCAGCATGTGAATGCTCCCTGGTCCCCTTCCATGCAAAGTCAACCCAGCTCCTGCAAGGCTTGCAGCAATTTCAGCTGCTTCATTTACCTGGTGGAGTTTGCATTAAAACAATTCAAACTGCAGCAAAGTCAACATACATCTGTGTTCTAAATTACCAGAGTACAGCCACTGCACCAACTCACTGTTTGCATAACCATTTTAACGTCAAAGATGTGCTGATGAGTACAAATTGGTGCTGGCCCAGATCTGGATTTGAAGTGATAACAGCCTAGAGACAACAATTTTGGTATCCACAAGACCAAAGCAGCAAAGCTGTTCAGCTTCCTGATGCAGTTTGGTTGATTTTAGGTATCTTCTTCCACCCCATAAGACACTGGCACCAGCAGCTGGGGTTTCCCCAGGATGAGGGGCCCCAGTGTCCTCAATTCCTGCCCTATACAAGAGCCAGCATGGCAACAGGAAGAGCAGAATGCTCCAGGAGTAAGCATGGAGAATGTTAAGCCATTCCCCCACACACATCACCTGTGCCTTCACTTGGCTCAGATCACGCCTGACTCTGGATTCAGTGAGCACAGCACGGGCTTCTTGCCCAGCATTCAAAAGGCCCTAAAAAGCACTGTGAGACCTGGGAAATTCCCACAGAGATGAAGTCAGACCCTCAGCCCCAAGCCAGTGGTAAGTCCATCACTGGTACCATGCAATGAGGTCACCTTTCAGCACGATGGTCTCCGAGGTACTGCAGCTCAGCCGGGGCAGGGCCGAGGAAGAGCTATTTTCAAACCCACTCCAGAGCTGTTCTCACTCCAGCATTTTGAAGACTGAGCTGAGAAACAGAGATGAGACTTGGAAGAAACATGAGACCCAGGGAGCCCCAAACAGGAAAGGTCCTTGCAGGGTGGTTGCTGCCAGGGCAGGATGCCTCAGAGCAGTCCCAAGGAGGGGTGACATGGGCTGCACACAGGTGTGGGGTGTCTGGCTTTCTCATGCACCAGATGTGGTTTCATGGACACCCTTCTACCCAGCTCATGTTTCCATTACCAACAGGGAAAATGCAACTGAGAAAAAGCAAAAATGGCCCAGAGGTCTTATGGACAAATGTTGCACATACCTAAGTTTTGGAAGCAAAGCAGAGTTACAGTATGCTGGGAAGGAGCAAACTGAAGCATTTGCCAGTTCTCATCTGTGAGCAGCCACCACACAGGCAACTAAAGCAGGACATGGAAATTTCAGTTTCCATCATAATTTGCAAGCTAATTTACAGTCAAAATAAACATACAAGTGAGGGGAGAGGAAAAAAAACAGGGAGGGGGAATACAGGAGTTTTCCTTTCTTCACTGATTTCTTTTGTGGATCTTGCTTCACATCTAAACTACATTGTAGAAGGATTAATGCTGGATTAATGTTGCTTCTCTTTTCAGCCATATCACACCAAATCTGTTCGGAGTACACAAAAAAATAAACTCATTTCTAACTCCAAATCTAGCTGTACTCTCAAGACTCAAACTGGGTCCATTCTAGTTTAGAAAACCCCACCACTGCTGCAACCTACATGGGCACAGATCTTCCTCCTGGTAGACCAGTAACCAGGGTGAAATCTGTTTCTCTTTGCCAAATCTCAGTACTTAAAAACAAATGAGAATAGCAAACAACTGCCTCAAGCCAGTCAGCAGACATCCCTGGAACACAGAAAGAGGAACTCATTTGAGTATGGAGGCACCTGGCTGGATGATTTTGCTGGTTTCCTAGCTTCAGGGGGACAGACCAGACACAGAACAGGGTTGTGTCTGAAAGAGGAATCCAGCTCGTCGTGTTTACACAGGCAGAATAAGACCATACTTAGCCTCCCATATTTTTCTCATGCACTGATGAGGTTTTAAGGCCCACAGTTCAAACTCTGATTTGATCTCAACTTCACTGCTCAGGTATTTGGCATTTTCCAACTTGAGTTTCTAAACACTGTCTTCAGACCTTCCCAGCATCTTCCTGCTAAGAAGATGCTAAGTTGTCCCACACAATCAGACCAATAAGCCAAAAGCAGAAAAACCTCCCTGCTGTATTTCTTTGCATGGCCATGCAAATGACCATGAGAGGCATAAAAGGTAAAAAGTGGAATCTGCACCCATGATTTGTGGCAGTAACTTGACCAGAGAGCTGCAGAACTGGAACAGCTGGGAGCCCTGCAGCTTGGTTACAAACCACCTCCGAGCCTCTTGCCAGGCTTGTTTGATTACTTCATTTCAGTTCATTCTTGGGGATGTGTGAGCAGAATATGATGTGTCTGATTCTTGCAGACAGGCAGTATCTGTGCTGCATTAGCAGGGTTTTACTTGTTTTTAACTGATATCCTGGGTCATGTCAAAGACCTGTCAAGGCTATCTTAACTCCAGCATACCCAACAGCTACAGCTTATGGAAAGAGAATAAGAAACAGGACTACTAAAGACAGGACTACTAAAGACTGGTCACTTCTCCACTACCACTTGCCAGCTTCTGGAAGCAGATCAGCAGCTTCCCTGCAAGGGGAGGAGACAAAGGAGGTGGACAACATCCACCCATTACATGTACATTGTGCACGAGGGAGAGCGAGCATCTGTGCAGAGCACAATGTGGACTCATATTTCTGTTTCCAGTCTGTCTCCATCTACCTGCATTTACTTTCCACGTGTGATGGAACTATTTGTGAAGCAGAATAACCACAAGACTCAGTTTCTGCCATTTAAGAGTTGACAGATTATTAGAAAACACAACATCTAAGCCTACAGAGCATTAGAATTGTAGAGTGACAAATGTAAAATGAAAACAAGAACATACAGGCTCTCTGTGAAACCGGCCTCCCTCGCGGCCTTCTCAAATACCCTACCTGGGTCCGAAGCAGGCTGTCTAAGGCAAGCAAACAAAAATACTACAGCTGTACTTGAAGGTAAAGACTTTTCAGCTTACTGCCTCTTAAATCTGGATGCCATCTGACTTTTAAACTATTTTAACTCAATGCTTGTGTCCTTCCCCTCAGCAGATGGTTGGTGTTTCATAAGGACCCTAAAATATGAGCATGTCCTGGTGGAAGAAGAGAATCTCCATTGAAAAAAAGAGAATTGGAAAAAGAAACCATCAACAGACAAAACAGACTCCTGAATTTTAAATCCTCCAAGTTTCACAGACCAATTTTGAATACAGGAATTGCATCAATTTCACTGAACTGGTTTTAGAAATTGATACACAACTGAAGTTGCTCTGAAATGAAACCTATCACCCCCGAAGAGTACAGCTTAATGCAGAAATCCTCAGAGCCAGTGCTGGATGGGGAAGTGAGGTGGAGGTGCCTCTACACCAGTAACTTCTCAGCTCCTACATCATCATGTCAGTTGCAAGGAAAAGGATAGACACCAAGGGGAAATGGCACACTCAAAAAATTATTTTCCAGTATGAAATTACTTAATTCCCCTGTCCTTCTTCTCTACACAGGAACAAATCTTAAAAATTGACTCAAAACTGGCTTCAACTGAAATGAGTTTTAACAGGAAAGTACTGAGGCAGATACGAGCATCTTTTAAATCACTGCTTAGTTTATAACACATCTTGCAATCTTCAGCTCTAAGAGATCACTCTGCTGTCATCAGTGATGATGATCATTCAGATGAGGGCAAAGTTTGTATATTAAATCTAATCCTGGTCCAAATGGGTACAACGTGCATCTGGTTTTGACTGCCATTACAGCCTCATTAGACCCTCAGAAGCCAACAGGAAGAGTTTAATTCCCTTTACGGTGCTGGATCAAACCTCACATGAAAGCAAGATTGCTAAAGTATCAGAAGGATGCTGCCAAATCAAAGAGGCTGATGAGAGAAGCAGCTGAATTAATTCTGGCACAAGAAGAATTGACTTGAGGGATGTTCAAAATAGGATGAGTAGAGCTCTGCTCATATTTCAGGCAAAGGGATCTTTGTCATCGAGTGCCCTGGGGCCAGGGATACAGGAATAGCTTGGTCAAATGAGAACTAAGAAAACCCTGCTTGCTACTGTTAAGTGCATCAAGATTGACAAGATACAGAGAGAGAAAAAATACAACCTGGAAACTGCCATTTTCCACTTAACACCAAGTCTCACCCACCTCTGCACCGAGTTATTTGTGCCTGTGGGAGATCTCTTGGAGCACCTTTCTGCTCTGAGAACAAGGGCCCTTCTACACTGTACCAGCAGGCCTGGACTGACGCATTTCCCCAGCTATGGAGCTCATGAACAGTGCTGGAGCATGCACAGCTTGTGGCCACAAGCAGACCCAGCACACCGTGGTACTGCTGAGCCCATTTCACACACGGTCCCAGAGTGGTTTTGCTGTAGCTACAGACCCTCACTTGCACAAATGGCGAGTGCTCGCTGCCCAGTCTGCCTTCCAGTCACAAAGAGGTGTTGTTGCTACAACCCAGCCTCGCTTTTGGCTTCCAACATTCAGGATTCCTGCTCTGCAGCAACACTTGCATGTAGTTTATATTAGCATGCAAATCTTCCGGCTTTGATTTGAAACCTTACGTATGACCCCCAGATGCAGTGTTGGAAAAGCAAAGCAAGGGCCTGGGAAAACGAGCAAAACTCCTCCAGGCCCTTCCAGAACAATGACAAAGCTCTGGGACATTCTAAGTCCAAATAATGGAAATCTCCTGGGATTCTGCCATAGAATAGTGGGATTTTTTTTCTTCTCATTTGGAGTAGAGGGAAACAAAAAGTTCATGTAAACCAAGAGACCCTCAGATTCACAAAGCCAGACCTGAGGGGCACGGTACTTTAAGTGAGAAAAAAGCCAACTCTGAAACAAACTTCTAGTTTCTATCCCCTTTGTGCAACTACATTTTTCATGCATGACTAAAGGATAAAACTTGAGGTGAAATCAACATCAACAGGCAAAGCATTCCAGAACTGCCAGCATAACACGCTGACAGATCATAGAATGGTGTGGATTGGAAGGGACCTTGAAGATCATCTAGGTGCAACCCCCCCTGCCATGGGCAGGGAAACTGTATTTGCATTTTAAATGCAAAATGATAGAAGAGCAACTCAAAAAAGGTGCTATCCTCAAAACATGAACACCATTCAGCAAATGTGCAATGCACATAGATCTTTCATTATACTGTATGACTATATCTATATATATCTATAAAAATATAAAAGAATTAATGTACTTGTTCTGTACAGAACAGTACAGTACTGACAATGTAAAACCAATTCCTGGAAAAAAGGGAACAAATTTCCACAACCTCAGAAAGACGCAATGCTGAAGTCACTGGAAAAATGTCTTTCACTGTAGTGACCTTTGACTTCAGGCTTGAGAGAAATCCATGTTTCTTGTGGGGAGAAGAGTGAAAGAAGAAAATGATTTTGTGTCCTAGTCTTGCAAACAATGTCTGAATTGCACTGCAAAATGCCTAAGAGGCAAACATGGAGCATCCTCCTTATTCCAACCCTCACCCCCCGGCCTTCTGGCCAAACCAGGAAAACTGATGCAAGAGTCCTGTGCAGAACGGATTCCCTCCCGGCAGGGCACGGCACTCAATTAAACACAAAATTACCTTCTTCCTGTGGACCTTCAGGGTTTTCAGGAAGATACTGTGCCAAATCCTCACACCCTCATCACTGCCTCTTTGCTAAGTTGAACTATTGTCTCTGCCCTTTCCTTCCCTCCTACTCTTCTCACAATCATCCTCCTTTTCCCTCCTTTTCCCTCCTTTTCCCACGCTTGGCTTCCTGCCTTCCCACTTGCAGGAACACCCTCTCCCGCCCCAGCTGCGCAGGACCGTCACAGGCAGCGTAGAGCCATCCCTCTCCAACTCAGCAACCTGGGCCACACACAGGCAGAGGGACACCCAGCCGTCCCCAGCAGCTTCCCAAGTGCCTTTATCCATCACAGAGGGAGGAGCGAGCGCTGCTCTGCCCTGCCAGGATGCAGAGATGGGGGAGATGCTTTTGTCAGCCCGGAGCAGTACCGTGCTTGGGGTATTTCTGCTCAAAATGTCACTCCCTTTAAACCCTGCAAATATAAGGATCCAATGGTAGGAAAAGCTGTTTAACTGCTGGGCTCAGGGATGGCTGCTGGACATAGGGATGGCTGCTGGACAGGACAGTCACACTGTCTTACTTCATCCCTAGCTGAGGAATTGGGAGATGAGTCTCCAGGCTGTACTGCAGCCAGAGGACAAAGCTGTCCTATTGACCTGCACTGCCCACCAACCCAAGCTGCTTCTCTGTAGTTTGCACATGGGGTACAAAGCAGATGGGGCCCTAAAAGAATACAAAATTAGGGGAGGTGGTGATTTGCAGCAGTTGTAACCATACTGACAAAGGACCTGATCACCAAATCCAGCCCCCTACCTGGCTCATGGGCTGGCACAAGCCACCACCTGAGCTCCTGCTGTAAGCCTGGACTCTTTCAGTGTAGGGGTGAAGAACACTCACAGGGATTTGCCATCACTCTGAGTTGGGCTTTGTCACTTGCACAGCTTCCCCCCATAAAAAACTCCACTTATTCTCTGGAGACGTGCACTGCTGTTTGGCGATGCAGCTTCTGTCAGAGTTGCCAGGGGTGGCAGTGGCCACACTAATTCCTTCTCGTTTCACAGCTCAGGCACAAGCCTCACATACCCCAGGAGTTACTCATTTTTGGAAGGAGGGTATGTGGCTGTAAGTCAGCATGTGTTCCATTAGAAATAAGCTTTTTAGGGCCATGCCCATATTGTATATTCCATCAAAATCACTAATAAAATATGAATCAGCAAAATGACCATATAAGTTTACATTTCCGTCAAATTCAGGGCTTACAGTACCTTAGAACAATAAACAAATCTCTTCCTTTCACTCCCCAAGCCTGAATGTTCTCCCACTCTTAGCCACTTAAAGGGAATTATGAATGTTGCACAGACAGGAACTCTACTAAATCTGCTTAAGTGTCCACCCAAAGCCCAGAAAGATCACCGTCTGTAACAGCAGGCTTTCAAGAACTAATACAGCTGCACTCAACACATCAGCATCCAGAGACATCAGGAATTTGCTAGGCAGAATTTGGGGAAGAAGTCCTAGTTTTATGCAACCTTATGCTGGGATCTCAAACTGGCCACGGCTACTCATCTCAGATCCTTCTTTAGCTCGGTGGCAAGGGTACACATCCTGCTCTGGAGGCGCCTCTTCCTCTGCCTGCAGGGAGAGACGAATCCAGCCAGACATCCAATGTCTGCAAGGCTGAGGTTAAGGTGGATGTGCAGCAAGGAAAGGCCTACATGGTGCAGAGATGCCCAAATTGACACTGACCTATGTCTCCTCTGTGCTGCAGCACTATCAGTTCATGGTGGCCAACAAAGCAGCTTGGCTGGGTCAGCTCACTCACATGAAGAGCCCCAAATCTTTGCAGGGCACCTGAGCTCTGGCACAGCAGCACTGAGAGTGATGTAACACTTCCACATGCCTGACCCTTTTAAAAAAAACGAGGATTTGACTCCAACCCTCATTCAAAAGATTCAAAGTTTTTAAGCTGGGTCCCCAGAGTGATTCTAAATTCTGATTTATGAAGCGCTAAACAGGAAGGAGCTGGAGGCACCACCGGAATTTACCATGAGGCAGATATGCCAAGCGCAGGGAGAGACAAGCCCTGCAGCCATCTCCATGCAGTCATCTCTGCTCGAGGGCTGAGCCGGCCAGGGGGCAAGCTGAGCCCAAATCACTCACCCTCCGTGTTCAGGGCATGAAGCAGTCGGCTGAATGCCCCAAAATGCACGAGGTGTGAATTACAGCATCTTAACTCACACCCTGAAGTGTCTTATTGCCAAGCTGCTCCGGGCAGAGGTAGGATTTTTTATTTCCAATGTTGTAATTCCCCTGTCTCTTCTCTCTCCCCCACAACCACCCCTCCACTAGAGGTACATCCAAAGAGGATCAAATCTCACCCTCCTCAGCCCTGTGAAATGCAAGCAAAACTAGCAAGACTTGGCCCACTGTGCCTTTTCTTAAGGCTTCAGTAATATTACATTAATACTCTTCAAATATAAACCACTTGTTGCCTTGGAACAACACAAAGATAAATGTAAAATCACCGGATTCACAAATGGGTGCTGTCGGTGGGCTCTGCTGAAAGGGAAAGCATCCTGTGCTCTAGCAGAGTGCCTCCCTTTCCTGCTTCCATGCACCCCTATGTGGCAGGGACAGATGGGCTGCCACGAGGTGCTAAGGAGGGCTTTGGGTTGAGGCCCCCGTTCTCCATGGGCCCAGCTCTGTTTGCAGACTGCTGATGGGAGCTGGCTCTCCACCTGCACATTCACAGGTAAAAATAAATCCTTGCCCACACACCAGCAGATGTAGACTATTAAATGGGAGGGCCTGCCCTCAGCAATTCCACTGGGCCACTAGCTCCAGGATTTGCCCTGGTCTGCCTCGGGAAGAAGAAATGGACATCCCCATGGTGCAGTGACTGGGTGATTCATCACTCCAGGGGCCAGCAGGATAGATTCCAAAGTTAAAAAAAAAAAAAAGAAAATCTGGGGCAGAAATATGCTCACAGGTCAACCAGATTCCCCTGGAAGCAGCAAGCAGGGAGTAAATCTTCCACAAGACATCCCAAATCCTGTCTGACACAGCCACTGTGGCTGCCCTCATTTGAGGGAAGGGACAAAGTCAGACAAAATGATGGCAGGAGCTCTACCAGACGAGAAAGCCACAGGCTTGGGTGCCAGAGAGACACCACTAGGCTCCCACAGTCTCTCCTCTCTGTTAACCATCCAAATTGTTCCTGAGAGTAAGAGAAGGCGGCCAGTTGGAGAACAGACTGGTAGTTTTAGTGGAGAATAACCATCAGCCCTGAGACATGGCTGACCACAGGGCAAAACCACAGCCCCATCAGCATTCTCCAGGAGTGTCTCAGCAAGCCCAGGACCGCCCTGGATGGGATAGGCAAGAGTGCAACATGGGCTGCAGGGCTGTGTCCCACACTGTGCTCCAATGGACACATTTCTGCTTCCCCAGCTGCCTGTGAGGCTTCTCCACCAGCAACACAAAGACAGCCAAAAAGTTCCTCAAGGCTTGTGAACAAAGAGCATACTTCACTTGATGGCAAGATTTTTCCTGTTCTTCATGGTCACAAAAAATCCCTTTTCTGAACACTGTGATGAGTGATTAGCTTTGGTCCCATGGATAAATGTCATCTCCTCAGGAGAGGAAATCTTCCTAGAAACTGTAGGGCAGAGACTCTGGAGATCACAAAAGCAATTCCTTGGAGACTCAGCTTGACAAGGCACTGAAGGAGATGGTACACTACAAGAAAGGACCATAATTTCAGAGATTTCAATGGGATTTAAGCCTACACTTAACTCTCTTACTGATTTGCAGCCTGTGACTGTCAAGGTCTTCCTCTCTGTCACTTTGTCCAAAAAAGTGACAAATTACGGTGCCTGGACTTCTACAACTGCTGATTTGAGGGCTCTGTGAAAATCCTGACTTGCTGAGTATCATCCTTCTACTATAATTCAGGGCTTTCCCAAAAACACTCCATGCAATTGGTCTACAACCCTGACCAACAATGCTCTTCCAGCCTTGCAGAGATAGGAACCCTCCAGCCCAACATCTCCACAACTCCAGCACACATGAATTGCTCCAATACCCTCATTTCACACATCAGTTACAACCTGCCAACTTTCAGCTGGAGATGACTGAATCCTCTCCATATTGGCTCACTTCTTGCCACAGCTGCAGCAGCCCACACATATTTCCAACCCCTGTTAAACCACACTAGCTGTGGATGCCATATTGCCAGTAGTGCAGCCCAGGGAGGGATCTGAAGCAGCCCCTCCATGGTGGCAAGAAAGCCAAGCCATGACTGCAGTCGCTCAGCAGCCAGGACTCTGTGGAGAAGCTGCCACATGGCTTTGGTCTGTCAAGTGCACTGCCTCTTAGCTTGAAACCATGAAGCCACAGCCAGCAAGCATGTCACCAGCTCCCCAAGTCAGCAAATCACTTCACAGCGAGAAATCACAGAAAACAGAAAAATGTCACACTTCTAGCTGATTAGCCCCATTGCAGTCCTATGGATTTAAGGAGCAGGACAGGCAAAACAGGCTGAAGTTTTTTTCAGGAGTTCAGAGAAATCCCATCTATGGGAAAGGGGTACCAATCCCCATCTGCAGATCTGGCCACTCAAACAGGCACACATGGAAATGCCTGAGAGGCTGACTGGAGACCCAGCTACCTTCTCACTGACATGGGAGCCCTCCTTAGCTCAAAAACTAACTCCAAAATACCACCAAACTACAAACCTCCTTGGCAGGGTAAATTATTGAAGCATTATTTAAAAGTGAGCTCTGAAGTGAGGGAGCTCAGCCAACCCCTGCATCTGGCCACAATATTAAGAGTCAATCCCCCAGTTAACAACCCCAGACTCCATCAAGGTGTGACATTAAAAAACAATCCAAATAATATCCCAGCCATGTCACTTTATTCTTTTTTCCCTTGAAAGGACATCTGGCATGCAAACCTTGGGTTTTCCCCCATCCCAGAAAAACCAACAGCCACATTTTCCAAAGGTCTCTTTTCCCTACCCAGGGAGTGGAAGGGATGCAGTCAGTTAATGCAGGGCTCCTAATGTTTTTCCAGCAAGTTGGTTGGACTCCCATTCCCTTCTCCCATGGAGAAACACAGCTGTTATAATCAGCCTGTAGCTGGGAAGGGGATGGAAATACCGTTCCTGTCACTGCCACATAAAAATCAGCAGCTGACAGTGACAGATTGCAGTGAACCTACAACCCCCTTTAAGAAGGTAAGGCATCTCTCTTATCTCACAAAGAAAAACCCTCCAGAAATAAGTGTCTCAGACTGGACATACCTATCTATAGAAACAGTCTGTAGATCTGTTCCTAAAACTAACTCAAGCAAAGCTTCCTCCACATTCAGGCTCCTGCATGTACCTTTGTGACCCCTTTAGAAAAGCAATTTCAGGACTGCTCTGGTGAAGCAAACACTGATTTCAGTTGTACAGTGTGAGGGATGCAGCTCTTGTGCTCCCAGCAACTGTTCTGTCCTAGCAGGTAACAAACATGGTAACACCGGAAAATACTTGTGCAGCCTCTCCTGTTTTTAGGTTGACACGAGCTGAAATTCTCTTCCAACCTCATGTTCCTGTAATTTTTTCAGTTGCCAAGAAACCATCTTTTCACCAGAAGGAACCATGGAAATGGGCTTGGATACCTAGCACAGCTCCAGCAACCTGACCAAACTTGTCACAGCAAAACCAGGTAGGACTCAGAACACGACAAACAGCATAAAGACTTCAGCTCCTACCCTCGAGTGAGCACAGGGCCAAGGGCCACTGATGCCAGTGGGACTGATGTGAGAACATGGCCTTAAAAAGAACCACAGTGTTTCCAGAGGAAAACTGAATGGAGGCTACACGACTGAAATGGAGCCTTGTTTGGAAGCTCCAATCCAAGAACCAACTCAACCTTGTCACCGGCTCAAATCTAGAGCTGAGGGAAATGGGAGAGGCTTTTCTAACAAAAGAAGAAGAACTCTTCGAGAAAATCTTGTGCTTCGGCCTTACAGACCCATGAAACAAGGAGGTGAATGCAGAGGGAATTCACAAGCTCGAGAATGCCAGCACTGGCACACACAGCTGGGACAGGTAAACTTGACATTGCCAGACACAAGACAGAAGAAAAAATTTTTTGGAGGAAAGGTTTTTTTCCAGGAAAAATGAGCAACGTGGCTATAAAATTATGCATTTTCATACCAAGTTTATTTCAAGCCTTGTGCTACAGACGGTGCTGGCCTACTGACTGCCAAGCTGGCTACTGTGTTTCTCTTCACTCTGTGATACTTATTTGATTGGCAAGATACCATTCCAGAGCTATAAAACCCTCCTGGAACGTTCTTCCAATAAACCAAATTCCTTTTCTTAGTAATCATTTTATTTGACTAATTATTAGCAGCACTTGGAACAAAACAGACACCGCAGGCAGAATCCAAGAGGGTTTAGTCCCTGCCTAGCAGCTGTTTATGCACTGCCTGAGAAGGACCAGGACTGAGGCACCTCAGTTCCTTATCCTGGACAGCAGAACAAGCAGAAATCTACTGGGAGCATGCTGGGGAGGTGCCTGCTCTAGGGAATGATGTATTCCCAAGGTCAGTAACATCTGACTCAACTTTATGCCCTACCTTGGCCTAGGAAATGCCAAGATGCTCTCTAGGGTACTTGCCTTCAAGGATAGTCCTGTCTATCCATGTCAGCATAGGTAAGTTTGCTCTTACAGGGTGCAATGTCCCTCTGCAATGAAGGAATTGCCCTTTGGCAGGAATGGGGCAGAACAGAAGCTGTACTTTCCCT